>NW_008329521.1:272429-278794 GCF_000622305.1 Nannospalax galili
TCTCCAAGAGGCACATTAAAAAAGAATTATCGAATTTTTGTGTATTTCATACAGAAAATCATCTTTATTCCCCCTTCCCCCTTGGCACCCTCCAATAGTCCTCCCACTAGAGTTCATACTGCCTGTCATTTGTTAAGGCCTATCATGTAAAGTTAGTGTCCCCAGATGTCCCTCCATGCAAGTTCATCCACTGGGATCTAATCAGCCTATCTAGAATTCCTCCCTATAAGATGAGCTCTTCCTCACCCAGCAGTAATCAGCTGCCAATAAGTCTTTGGCTAAGATTGGGGTTTGCTATTCATTTCCACAGTTCTATGCTCAGATTTTGTCTGGTTAAGTTCATATGGCTCTTATCCATGCTGATGCCATTGCTGTAGGTTTGTATGAAAAGGGCCCCAGGCACCTGTAGGACTCTTTCCCTGTGGTCATACACCTCCTCCCTGGCACATTTTGAACTATTGCCATTCTACTTGGTCTGTGGAAGACAATCCCTTTAAGGAAAGACTCTTATTCAGCTTTCATTTAAATATAAAGATCACTTGCAAAGTGAAAGACTTGCTTTTTATTGCTGGACCTATAATTTCAAAACTCATATTGCATATAATTTACTAAACTCATTCTCAATGTAAATCTGCAGAGCACCCCAAGTGAACAGTAGTCAAAGGAAGGAGACCTGGAAGACGAGGGTGCTGTAGACACGGTATTGAATACTGAAGTGAGATGGATGCAAACAGGTACAGGAAAAGTCAGTCCAGCGAATATAATGTTGGAGATAATGATGTTTATTTCAAGTCAGAGTATCAGTGATGCAATAGTCATGCTAAAATTGAGAGCATTCAGAACGCATTTTGAGAATGTACAAAACTGGCATTTTTTAACATATTCACATCCTAAACCATAGTCATCTCAATGAAACCTCAAACTTACAAGAACATGAAAAAGTTACAGATTAGAGCTGTGTCATGGAGTAGACATGAATTAGAGAACTGTGATCATTCAACCTATATAAATATATTATTCTTTCGATGTATAACTCATGTATATAAATCAAATTAGATAAAGCGTAGGTAAGGACTTTTTTTTATTCATTACAACATCATGTGAAAATGACCAAGTACATTTTCATTAACTCCAGCTTTGGCTGGACACAAGTTGGGATATCAGAAATTCACTTTAGCTTTGGGAGGTGTATAAACCACTCCACCCACCACTAGGCCAATGTGCTGACAACAGTAACAAGAAAGGAAGTGCTTATTGTGGCTCTAGTCTGAAAGGAACTACTGTGCATCACAGCAGGGAGACAGTGTTTCAGGAGCAGAAGGCAGCTGGTCAACTTGTGTCCATAGTCAGGAGGCAGAGAGGTAAGTACTGGCCCTCATCTTCTATTTTCATTCTGTCTGGGACCCCAGCCCACAGAGTGATAAAACGCACGTCCATGGTGGGGACAGCAGGCACAAGACCCACGCACACTCAGTCAGTAAAAGTCAGCACAGAACTCGAAAAATGGGCAGGAGGTCCCAACCTCAGCCAAGGAACTGTTGTCAGCTGATCACTGCTGGGTGAGGGAGAATTGATCTTCACTTAAGAGGTAACATTAGATAGGCTGAACAGGCTACAGTGGATGAACTCACACTGAGAGATAACTAGATATACAAACTTGATTCCATAGGCCTTAACAGAATGAATGAAATTCAATGGGCAGGCTATGGAGGATGCTGACAGAAGACAGGGTTCTAAATATGACTAAGATATATCATATGAAATCCACAAACATTCAATAAAATATATACATTGAAAAAAAAATTCCCAAAAAACTTTCACAGACATGCCTAAAACTGTCTCTGCTTGAGATTCTAAAATCCAGTGAGGGTCACAGTGAAGATCAATCATCATAGGACACCACTCCAGGTCCCCTAGAAGACTAACCAATCAGAAAGGGGAAGCCATGGAGAAACGGAAAGGGCAGGCTTAGGATAAATCCTTTGAGCTGTCAATACTCAAAACAACCTTACAGTAGGTAAATAAGAAACACTCATGGGATCGTTTCAGAAGAGACCTGGTATAATGTCAGTACTTCAGGAATAATAAAAACTGAATGGCTCCAGATTTCCAATGTCAAATAATGCTCATAAGAAATAGAGCTTAGATTTTCGGGGCCTGGTTTTTAAATTGACCTGCTTATTTGGCAGCACTGGATAGTGGGCTGAATGGTAACTGAAATACTTGTGGCTAATATCCCCCTGCAAAGCCAAGGAAACATAGTCCCTGCATGTTGGAGGGGAGGGTGACACTGTTGACGTGCAGCATGCCTTCAGGAACACAGAGCCCCAGTACAAGGACCTGATGCTAGAATCTTCTAGAGCTTGCATTGTTTATGAAGTCATATTTCTTTAAGACATGTTACCCTTTTCAACTACATGCTACACATGTGTAAACAATTCAGACACAATATATTAATAAAAGAGAGGACTGGAACACCCCACACTCAGAGAGAAGAGGAATGTGATCTCTCTCTCTTAGAAACAGAACTGGACTTAGGCTGCATTGTTTCTGTATTCCCTTGGGCTCTTCACTCCTTTGGAAAAAATTTTCTTGGTTAAAAATTTAGTGGTAATTGTAACCAGTAAATCTGAACAACAAATGTTACAATTAGACATAATTTTCTCATACATTTTAAAATATTTTATTTATTAATGTTTATTTTATGTGTATGAGTGTATAGCCTGTATGTATTTAAGGGCACTTATGTTGTGTAATGCCCATGGAGGACAGGAGAGGGCATCAGATTCTCCCTGGAACTGGATTGTTAATTGCCATGTGGGTGTTGGGTTAAAAAACCCTAGTCCGCTGAAAGAGCAGCCAGTGCTTGTAGCCACTGAGCCACTTCTCCAGCCCCTATACATCTTTATATAAACATTTAATTATATATCTTTCCAGTTATCACAATGATTAATCTGGTATTAATAGCAATTATTTTGTGATGTTATCAGTTAGAAAAACAATAGCAGAATTTTACATCAGGCCAGGTCAGTTCTTTTATCTTCACTGAAAGAATATGAAATGTAATCAGTGACTTTGATGTAAATTCCCAAACTAAATGAGATAACATTGATTTGTGGGTCTTCTGTCCTGAAGCTTTTGAACAAATTCTCTCTGAAATATTCATACTCTTTTCATACTGAGCATTTTTGGCAGTGGTGAGTACGATCTCTTCTTTTGAAGATCTCCCTTAGATGTGTTTTTCCTTTCCTTTTGTATTTGATTTTGTGTTTTTCAGAGACTGTTCAATACGTAGCCCGGGTTGTGCTCTGACTGGTGTTTCCTCCTACCAGCAGCTCCTGAGTGCTGCAATTACAGGAGTGAACCACCATGTCCAGCTTGCTTTGGATTCAAACCAGAATACTTTCTTCCTAGTTTGTTAATAACGGGAAAATGCCACAATTCACATAGTATAAATAGGCAAATAAGAAAAGGGAAAGCCCAGCAGAGCCCGTTGGTGGAGCAAAGTAGGGCTGTGTTCTTACTGCTACTGTGTATGTTGTAGTTCTTAAGGTGCTCCGGCTTTCATTGCTTATTAAAACTGTTTTTGTTTTCTGAGCAGGTAGTACATTTTAATGAAATGTAAGGAATTTCAAAATCAGAGTTAGGACATTTCTCAAAAATCTGCAAAAATCTTTAAAATGTAAAATTTTCAGGAATTTTAAAATTACATCCAGTGAATAGTCATTAACATGTTTAAATTTATCGTTTTATAGACTATGTAACATAAACATCTTTAGCAAGAGAAACTCATTTTATACATTTATGTACTATATTTAAATAACATCAGGCCAGCAGCTTTCCTACGTAAGTTTGGCAGTGCCCACTGTGCCTTGACACCCCAAGCCTCATTCACCCTCCAAGCTCCCCACCCCATTGCTTGTCCTAGCAGGGGCACTGGCACATGTCTTGGCTTGGCACCCCAGACCTCTGGATTGACCTTTTGGCCCAGACTCCCCACTGCTTCCTGACCCTTTGCAATCAGACCAACCCAATTCCTCCCTGTAGTCCCGGGAGCTCTCGGGGTCTCTTCTCATCCCTACATCCCTTTGTGTCTCTGGGCAGCCCAGCTCCCCAGCTTCCTGGACCAGCATCTTTCCTGGAGGGATCCAGTCCTTAGGAGAAAGCCTGAGAGTATCTGATCCCCATCCAACTTGAGCCTCTGTGGGAACTCCTGAGCAGGAAGACAAAAGCAATTTGGACCCTCCAATATAAAATCAAAAGAGAGAACCTGAAGCCTAGGCCAACCAGCTTTTCATGGGTAACAAGTAAACCACAAATGTACATAAAGTTTACAAAAAGGGGCATACCTAAACTCAACAAAGGAATGCTTGAGTCTCACACAAGAATCAGAAACTACAAAAGAAATCCACATGTCAAAGTCACAGTGAAAAAAATAATAACATGAAAACCCAAATGATATATCCTCACCAAGTACCAACAGTCCTATAGAGAAGTACAATGAGAACCCCCTAGAGATAATGCAGGACATGGAACTCAAAAGAACAATTATAAACATGATAAAAGAATTCACTGAATTTAAAGAAAACACAAACAAAGAAATCAAAGAACTGAAGGAAGATAGGGGTAAACTTCTGACTGAATTTAGAAAAGAGTTAGAAATATTTAATAACACTCAGTTTGAATGAAGAAGAAAGTGAAACACCCAATATGCCAGTTAGAAATGATAGGAGAAAGCCTCACCAATAGGATGAATGAAATTGAAAACAGAATATCAAGACTGGAAGATAAACTGGACAAATTAGACCACTCAAGCAAAGATTGTGAAAAGTTTAAGAAAACACAAGAATGGAATATGCAGGAATTGTGTGACATCATAAAAGAAACAAACATTGCATCATAGGCATACAGGAAAGTGAAGAATCTCAGGGTAACAATATGGACCAGATCCTCAACAGGATTGTAGAAGAAAGTTTCCCAAAATTAAAGAAAGACATACCCATACAAATACAAGAAGCATATAGAACACCAAATGGGACCAGAAAAGAAACTCTCCATGGAACATCATAGTAAAAAAACTAAACGTTCAGAACAAAGAGACAATACTGAAAGCTGCAAAAGAAAAACAAATCACATATAAAGGAAATCCATCAGGATTACAGCTGACAAACGATGAAAGCTAGAAGAGCCTGGACCGAAGTATTCCTAGTTCTAAATGACCACAGATGCCAACCCAGAATACTTTAACCAGCCAAAATGTCTATTATAGCTGAAGGGGAAAGATAAAATTTCCATGACATAAATAGTCTGAGAGAATTCATTTCCATGAAACCAGCCCTTCAGAGAATTCTTGAAGCAATACAAAGAGCTGAAGAAAGGAATGACTATACACGAGGGGTTACAGAAAGAAACTTAATGAAGGTATAACTGTGGAAATGCACAGCTATACCAAGAATGTGAACAGAAATAAAACATCTCATCTTCAAGGACAGGTACTGCCTGAAGGTGAAAGGATGGAAAAAAATGTACCAAGAAAATGGTACTAAGTAAAAATCAGGCATCACAGTTCTAAAATATGAAAAATGAGAATTCACTGAAACTATTCAGAAGAGATAAAGATGGCCACTTCATTCTGATCAAAGGAACAAGTGACCAAGAAGATATTACAATCATGTACATATATTCACCAAACTCTGGGACACCCAACTTCATTAAAACATTACTACAGGACTTTAAGACCCAGATTAGCCTCAACTCATTAATAGTTGGGGATTCAGTACTCCATTGACTCCATTAGATAGGTCAGCAGGACAGAGAATTAACAGAGAGATATCTGAATTAAACAATACCATACATCAATTGGGACTAACAAACATCTACAAAATATGCCACCCAAGCACCAAAGAATATACTTTCTACTCAGTGCCCAATAAAACCTCTGGGACATGTTGAAAGCAGTCCTTAAAGGTAAGTTTATAGCTCTAAGTATCTTCATTAAAAAAAATCAGAAAGAACACAAACAAATGACTTAACATTACAACTCAAGACACTTGAAAATCAACAACAAATGAAACCCAAGCCCAGAAGACAAGAAGAAATAACAAAAATCAGAGTAGAAATTAATGAAATAGAAACAAAGAAAACAATACAAATAATCAATGAATCCAAGAGCTGGTTCTTTGAAAAGATAAAGATTGACAGACCCTTAGCCCAGTTAACCAAGAAAGAAAGAGCACCTACAAATCAACAAAGTCAAAGATGAAAGGTGAAACATCACAACAGACACCAAAGAGATCCAGAACATTATAAGGGAATGCTTTAAAAACCTATATGCTACTAAATTTGAAAACCTAAAAGAAATGGAT
>NW_008329521.1:279038-287923 GCF_000622305.1 Nannospalax galili
CAAGTGAGCAGTCAGCCTACAGAATGAGTAAAACTATTTGGCAGCTATACATTTGACCAACAATATCCACAATATTATAAATCCAGCATCACTCTAATACCAAAACCAGGTAAAGGTACAACCAAAAAAAGAAACCTATAGATCCATATCCTTAGTGAGCATAGATGCAAAAATTCTCAACAAAATGCTTGCAAACCGCATATGGACACACATCAAAAAGATCATCCAACATGATCAAGTCAGCTTTATTCCAGAGATGTAGGATGATTCAATATGCATAAGTCAATAAACATCATAAATCATATCAGTGGCCTCAAAGACAAGAACTACATGATCATCTCAACAGATGCAGGGAAAGCCTTTTACAAAATTCAGCATGCATTTATGTTCAAAGTCCTAGAGGGAACTGGACTGGAGGGAACATACCTCAACATAATTAAAGACATATACAACAAACCCACAGCCAACATGATTCTAAATGGAGAAAAACTGGAATAATTCCCATTAAATTAGGAACCAGACAAGGCTGTCCACTACCTCCACTCCTTTTTAATACAGTGCATGAAAGTCTTGCAAGAGCAATAAGACAAGAGAAGGAAATTAAAAGAGTAATAATTGGAAAAGAAGAGATCAAGTTATCCCTTTTTGCAGAAAATATGATATTATATCTAAGAGATGACAAAAATTCCACAAGAAAACTCCTAGAAATTATTAACAGTTTCAGTAAAGTGGCAGGTTACAAAATTAATCTACAAAATCTGTTGCCTTTCTGTATACCAATAACAAGCAGTTAGAAAAAGAGCACATGGAAACACTCCCCTTCACAATAGCCACAAAAATATAAACTATCTCAGAATAAACCTGACCAAAGACATCAAAGACCTCTACAATGAGAATTTTACGTCTTTAAAGAAAGAGATTGAAGAAGACATCAGAAGATGGAAGGACCTCCCACGCTCAGGGATCAGAAGAATTAATATTGTGAAAATGACCATCCTACCAAACGTCATGTATAGATTCAATGCAATGTCAATCAAAATTCCCATGACATTCTTCACAGAATTGGAAAAAGCTATGCTAAGATTCATATCAAAGCAAAAAAAACTTCGGATAGCCAAAACAACCCTGAGCACTAAGAGCAATGCTGGGGGACTACTATACCAGATTTCAAGCTGTATTACAGAGCTATAGTCATTGGCACAAAAATAGACCCATAGATCAATGGAACAAAGTTGAAGACCCAATGATGAGTACATGCAATTTCAGCCACCTGATATTTGACAAAGGGGCCAAGAACATTCATTGGAGGAAACACAGCATGTTGGCAAATGATGCTGGCCAAACTGGATCTCCACCTGTAGAAGAATGAAATTAAACCCCTATCTTTCGCCTTGCATAGAATTCAACTACAAATGGAACAAAGACCTTAATGTAAAGCCTGAAACTCAGAAACGTTTAGTAGAAAACATTGGCAATAATGTACATGATATAGGTGTAGGAAAGGATTTTCTAAACTGGACATCAGTTGCTCAGGAAACAAGGTCAAGAATCAACAAATGGGACCTCATTAAACTAAAAGGCTTCTGTGCATCAAAAGAAGCATCCAAGGAAATGAAGAGGAAACCCACAAAATGGGAGAAAATCTTCACCAGCAACACATCTGACAGAGGTTTAACTTGCAGAATATATAATGAACTCAAAAAACAAAGAATCAAGAAAGCAACTGACCCAATTAAAAGATGGGCTAAGGAGCTGAACAGAGATTTTTCAATAGAAGAATTAAAGATGGCTGAGAAGCATCTTAAAAAAGGTGTTTAACGTCATTAGTAATTAGGGAAATGCAACTTAAAACCACTATAAGACTTCATCTTATCCCAATCAGACTGGCTAAGATCAAGAGAACAAATAATATCAAATGTTGGAGAGGATGTAGGGAAAGGAGAATGATCATCCACTCCTGGTGTGATTGCAAACTTGTTCAACCACAATGGAAAGCAGCGTGAACTCTTTAAAAAACTACAAATGAACCTACCATATGACCCGGTTATACCACTCATTGGTATATACCCAAAGAACTCATCCTATTGCAGAGACACTTGTACAACCATATTTGTTGCAGCTCTTTTCACATTAGCTAAGAGTATCAAACAACCTAAGTGCTCCTCAACTGACAGGTGGTTAACAAAAATGTGGTATATTTATGACAGAGTTTTACTCAGCAGTAAAGAAAGATGAAATCATGAAATTTGCATGTAAATGGATGGAACCAGAAACTGTTATATTAAGTGAAGTAACACAGACACAAGAAAACAAACAACTTAATATTCTCCCTCTCATCTGGATCCTAGCACCAAATCCACATAAGTGAGTATGTATCCAGATATAACTATAGGAACCAGGATAATGAAAGGGAACCAGGGAGGAAAAGGAAAGGAAAGACTCTGAAAGAGAACAGTAGGAAACAGGCATTAATAAGGGAGCTATGGATAAAAATGGGGTTATTTTAAAGGGAGGGGGAGGGTTATGTAAGGAACTCTCGGGATAAAGGGAAAGAAAGAGCTCAAGAGAGGTGCGACGATAGGAGAAGGGTATTATTAAGGGAGAAATTGTAAAAATGGGGGCACTTTAAATGGGGAAACCATGGTGAAAGTGTTAGACAATCAGGGAGATAAACAATGCCTGGCTACTTGTAGAAAATCCAGAGGGAACCATATTAGTCCAACAACCTACAGACAAATTACACATACAAGTAGCTCAAGGAACATAATATCTGTCTAGTCAACATTTATCTGAGAACCTTTGGTCTTTTCCCAAGCTTTATCTACATAGCACATGGTAATTAAATGTACCAGACTGGTGGAACTAACCTCCTTGGATGTTTAACAGCCATACTTTGAGCCCTATACTATTTGGTCAGAGTGACTTAAAGGACAGTTTTTGCTCCTTGCCCTATAAGGTTGACTAAGTTCCAGGGGACTGTAGAGCATCTCTCAAAATGTCCTATATCTGTGGTGAGCCACCTGTCCTCTTGATCAAGGAAGCCATGGAGATCCCACCAGATGAACTTGAACCAGTGTCCAGTCTACAAAGAGGAGGGTCAACAGAGAGGAAACATTTCCTCCATGTTTCCAAGTGAAGCCATCCATGGTCTAACAGAACCTTTGGCTTATCTTCACATAGATGGAACTGGTAGAAGAAAGGAGCAGGGTCTCCTCCCAAGCCCATGTGACCTCTGAGGAACAGATCCTCAAACGACCTTAAGAGTAAAAAGAAATTGGTTTATCTGGACCAATTGCATGTTCTTAAACACCCAAAAGGAAAGTATAACAAAAGATTAAAGGGATCAATATTATTCTTTAAGAGTCTATGTGTATAGGTATAGGCTACATAACAAGAAACAATGCCAGACAGGTGATACCCTCCTTTGAGTTATTGGCCATGGTGGCCCAAGAGACTCCCAGACAGTAATCCAGCATAAAACTGGTAAAATGAACAGCAGACCCCAATCTTATTGAAAGAAATATTGGTAACAGCTTGCTGCTAGTTGAGGAAGAGCTGATCTTCCTAAAACAAGGATCTCTAGATAGGGTGACTAGATTCAGTGGATGCACAAGCACTGGAGAATGGCTGGAGGCACTGACAACACCGTGGACAGTAACAGGGATGACAGAGTATATGGGCTCCAGTGGGGTGGGATGAGAGGGTGCCACTTGGGATGTGGGTACATAGATGAATAAGATTGTTTGGGATGTTCTGTATGAAATACACAAAAAAAAATCAATAAATAAAAAAATGAGTTATGTTTGAGGAAGAAGCATAAAAATTTACTTCATGTTAATTAGTAGATGTTAAAAACATTACCATTGAAATCTACCTGATAACTTTATATCCATGCTCAGATACCAAGGCTTTCAGGAAGTAACTGACTGTGACCAGTAATAATCAGATATATAGAGATTAGAGGCGCATGTGCAAACATCTGTTGGTTACATTAAAAATTAGTTTTTCTGTATGAAACAATATATTGTTATAATGAAATGGAGATCTTTTTCCTTTTTAAAGGTTAAAATCTCATTCAATTTCATGTTTTGTAGGGGTTATACTGAATACAATATTGTATAACTATATTAATACAATTGTAAACCCCAAAATTTACAGCCAATTCTGAAAGAGATGCATCTTAGCTCTGGAAATTGTTATTGGATATGTCAATGCTGTTGTAATGAAATGCTTCTTCTAATTATGTTGCTATTGTTGTTATCAAATAAATAATTAAAAAACAAATGAAAAACCCAAAACAGTAAATAATATCAGATAGCTAAGTTCATTCTACCATCATGAAACACATAGTTATTCAGACATGATTTGTACTAAATATCTCAAATTACTTACTATTTAGTATATTAAAAATGCAGCTAGAGAGACCTTTCACTGTATAGTCACACACATTTTAAGAAAATACTGTCAAAAAATTAATAACAGATGTAATATCAAAAGAAAATGTAGAAAAATTCGAATAAAGACAAGGTCCAATAGATCAAGGTCCCAAGAGGATTTCATGAAAGATGTCCTTTTGGGCATCTTTAGATAGCTATGATTCTAACAGGAATCATTATCGGGAGTACTGTTTTTTAACGTGTGTTTCATGAGTAAAAAATATCATTTTTACTAATTTGAACATTTTGAGATCCTAGAATGGACAAACTAGGTGAATGGAATATTTAAAAGTTGTAGAGCTGGTAGCTTCATACTCGTTTCTAAGTGTTTAAACGCGGTCACTGAACATTTATTTCAAAACCGTCAAGTTTTTATAACTATCCCTGTGTTTCCAACTGCTTTTTGTATACATTTCTTTCCATTTGTGAACATTTCATCATTTATCAGCATACTTATATGTCAATGCCTTTGAATTTTCTGCTTTGAAGATTAATATCCTGAGTGACAAACTAATAAATGAAAGCCACTTCCAGAATGATTGATTTAGGCAAAATTTCAGCAGCCTAGATTATAACAGCAAATAAAAAAATGCATTTGCCGATTACTACGGTGTGTTCAAGAGATTATGAGGAAAAGAAGAAACACTCTCTACCTTGGCCTGTTGAGATTGAAGAGGGTCATTAGCATACCCGCCGTGGTGTCATTGAGTTGGGTACTGTGGAGCTTGGGCTCACACGACAGACACACTAAGGATGTTCTTAACCTTGAGGAAGACGCTGGAACCCCGACATGGGGTAGGTCAGGGAGGTCACTGAAACATAAGGCTGGCTGCCTTGAGAAAGGTTGTGCCTTCCCTGAGACTCCCTAGTGCCTCCATCTTGGCTCTCAGATTTCCCCACCTCAGGGATCCTGTGCCATTCCCGGGTCTGCATGACCCTCCTCTTGTAAAGGGAGTCCCTCACTCTCTGCCATCTCAGCTCTCAGCCCAGCCTGGGCCTCCAGGATCTTCACTTGCCTCTGACTAGTGATTTAGAGCTCTGTTATGAGACTGCCCTGTGCCTGCCATCTGAGCTCTGCTTGCCTCAGATCTACAAACTACCACACTGACCAACAAGCCAACCTGCTAAACCCGAGCAGCTCCATCTGAACCTGCTGATCCAGAACACTGTGAGGTTAATCCTGAAATCCAGATCTCAAAAGTTCCACCTCTTTCACTGATCCAAGGCTCACATCTACTCTGCTTAGCTAGTTAGAACTCCCCAAGAGGTTCCCTTTTTGCCTTGAGTCTAGGCCCTGTTCTGCTCTACCCACCTGAGACCTCCAGACAAGACTGACATGTCTCAGCAGTCATGAAAGAAGGTTGTTTTTTTTGCAACAGATGGAGGCTATTACAGTGTTACCAGCTGGTCAAATGCAAAGAATATTTGTGAGATGTCCAACCCCAAGTGACACAGCTACAATGGCATCTCTACACATAAGGCTCAGGGAACTGCTAGCAGAGCCGGGGCAGGGAGACTATTAATGGATCTCTCAACTCTTGTGAGGGAAGCTTCCTCATGCAGCAGCTGATGATTGACACAGATAGCCTCAACTGTCCAAAATGTAGAGAATAAGAGACTGCAGAGTGTGCTTCTCTGAAAGGTACTCCTGAATTAAACTGCAGCCACCCAGGGTCAGGGGCCTTTGTGGAAGAGGAGGCAGGAGACCTGTAAGAACCACAGGTGGTGATGACCACAAGGAAGCAGAGCTTTCTAGGCATCTAGGAACTTACTCATATGAACTTGTAGCAATGGTGACAGCATGCACAAGACCCACGGTGACTCAAACCAGACAAAAGCCCAGCATCGAACTGCGGAAGTGGGTAAAAAGCCACAACCTTACCTGAGGAAATACTGGCAGCTGATCACTCCTGGGTGAGGGAGAGTTGGTCTTTTTTTAAGGGCGTGACTCTAGATAAGCTGCCCAGGCTCCAGTGACATTCGGGGACACAAACTTGACTCGGTAAGCCTTAACATAGTGACAGAGTCCATGAAATCTGGTGGGGGGTGGGAACTATAGGAATATCAGATAGGGGAGGAGGTCTAAATATGATCAAGATATATGGAATACACCAAAACTGAATCAAAGAGTTAAAAAAATAACCACTGGTGTGTGAGGGTTCCAGAATCGATCCTGGCTCTTTAAAGATAACTAGGAATAGAATACACCACCCTGTTTCCTAATGCACCTTCATGTGTACCCCTGGATTGCAAACCACTACATTAAAGTAAATGTATTGTCTAGCTACCAGCAGTTTCCTTCATATGGCTGTTAAGTGGGTACGTTTTATTTCACTTTGCACTGTGAATTAGATTGGCAATAGGGTATTAACTGGTCTCTCTCATTTGTTATAGCAAATTAATAATTCTAAGTCAGGAGAGTTTCATAGGATTCTGAACGCTCTGCTCATCATAGTCCTGAACAAACACAGACCTCGAAGGCCGCCGAGCAGTTCACTTCACACTTGGCACTACTGTCTCTATTTGTTTCTTCTAAACTGTTCCATGTTTTCAGAGAGTGATGGAACAAAGAAACAACACATTGGATGGTGGTGACCTCATTGCTCCAGTCAGCTCAGGCAGCTAATGTGAAGTGCCTTAGACAAAGTAAATGACACAGACCTTTAGGACTCAGCTCCAGAGTGCCGGCCACACTCAGTGCACGCCTACTGAGGGTTTATTGTTCTGAAAAGGCAAAAGAGCCTCCTGAATTTCCTCCCTACGCCTTCTTAAGAAAGCAGATCCGTTTTACGAGTATTTTATCCTCATGACCCACTTACCTATCGGGTTCTTTTCATCTTAGTATAAACAGATTGGGGTTTGTATTTCTATTATTTCTTTATTTCCTTAGTCATTTCTTGATTGAGTGCTAGTCTTTTACCTGCTAGCTAACTACCCCACCACTGATCTACACCTCCAGCCTGGAGGACAGTTCATCCTACGGGTTTTATAGGAACAGAACACAGACCACAGAAATCACTTACAGCACAAATTTTCCACGCTATTAAATACCTCTTCAAAAGCTAAACAAGAAACTCAATATTTACCTGGAAGTGTGTCCATCTAGTCCTGGGGATCAACATCAGGAATATAAACATATGTTCTAAAAATACATTCTAAAAGAAAATGGAGCTATGAGGGTTTACTAATTTCATCACTAGAAGTATTTGTAAAATATGAATCAATTGAAAAAATTTTTGTGAACTCTTGTGTTCTAATAGAGAATTCTCTAATTATAATGTACTTTCTTAAGATATTAACAACTCTAAAAAAGGATAAAAGTGTCATATTTTATGTATTATATATATTAGTCATCATAATTTAAATTAATTTCTAGCTGACTTCCATGGATAAATTTTTACTCAGATTGAGTAATTCTTTTTGTGAAAATCAAAATTTCTTTCAAAACTCACACCTTCAAATTTAGATCTATGAGGATAAAGCTTTACTTTCAAAATAACACTTTGACTCATTTTTTATTTTATTTAATTATTTTATTTTTTTTGATGGTTTCTGATAACCCTACATTCTGAACATACAAAGTGTACAAGATGATTTTTTTCCAGAATATTTCAAAGGATGGTGCCAGTCTATCATTGTCTGCAAAGCACCTTCACATACTGTTACTGTAGGTCATTTTGTCTTTTAATTCAAGTAAGACTCCGTATGTCCATAGTTTTGGCCTGTACTGAAATGCGGGGGGTCCCCTAGGCGGTTCTTAGTCTCATTCATAAAAGAACTGAAGAGTGGACACAAACGGCAGAAAGCAGACAGACTTAGACCTACATGACTGTGGCTGGTCAGAAGTTTTGTGTTACTTTCACTCATTTTTTTAAAAGACCAAATTTTTCTTGCATAATTCTGAACTAAAAGGCAAACATGACTCATTAATGACCATCCCCCAGAAAGAGTCCCAGATGGCTTTCCACTGAGGTCAGAAAGCAGCTCCTGTGGTAGAATTAACACAGCTTCATACCCCACATCCTGTCTGTGGGGAAAATCCTACAAACTGAAAGATGGACAGATAAATACATAGATAGATAGACAGATGATAGATAATAGATAGAAGATTGACAGATAGATACCTGATAAATAGAGAATGGATAGATAGATGATAGTAGAGGATGGCTAGATAAATGATAGATGATAAATACAGGATTAATATCTTTTTATTCACTGTTTTTGCATATATAGCTTTCTTTTTGATCCTCTGATTTATGAGCAAACACACGTATATGACAGTACCCTATACAGCTCATTTTTGGACACTTCAAAAGAAGTGCCATTGAAATTGAATTTCAAAGTGGAAAGCAATAAAACATTAATATGCAATTTGGTAGCAAGACATAGAAACAGCTCAACATGGAGCAGAGTCTCCAGATATGTATGGTTATACGTAAAATAAATAAA
>NW_008329521.1:288136-302671 GCF_000622305.1 Nannospalax galili
TTTAAAGAGTAAAAGAAAATTTGGCAATTTATAGGTTTTAAAACAGTATCAGCAAAAGTACTCTACTCCAGGCACCAACCTGGTATTGTAGTTCTTCCAGGAATGGTTCCCCTTTCACGAAATAAAGTAAATTACATCACCCTTTACCATCTCTTCTTCAAGAAAAATATAAGTATGAAAATATAAGTATTTTTGCTGGGCATGGAGGTACATGCCTTTAATCCCAGCGCTCAGGATGCAGAGGAAGGTGGACATCTGTGAGAACAAGACCACCCTAGTCTACACAGTGGGTTCCAGGCCAGCTGGGGATATAGGGAGACCCTGTTTCACAAACAAATTTGGGAAAGAATTAATTTAAAAAATACTGGAACTATTTCATCTATCTTTCAATACACAAAAACTTCAAACATATTCTTTTACTTAAAGCCTGATTTTAAAAGCCTAATTTGTGCACTATTGGTCTTGTTATATGTGAATATTTCTCTGTCCTATAAATGGTGTCACTTCAGAGAGAAAGAAAATATCATCCCATCAAATCACTCTAGTTAAATAAATCAAAATAAGAAAAAGAATTCCCAAGAATTTAGTAAGGAAAGACAATGTCCAATTTTACAGGCATAAAAGAATTATGTGAATATAGATAAAGAATAAAATATGTTAAAGAATGAAATATTTTAATACCCTCATTGTAAAATTCCTTGTCCTATTTAGAAAATGATTGTGAAGAAACCTGCCTCTTCAAATTTATTTATTTTCATGTGTATGTGTGTGTGTGTGTGTGTGTATGTGTGTGTGCGTGTGTGTGTGTGTTTGGTTTCTTAAACACCGACCTCAGTGGTCCATCTGCCTCTGCCTCCTGAGTGTTGGGACTAAGGGAACAGTCACCTTGCCTGATTTCTGTCTTCGTATTTAAATCTGGAAGAATGTTTGATGATTGTGTATCAGGTTTGAATGCCAGTAATAGAGTGAACATGGGAGTTCCAAGGAGGTGATGTGGTGAGTGTTTAAAATGCCTGTTCACATGGTAAGTTGATGTCAATAAAGTCAAACTACAGACCAGGAGATACGGCTCAGTAATGAAGAGCACAGAGCTACTCTGGCAGAAGATCCACATTCAATTCCCAGCACTCATGTCAGGAGTTAGTTCTCCAACCATCGGAGATACCAGCTTGGGGTTTGTGAGACTACTAACCCACACATTCACATAATTAAAAGAAATCTACAACAATAAACGAAATAAAACATGAATGGAAACAATTTCAAAAGAGGAATAAATACATTTAAACTTCAAATCATAAAGAATAAGAAGAAATGATGTGATACCAGGAATACAGTGTTCATTTTCTGTGTTCCCTGTGAATCTCTTCTTAAGAAAAGGACTGACCCATCGTAAAGAGGCCTAAAGATCCCCATTGGGACTTCCTCCCCTCATCAGCCTTTCTAATGCATCATCAGCCCCTAGAGACATTCTTCACCGGTGTATAACACACTGCAGGTATATAACACAGCTCCTATTACCTTCAAACCTGCCCTGTCACCATGGTATCCTCTGAATGCCTGAAGGGGCCTTCCCAGTTTTCAGTAGACATGACAGGTGCCTGTGCCCTCAGCTTCTTGAACATTTTCACTCCATTCTTAACATATCACAAATGTTTTAATATAAAACTAAAAGTTTAATGCTAAAAACAACTTTGATTTTTCTCCCTTAGTAACTCATAGTACATTTCCCTTTGATTTTTACACCACCTTAGCCTATTTATCTTTCCATTCTCTCTCTTCCTAACCTCCCTCTTCCCTCCCCAGTTAATGTACTCCCATTTTACCTTGATACCTGTCTCCTATTATCTCCGCCCCTTTGAGTTTCTTCTCCCCATTTCGTTCCTGGTATGTCCTTCCCTCCTTCCTTCCCTGTTGAATACCCCCATATTTCCCATTTATCCTTTAAAAACATGTTTCCTACTATCTCCCTCACTCAGGCTCTTTTTTTCCCTTGACCTCCATTTTCCTTGTATAATCAGACATAAAGATTTGGTGCTAAGATCCACAAATGAAGGAGAACATATATACCACTTGTTTTTCTGAGTCTGTGTTACTTCACTTAGTATAACTCCTTCGAGACTCATCCATTTACCTTAAATTTCATGGTTTTATCTTTCTTTACCACTGAGAACTCCATTGTGTAAATGTACCACATTTTCATTACCAATTGAGCAATATTTAGGTTGTTTCTATTTCTTAGTTATTGTGAAAAGAGTAGCAACAAAAATGGTTGTACAACTATCTCTACAGTGGGATGCATCCTTTGGGTATGTGCCAAGGCGTGGTATAACTGGATCATACGATAGAGTAATTTTTTTTAATTTTTAAATAGTTCACACTGCTTTCCATAGTGGGTGCATGAGTTTGCCTTCTCACCAGCAGTGAACAAGCATCATCCTTTTCCCACATCCTCACCAGCATTTGGTACCTTTTGCTCTCTTGATCTTAGTCTGACTGGGGAAAGATGAAATCTTAAAGTGGTTTTGACCTGCATTTCTCAAATTACTAAAGATATTGAGCACTTTGTAAGGTGTTTCTTAGCCAATTTTATTTCTTCTGTTGAGAACTCACTGTTCAGGTTCAAGCCCAGCTTAAACCTAATAACCACAACAATGACCAGTGACTGGCACAACAGGAACAGTGGTGGAACTTTTATCTTGGGGGTAATCAACAGCTGTCTAATTTGACTTAAAGGCCTCTCAATGGGAGGTAACTCATGGGTGACACTATAGAGAACACATGGAGAGGTCATAGATCCTAGAGAAAAAATCATATCTCTGTCCTATCCCTAGACAAATGTAATTTCTTACTGTATGTTAGATAGGAATCCTTTTATTTACCATCAAGTATACCATCCTCCACTCATCAAAGAAGCTTCTTTTGGCAACACATAGAGACTATTATACAACTTGTAAAACACAGAGATTGTCTATGAGAATCCCAGCCCTATGTGACACATCTACAGTGGAACCTCTGCACCTAAGGCTCATGGAACACAGTGGAAGAACGGGTAGAGAGAATACTAGTGCATCCCTCATCTCTCACCAGCGAAGTTTCCTCACGCAACAGAGTCCAGTTCACACGGAAGACCACACCTGGCCAAGGTGTAGAGACTAAAAGGCTGAACAGGTGTACCCTTGAACAGCACCCATTTTAAGATTCACCCTCCCGCGGTCCACTGCAGAAGAAATGCTGGCAATTCTGTGAAACCAGAGTCCGTCGTGAGCATAAGGAAACAGTCTTCCAGGTCTCTGGGACTTGCTCACATGAATTTGCAGCAATGGTGACAGCAGGCACAAGACTCATGCAGGCTCATCAGAAAAAACCCCAGCACAGAACTGGGGAAATGGGCAGCAGGCCCCAACATTAGCAGAGGAACTGTTTGGCAACTTATTACTGCTGAGTGAGGGAGCGTTGATCTTCTTTAAAGGACAGATACTAAATAAAATGACTGAAGTGAATGTCATTGCAACAAGGGACATCTGGGAACAAAAGTTTGACCAGATAGGCCTTACCATATATGACAGAACACATGAAATCTGGTGGGCAGTATGACAGGGTGTAGATGGGGGAGAGGGGTCTAAATACGATTTGTATGAAATGCACAAAAATTCAATAAAATTATACATTAAAAAACAAAACTTAAATAATAGAAATATAAAAAACTGAATAATCTAAAATAAAACACAAAGATTTTGACAGATTTGGGGATGAATATAGCTATTAAAGGAATTCCTGTCAATCACAGATTTCTCAGCTAGCAGAGAAAGGAGAAACAGAAAAGACAGGCAAGTATAAGTGCAGGGAGAAGAGCCAAAGTTTTCTGACAGTGCCTGTGCCTTGTTACATAATATTCCTTCTCACTGAGTCTTCTATGTCTCTATTAATGACTTCCAGGTCAGGATAATTTCTCTGTGGGGATGATCTACCGCCATCTCTAAGTATACCTAACGCTTTGATAAATCTTCATCTTATTTCATGAAAGTACCACAGAAAAATAATAAAAGTCATTATGATTATTTCTTACTATTACTTTTGATTCATTTGTAAATGAACACATCTGTATTTTGTGTTTTCAAATAGTGTGACGAAGAAATTCGTGCTCTACTTATTTGGATTAATGCTAACCCTTGACTCCAAAAGCTCTTTGAAATAATATATTGAATCAAGCCGCCCACCATAAATGGAAATGAAACAGATCCAGGCAGGAAGAACTTACTGCATAGAAGCAATCCTGATACCATGTTTTTCAGTCACTAATTACCTAAGTAGTTCAATATTGTTCCCATGGCACATTTCCTATCATGATATGACAAAGGACAGAGATTTGAGAGCACCTTGAACACCTTCCAGGAAAATGATGGGTTGGGATGCTTAATTGAGAATGGAAATGAAGGTTAGGACAATAGTAACTGTCCATGCTACATAAATAAACAAAATCATGTTCCTCTATTGTATATCCATTCCTTCTGGGACAGCTCTTGGGGAGCCAGGTTTGTTTCTGAGTCTTACCAGGACTGTATGGGGCTTTAGCCACCTGCTCTTAGTGAGAGCGCAACAAACTATACACAGTTGTTCTTACAGAGCTGACTGCATTGAAGAACTACTGTTCTTTTCTGAGCTGACCGCCTCTTGCTGTACTGAGATGAAATCAACTGTCCCCTGTGGACTGAGATGAAGCCAACTGTCCCCTGTGGACTGAGATGAAACCAACTGTCCGCTCTGGACTGAGATGAAACCAACCGTCCTCTGTGGACTGAGATGAAACCAACTGTCCCCTGTGGACTGAGATGAAACCAACTGTCCCCTGTGGACTGAGATGAAACCAACTGTCCCCTGTGGACTGAGATGAAACCAACTGTCCCCTGTGGACTGAGATGAAACCAACTGTCCTCTGTGGACTGAGATGAAACCAACTGTTCCCTGCTATACTGGGACCATATCAGAGGGTAAAATTGCACAATGGCAGAAAGCCATGCCAATGACTCCCGAGATCAATGACCACATCAGTTAATGCAGTTTAGACAATCCCTCACACACACCAGAAGCCCTTCTCCCTGGTGATTCTAGACAAGCTCAAAATGAAATTTAATAGGGCTGGAAAGAATGGCCCAGCAGTCACCCACATGGTGGTTGACAACTGTCTCTAACATACGCCTGGCAGAGGCATATCCAAGGCATATGCCACCCTCGTCTAACCTACATGGGTATTGCATGACATGGATGCACCCACCTACATGCAGGCATTACGCTTATACACATAAAATTTTAAAAAGAAAGAAAATTGGAGCTAATCATGGAAGCAATATTATCCACAATATTATGTAAATGTATAAATCTTACATCACTAATTATGAAGGTACCATTTGAATAAAAAGGATGGTCACAATGGGAAATTTTTAAAAATTACTAAGTTAAAGCTCATTCCCAAAGATAGAACCCATGCCTGATACCTTTAACTGCACCAAAAACCCATAGCTGGGTAGGGCATAGGCCATAGTGGAGACCCTAATACTATTATTCTAATAAGTAGATATTATAAAGCATCACCCCTAAGTGCTTATGTTTATACTTATAGATCAGCGCATCTTTCAACCCTCATTAGAGAATCACGTTTTGGCAATGAATAGTGATTAAGACAGCCAGCTGGTCAACATGAGGAGAATAAGAAACTGTGGAGGGCTCAACTCTACCTGGACACTGATATCACATCCCTCCTCCAAAGGTTCAGGATCATCAGGAAGAAAGGCAGGAAAGATCGTAAGAGTAAGGTAAGTAGATGTGTATGTAGAAACAGCATTTTCCAGACACCAGGACTCAGTTTTCCACATGAACTCACAGAAAATGGGACTTCCCACACAAGACTTGCACAGGACCAGGCAAACATGGATGGGGAAGGGTTCACAAAGTCCCGCTCCTAGCCCAGGAGCTAAGGGAAAGGGAGGCGGTTTTCATCTGGGGTTAAGGTCTTGAGAAGACCTCTTGACTCCAAAATGCATCCTGCATGCGTTTGCATGCAGGTATCACTAAACAGATTCGGGGCGGGGGCGGGGGAGAGAAGTGGTGGGACAGATAGGGGAAAAATTGGAGGGGAGGGAATGGGAGGGGAATCTGACCTAAATACATTAAATGAATGTATGAATATTAAATAAAATATTAAGAAAGAAAACCTAAAATAGAAAACATAATGTATTTCTGCCCAAGCTCACATTTTATTACCTTTGTTAAACACCTAATAATTTAAAATCTGCTGAAGAGTTGGAAACAGTATTTGCCTTAAGATTCTCCGAAAGCAAGGCTGACAGCCGTAAGAGGCACCAATCCTGCTACAGGTGGGGTTGCTTAGCAACCAGCCCCACACACCGTGGTGCTGCCCTCTGAGTCTCTCTCTCTCTGCCAAGAGCACCCAGCCTGTAGATCAATTATGAAGACCGGTGATGAAGACAAACCTGAAGATATTAGCAAAATGCCCCATGGAGTAAAATGCTCCCCAGACCCTGCAGGGCCGAGCTGCCGAAAACAGCCCTGCTTTCCCGTTTCTTTTCCTGTAGGAACATGTGCGCCTACGCAAGGGACTTTCAAAGACAAGACCTTGCCGTTTCAAAACTAACAAATCCTGGGACCAAAGCAAGAACAGGTGATGGTTTCATAGTGCAGGTATTTCACGTAAGTCATCTCTGAGAAAGCAAAGACAATGTTTGAGATGTTTTTTAATCTACTTGTTTTTTCTTCTTTTTTTTAATGCAGATTTTTTGATGGCACAGGAGTCTTGAATACATTATTTTGTGATGAAAATATGATGAGTTTAACTAATATAATGGACAGATTAAATAAAAATTCTGTCCCTTTATACACTGGTTTTTTAAACTTCTCATTCCCACTATTCAGAAGCCTAAACATACTAAGACAGTAAATGAATGGGAGAAAAGAGCCTTGCCCCAAGTCTGAATGCACATCTCTATTGAGTGACAAGTTGGGGATCTATGTCCTCCTGATTTTCTAGAATTTTCTTTCAGCCAGCCCACTATATTGTCTGATACATAATTTATTACTAGTCTGAAAAATGACCAAACTTAAAGCACAAAGGATCAATTGTACAAATTCCAGAGTCCATGAAATAAAGAATCCAGTTTTGAGGTTCAAGAGCAGAGGCAGAAGACTGTACCAGCCCCCAGAGGGACAGAGGGACAGAGGGACAGAGGGGTGAAGACAGCAGGAGAGGGAGGATAAAGGACTCTCTTCCCCCCTCTTCCTTATTTGATCTGGACCCATAGCTGGCTGGAAGTGTGTGTGTGTGTGTGTGTGTGTGTGTGAGAGAGAGAGAGAGAGAGAGAGAGACAGAGACAGAGAGAGAGACAGAGACAGAGAGACAGAGACCTAGTTCACTCCTGTTGCTGTGAGAAAACACTGACCACAAGAAAACTGGGGAATAAAGGGTTTATTTGGATTGGGAGATCACAATCTGTAGTTGAGGGAAGCCAAGCCAGGAACTCAAGGCAGGAACCTGGAGACAGGAACTGAAGCAGAGACCATGGAGGAACTCTGCTTGCTGGCTCCCTTTATCTGGCTTGCTCAGCTACCTCTCTTATATCGCCCAGGCCCAAATGACCAGGGAGGGAACTACCCATGGTGTGGTGGGATCTCCTACATCAATTAGCAATCCAGAAAATGACCCACAGATGTGGCCATAGACCAATGTGACAGAGGAAATTCTTCAACTGAGATTCTCTCTTCCAACTTATGTCTACACTTGTGTCAAGTCTACAAAATCTAATTGTGACAGAGAATAAGCCTTTACTGGGTTCACTGATCTGAGTCACCATCTCCTCTGGAAGCACCCTCACAGACATACTGCACAAAGTGACTTCACAGCTGTCTTATCCTAGCAATGAGACACCCAAGACAAACCAATATATCAATCCCCATTGTTTTGACATGAGTGTGCATGTTATTGGGAATAATCGAAAAGTTCTGGATCTCACCTGTACAATGTTTGCTTCATCTTTTGATAACTGTGAATTATTTAAAAACAGGCACGAGCAAGCAAACAGGAAAGGCCATTACATGAGTTGGGGAAGACAGTGTGTTAGGCTTTTTCTTCCAACCGAAGAAGGGTCTGCATTTTATTCATTACCTGATACCATGTACCTAATCTTTATCTAGCTACTGACTGACTGAATCAGTGGATGGAAGTTCTGAAGACCACACATCTGTGAGGTGTTATAAAAGTCTTCATAAATGCCTTAAGTGGTATTTATAATGCCTGTTATACCTCAAATAGTATACAAAGATGTTCTGAATTATCCTTATGCAACTTCACAGTTTTAATTATAGAATTAAAATGCATTATATGGTGAAACGAAAACTAATCAAAATCCATCTGTAGATGATCCAAGGGTCCTCTTGTTTACTTTGGTGGCAAGTTCCTGGGTCACTGGGGAATCCAAGGTGCTTAGCCATCTTTGGAAAATCATAACGTACAAGCATATTCTTGACACGTTTAGAAGCTTTTAGAAGAAAACATAAAGGCATGTTCATTTAAATAATTAGTAATTCACTATAAGGTGATAGCTACGGAGATAGGATCTTAAGATGTAACACACAGATCTGACAAGGTACATGCATCTAGATGTAATGTACATTGTGGGTGTGGTACTTGCAAAATCTTTGTAATTATTTCAAACACAGATGCTAATACCTTCTGAATTCATGTGGGAGAAAATCAAACACTGGAGAATTTTTGCATTTTGTCCAGGATAAAACAGCAAGGAACTAACAAACTCAGAGTGTAATTGTAGGTAATCCAATTTCACAGGTGGGATTCCTGCATACATATTATGTCACCTGAGGTCATAAACATTAAGGTCACATGCCCCAACTGTGTTTCCCCAACCTGTGTATATTTCTTATGATGATGGAACAGAGTTCATTTTGTAGTTTGTATGGAAAGCTTAATTTTGTCTTTTTTTTCTCTTTGTTGCAGTGTTTTAAACTTTCAGAATTAAATTAATAGTGAATTTCTTAGTAAATAATTTATTGGTCAAGCTTTCAAATAATGCTAAAGAAATGAGCATTTCAAAGTAATGATTTTGATTTTCATATTTTCATGTAAAAGTAGAAACTTCAAGCCTTTGCAGCACACTATATAATATATAATATGTTCATTCTATTCTCAAAATTGTTATGAAATATTCCCATCAAGTCATTCACTCACTTTCTTAATGGCACACTGTAGTATTTGCTTTAGAGAAAACTTGGAGCTAATTCACTGGCATATTTAAATCTAAGCTATGAGCTGGACAGCTGTTTAGGTAGTTAGGAGCATTGGCTGCTTCTGCAGAGGACCTGGGCTTGGTTCCCAGCACCTATGTAGTGACTAAGAACTGCCCTTAACTCTAGTTCCAGAGGATATGATGCCATCTTCTGGCCTCTATAAGAATTGTACAACATGGATGCACATATACACATAGGCAATACACTAATACACATAAAAAAATAAATTTACCAATTAATTTAAAAATAAATCTATGGGCTGGAGAGATGGCTCAATGGTTAAGATCACTGGCTGTTCTTGCAGAGGACCAGGCTTCTATTCTCAGTACCCACCTGGTTGCTAACAGCTGTCTGTAACTCCAGGTCCAGGTGATCTGATGCATTCTTTTAACCTCCAAAGACATTTCACAACATGAATGCACTTAAATACATGCAGGAAATACACTCATACACATGAAATAAAAATAAATTAAATATTTAAATAAATAGGTAAATCTAGGCTATTGTTCCCTTACACCTGAATTACCTATTGGCATCGATCACAAAACTGGTTGTTGCAGTTTAACTTTTGAAAATTCAGCAAACAGAAATATTTCAAGAAACTTCTGCTGCTGCTGACACCATGGTAGTAAACGGACTCGGGGCTGTTTGCAGTTGATCTAGTTGTTCCAGGTTTACCTGCTCTGTGACCCCGGGCAAAGGGATAGTGCTCTCCAAACTTGATTTCTCCCCTTCTAAATGCTCACAGTACAGCTAGGATTACGTTGTATGGAATAAATGAGGAAAAAAAGAAGTTGTTGGTTCACGGTGTGGTACTTTCAAGTTCTCGGAGTGCACCTCTCACCCACGAAGAGAAGGAGATGCAGAGGCCAGGAAACGGAGATCTGAAAACTGAGTGAAAAGAAGGCCGAGCTCCACCTTAACACAGAGCGGTTCCTGGGCAGCACCACACAAGACGTGGGTGTTACTCCCTCGTATACTCTGCACTTGATGTTTGTGTGTTTGGCTTTTAATATTCTTAAGGTGGCATGTAGAGTTCCCTATGGAAGTTTCAAGCATCCCTACTCATTGTTCACCCCCCCACACACTCTTCCTAATCCCCCTCCTCTCTGTCAGTGGCTCCTTTCTTCTTCCAGGATCATGGATTGCATCACCCTCTCTCTCTCATCTGAAAATCTCTTATTTTCTCTCTGGTCCGCTTTCTATTTCATGGATATTCCCTAAAACACTTAAGTGCACACGCTATACACATTCATGCACACTCATGCACAACCACAATGATATACACTCACACTCAAAACACATTCACACAAGCACCCCCTCACATACTCTCACACTCATACACAAACACCCTCACACACTTACACATTTGCATTCACACATGCAGTATCACTCACACCCAAGGTGTGTGTTCACATGCTTCAAGACACATAAACACACAATCACATACACAATCCACTTCATACACATACACATCCGTACACGTGCACCTACACACACTCACATGTACACATCACACACACACACATACACTCAAAAGCACATACATACACACACACAAACACATGTTTACTCATATACACACACTAATTTTCCAACAGTGTTAACCAACCATCATCCATTGCATGTGCACACATACACAGACACACACACTTTTACATCAGTATTAAGCACACTCACATCCACCCACACCGGCACTCAGTATTTACCACCCAATTCCCCATTTGGATGAACACCTGAAAACTTAGATGGAGAACTTTACAGATCACAGGTGCAGTGTCTCATAGTCCTTGGGAAACTGAGGCAGGAAGAGGACACCAAGTTTGGGGCAATCCTGAGCTCCAGGGTGAGTTTGAGGCCAGCGTGCACTACCAAGTAAGACCGTCTCAAAAAACCTTAGAGTGATAAAATAAGTGGTGACTGTGAAAGTGTTTAAAGGCTGAGTGTTATTGCAGCATGGACAGAGCACTGAACACGCGAGCTGCCGCTGATAGCCACCTCTGCTCGCAGGCAGGGATGGGACAGAAGGAGCAAAGCACGGTTTTAGAAACCATTCAAAAGAAGAGTGTATGGAGTCATTCACAGCAAGTTTGCCTGAGGTAACCTGTGTGAAAGAGGAGCAGAACCTCCCCATCTTTAGCACTCCTACCCAGACAGAACGTATTAGATTTTAAAGGAGAAAGACTGAGCGTGTATGCCTGCAGTGTATGCTTCCCAAAGCCTGTTCGATTACCTACACATCAACAAGTACTGATGTGAAGCAGAAACAGAAGATAAAGGAAGCCACTTTACTAATAAATAGTTCGAGCAGGGCACATTGGCTTCTGAAACGTATGAGCCTCTGTGTACTGTGTCGTACCCTGTGTGTGTGAACATAGGATGCATTTGCAAATTTGCCCTCGTGTCCTGGTTAGCTTATTGTCAACTTGGCACAGCCTGCAGTCTTTGAGAGAAGAGCCCCATGAAGCATTGCCTAGGTCAGGTCTGTGGGGATTCTCTTCCTTGGGCAAGTAGTCCTGGGGCCACATGAAAAAGTTAGCTAAGCACAAGCTAGGAAGGGTTCCTCCAGGTGCCTATCCTGACTCCTCTCGGTGATGACTGTGACCCGGGAGCAGTAAGATGAGATAAACTCTTTCCTCCCCTAAGTTACTCTTTTCAGAGTGTGTTATGACAGTAACAGAAAGGAAACTAGGACACTCAGCAAGAGATTAATAACACTATTAAAGAGAATATTGTATCAGTAAACCCTAAGAAGACCATCTGCCTCTATACAGCTGTTCTCATATAATTTTGAAAAGCTCAAAGTTCCAACTAATAGTATGTAAATAATCTAAAGTATCTTTCTCAAAATTCACTTATGTTTAGTGAGAGAACTACTTTTGCTAGTGGCCATTATCATTATAATTGTTTGACTTAAATAGTAAACAAAACTATGAAAATAAATTTTCTGTGATTTACATTTATGAGGGAAAACCAAATATAAAATAGTATATATTATCTGATTTCATGTACATGACATGAAACAATATGAGCACTAGAGATCGTCCTAGAAGTGAAGATAGGAGTTAAGTTTAGAGGAGGAAGCTGTTAGACGGATCAGACACATGTGGGAAACTGGGGGACCGGTGTTGAGGAAAGTGTTCTTTCTTTATGTCGGTAATGCCTCCAGAGGGGTAAACACAGGAAAAACACACCTGGCTGTACATTTAGGCTCTGTGTATTGATGGAAGTAATAGCTTAAAAATAAGTCACAATAAAAATTTGTAAAAAGTGAACTTTTTCACTCACATGAAAACTCTCCAAAATGATTTTCACAGATTCAACAAAACAACAGATATTTAAACATTTGTGAAGCAAAGATCAGAGGGACAGTTGTAAAAAGTTACAAGAAAATAATACTAATCTAAAAATGCTCCCCTTCAAGTTGTTTCACAAAGGCTTTACTTCCTTAGGAAATAGAGTTATGTCTGCAGACTGCTTATTGATGACAAAACAAAGTCAGTCCATTTCACCTAACCTAGCTCAAGGCATGTACTTTATACTGCATTTAAACACACCTCTATGTTTCTATGTCTCAAAGTAATATATTTTGTTGTAGGCATGTTGTGAATCTTAAATTTTATTTCTCACTTAACTGATTTTTAAAAATTATCTTAGAAATATTCTGCTGAAATGGCTTTGAAATGAGAGTAGACACCTGAGTATCAGGACCATGTTCAGTAAGAGATGAGAGTTACACGTAAATGAAGAATGCAGTCCTTAGCTTATTTCTCCACAGAACTCATCCTGCAATTGTGTAGTGCACATTAAAGCTGATTTCGAATGAACTTAGGGTTGAGGGACTGAGATAGAGGATAGAATTTACCAAATCTTAATTAAAGAACAAAAACAGGAAACAAATATCTCATCAGATGTTTATTATGAAATACCTAATTTATTATAAACAGTATTGTTTTTAGTATTTGCTATCCACTATTATTTTATGTAAAGAATTTTGCTTTTAAAAAATGATATAAAGCTGCAAAACAAAAATGATAAAAGTGTACTAGGAGAGTAAATTTGAAATTAGAAAATGCCTGCAAACCAGCTTCTCATGAACATGAGATGCCAAGCAGTTGACACACAACCCTTCACCACAGAAGACTGACTATAACGTTCAATTGCATAAGAGGGATTTGGCTCAAAAGACATAGTTGAGAAACAGACACAATTTAAAAATTTAAAGTAAATTGTGCTAAAAATATCTATTCCTTACGAAGTAATATCTGTGAAAATGATACTAGAGAGTTCCTAATCTCCCACATGCTCATTTTAAAACTGAAAGGTAATATCTTTAAATATTTTCAATAATCCTTCTTAATTATCCTTTATTCTTTGCAAAATACATAGTGAAAAAAGGGGCAAAATCTAAGTCTCTAGTGGACTCTATGATCACTTTGTCAAGAGAACATGTTCGAATTTAGTACATGGCATGAACATGGTTGTCACTTTCCTTGTTGTGAATGCAATCACTTGTATCATATAATAAACATAGATTAAAGATGACACACATTCACAGGACTTTATGAAGGGCAGTTTAATGTTTATCAGCTGAAAATGTCAGACAAGATTTGGGTTGACTTTATTTTTGAGAATTTACTCATTCTTTTTTAAAAAAATTTATTTATTTTTTCATTACAGCTTTAACATGTTCAGTGACAACTTGCAGAGCAAGGATACATCTCTTTCAAAAGTGGCTGTACATTTTTAGGTTAACAGTTTAATACAGTTATATAATATTGAACTCAGTATAAACCCTGTAAGACACAAAATTGAATGAATTTTTAACCTTTAAAGAAGATCTCCATTTCATTTTAAAATATGCTGTTTCCTACATTTTTAATGCTACTAACACTTAGATGTTTGCACATGCGTCTTTAATCTCTATATGTCTGATTATTACTAGTCACAGTCGGTTACACTCAGATCCTTGGTACCTGAGTATGGATATAAAGTCATCAGGTAAATTTCAATTGTAATGTTTATCACCTCTACTAATTAACATGAAGTAAATTTTTATGCTTCCTTTCAAATATAAGTATTTTAATTTGATTTTTTTTGTATGTATATAATACAGAACATCCCACACAGTCTTATTCATCTATTCAAATATAAGTATTTTTTTAAATTTGATTTTTTTGTATGTATATAATACAGAACATCCCACACAGTCTTATTCATCTA
>NW_008329521.1:304506-305124 GCF_000622305.1 Nannospalax galili
GGTGAGAATAAACACCGCATCAAAGGTTCTCTTTCAACAGAAGCATTCAACTCCCCCAGCATGTTTCCTTATATAAGGTTTGGGTAAGAACTGCAGGGTAAGAGTACTCAGACATTTAACCTATGGAGGATGACAGGAAAATAAATCGCTTTCCTGAACATCATGAGGACAAGAAAAACAAGCCCTACCACCTCCCACGGGACTAGCAGAAAATGGCAGAAAAGCAACACAATCCATGACTTGTGAGGTTACACGGGGCCTCTGTGCTGGCCAGCAAAGATAAGGCATCATTGTTAAAGCCAAGAGTATGAAGTCAGCTGTCTAAGCCATCTCCACAGACAGTGGACATCCAAGTCTTCTATAGTGACGGACACTGAGGTGTGACCTGGGAGCTGGTCCTGGGGAGAAAAGGGCAGTGTGACCTAGGGGCAGTGAATCACCTACTATCATTAAGCAAACTGGCCATCACACCACCCCTGTGGTTCACCTTGCCTGTGCCCACCAGTCCCTGCTCTGTTTTCTTAGGTTGTTCAAGTGAAGAAACATCTACAGTAGGCTTTTTGATAAATATATTTATAATACATAAGTTTATTTAAACACGAGAATGCAAGTCTGTTT
>NW_008329521.1:305177-306266 GCF_000622305.1 Nannospalax galili
CACAAACACCCCTCTCTCTCTCTCTCTCTCTCTCTCTCTCTCTCTCTCTCTCTCTCTCCCTCCCTCCCTCCCCCTCTCTCTCTTACTTATAGAGTCTCATCTCATATAGTCAAGGCTGGCCCAAAACTCACTATGTAACCTAAGACAAAGTTGAATTGACCCTACTCTCTCCTCTCAAGCACTGGGACTAAGATATGGGATGTGAGAGGCTAAAGCCAGGGTTGCATGCATGCTGGGTAAACACTCTACCCACTGAGTGATATCCCCAGCCCAACTTTCCAATAATTTCTTAAAGCATAGAGGAAACATCGCATGGGGTCAGAATGAGTAAATTCTGTTTTATTTGCTTTTGACGAAACTGAGTTTCTAGTCCTCAGAATTAAAGGCTTCCAGCCTCCTTGTATTGTGTTCATAATGACAGAGTGTAAGAATCTGAAAATTCATTTCTGCATTTAATAGGCATCTGTCTACTTAGAGTCCTGGGAAATGCAACTGAGGGTGAATTCATCTGGCCAGTTGCCCTTCTTTTACACTGATGGCATATATGAAGTGTCTGCCAGGTGTGAGAAATGAAAGTTCTGTCAGTCTGTCCAGATGATGTGTGAACTGGACAGACTGAGAGAAGGCAGCTGTCTGTAAAGCTAACAGTCCATTTGCACTTCAAGCATGTTGCTTGAACTTATCAGGTGGACTGAATTTAAACCTGCCACCCCATAAAGCACATTGTTTGGCAACATAGATGACACACGTTTTAACTGCTTCTCTGTTTAGACTTGTGAAAGTTAGTAGAGAGGAATGTTCTGAGCAACACGTTGTTAGGTGATTTCTCCCCTGTGGGATGTTTGCACAGTATACTGACCAAAGCCAGAAGACTCAGCCCAGCACACCCCTGGGTTCTGTGGCACATTCCTAATCAGCCCATCATTGATGGCCACCCCATAAAGCACATTGTTTTGGCAACATAGATGACACGCGTTTTAACTGCTTCTCTGTTTAGACTTGTGAAAGTTAGTAGAGAGGTATGTTCTGAGCAACACATTGTTAGGTGATTTCTCCCCTGTGGGATGTTTGCACAGTATACTGACCAAA
>NW_008329521.1:307335-316906 GCF_000622305.1 Nannospalax galili
ATTCATGGGCAGACACACACACACACACACACACACACACACCCACACACACACACACACACACACTGTTCAATGGTCTGGATGGACCAGAGAGATGAACAGAAAACAGCTGTTTATTTGTACCGTGGGCTCTCATCCATGCTGTTCCAGACCTTCTTCTGAGAGGTTGGTACCAGTTTGGGTGTCCTGTGTGCCATGCATTTTCCAGACACTTCCACATGTGTATGAAGGAGTGAATATTGTGTCCCCAGAGATTCATGTGTTGAAGGCATGGTCTCCAGATTCTGGTCTTACTAATAGTTGATCAGATCAGTAAGCATCTGGCTTAACCAATGGGTTAACCCATAGCTGGATTTGTTATTGGGTGGCATTATTACAATGTTCTGGGAACAAGGAGGTAGGAATAGTTCTAAGAAACAAGTCATTAGACTTATGGAAACTCAGAAAATACTCTAGGCATTGTATGATAAATTACCAAAGTTTCACTTGGATATCTTATGAATTATTTCAGAATGTGGCAATATACCAAAATTAGCTACAGATTAATGTGCAATAGGCTGGTGGAAAATGCATGAAATTGTGCACCAGGCTAAAGAATATCATGATATCAAATGCCAGTCTCTAGTTCTTTTATAACAACTGTATACTGCTCCTGTGTTTTCTAACTTTGTAGATTCAGAAGTTGTTTCAGAACGTTGAAAAAATATAATGTATCTTTATATATGTAAATAGTTATATAGAGAGACTACATTTATGAATGCATCTAGCAAGTATCAATAACCCATAAGGAAACCTGCTCCTTTCCCTGCTAATAAATAAATAGATTTTTGAAAAAGAGAACTAGAATATGTAGACATAAACAGTTTCCAACCTAGGGTAGTTTGACTTGCTATTTTTAAATTTATGATCCTTTAACGGCTGTCATTTTTAATACATTAGTAGAAGGGGTTCACATACAGAGAACAGGGTTATTTGCTGTTTTGAAAAAAAGCTTCTGCATCCTGTTGAAGGCCTTGGAGGACCTGGTTTCAATGACAAACTCACTTTTTTTCTAAAATAAAAATGAAGACTAAGAAATAAAAAGAAATTTTAGGAAAAACAAAACAAATGTAAGAACATCTAGATTTATATACTAAGTAGACTGAAATATTTTGGGTCTTGCTCACTGAGAGTTCTTAATGAAAAAATAAAACTATGAGTTAATTCTTAACATTAGAAAGTTCCTCTGTAAATGGTCTATGCAGTCACCACCAGAGGCGGCTGCTCCTCCGTTCTCATGGGTGCTGCTCCTTTGTTCTCACGGGTGTCGAGGCTGCTCCTCCACTCGCCCTGGGCTGAGGCCGCTCTTCTGCTCACCCAGTGCTGAGGCAGCTCTTCTGCTTGCCCTGTGCTGCCTCCTGTGGTCGCTGCTTCTGCCCGGTCCTGGACCCCAGAGCTGGTGAGGAGACTGTGTCAATGGAGCCGCATTCAGACACAGGAGACCAGTTTCAGTGACACAGGTCTGTTTTATTGCAGGAAGGCACAAGCTTATATAGGGGTAGTAGTCCAATCACAGCACAGCAAGTAGGATACCTCATTAGCATATCATGTTTAGTGTCCTATCACGGTACAGCAAGTGGGATACCTTATGAGCATTATCCTATTAGCATAACAAACTTAATGTCCTATCACAGAATAGCGAGTAGGATGCCTCATTAGCATACTGGGTTTCAGATTACAGAGCCTGGATTCCTGGAAACCATGTGACCCTGACAGTTGCAATACAATATCTAAGTGTTACAATTTTGGATTCCAAGGGTGGTGATCAGGAAGTGGAGTGCTCTAGGCATCAGTCTCATGATCTGCCAATGGGAGCAAATGTCACAAGGCATTCCTTGTGGCTCCAGCAGTTGGGCCATTGCCTCAGGACTGCTTTATGGCTGTCAATAAGACTTTCACCCTAGGCTCAAACCTGTCTCCCACAGGGCTAGATTAGTAGCATTATTTCTTTCTAAATACCCACAGTAGTATTTAGTTTTGCAATAAAAAATGTAATTCTATAATTATGACAGCATATGTGCTATTTATTTCTTAATTCCAGAATGTTGATTTAACTTGCAGGTAAATCAGAAAGATTCATTTTTGGTTCGATCAATACTTAGGCTATTGTATGTGTTAGGAAGCTTAAAATGCAAAATCAGTATTAGTACTAGTGAACTTGGAGAAAGAAGGAGAGAAGAGGCAACGAGCTTTGCAGGAAGTGAAAACACTTTAGGCAGCGTGAATGAAAGAAATCGTTGAACTACATTAACGTGGAAACAATGTAGAACATTTTCCTTAAAATTACAAATTTAACTAGTGAGAAAAAATAATATTGCATGATAAACCCATTGCTCAGCCATCATCAGCCAGCCTCATAGCTCTTCTGCATTCTGAAAGAAGAGATTATACAGAAATTTTGGAATTTTAGGGCTATCCATTCAGAAAACTTGAAAAAGAATGTATATTTAGGAGACTGGAGAGATGGCTCCGTGGTGGAGAGCACTGTCTGTTCTTCCAGAGGTCCCAGGTTCGATTCCCAGCATGTACAGGGTTGCTTACAACTGTCAGTAATTCCAGTTCCAGGGATCTGATGCACTGTTCTGGTATCTGCAGGCATTGCATGCATGTGGTGCTCTTACATACATGCAGGCAAAGGACTCATATACATAGAATAGAAATAAATCAAAAGAATGTTAAAAATAATAGATATTTCGTATTAACTTTAGAAAGTGATATTGATCCTTGGGTCTGAGAAGGAAGGAAATGGATCTGAAGATTTTGTGACAAATTCATTTGTATCATTTAAAATTGGTGTGTCTGTGACTGTGTTAATGTTTTCCAAAGACACACTGAAGTACTTAAATGTTAAAATCTTTTGTTTTATTTTCATTTTAAATTATGTGTATTTCTGCACTTAACTGCAGGTGCCTGTGGAAGCCAGAAGAGGGTGCTCTGGAACCAGTTATAGGCAGTTGTGAACCAACCCCCACCTCCAATATGAGTGCTGAGACCCAAACTTGCTCTCTCTGCAAAAGCAGTTCCTATGTTCCTTACCTCTGAGTCATCTCTACAGACCCTGAATTATTTATGTTTTAAGGTGGAAATACCTTTGCTATTAATTTCATTGAAAGAATATGGGATTGAGCAGCTTGCTGGGGGTGATCAGTAACACCTACTACACCACACCTATTCTCCAATTCCTCTGCTAGAGTTTGATTGGCTTCACACATAAGCAGCCATATCCATCTGGGAACTCAAACACCAAAACTCAATGCAGGAATTCATATAAAAATCTCACAGACCAATAGCCACTGACTTTTAAAAAGTAACAACTAATCCAATTAATTTATTAAGTAAGTTCTCTCTCTCTTTCTCTCTCTCCCTTCCTCCCTCCCTCCCCCCTCTCCTCTTTCCAAATTTAGAAACCTATCATTAATATTCTAAAGATGTTTTTGTGTTCATAAACAGATGATATTTTGCTCAAATATTTGAACATATTCTCTTGTTTCTTGTAGTAGCATGATACTTTCTGTTATGCAAGTTCACGTACTTCATGTATATGAACTCACAGCAATGGGGCCAGAATGAGCAAATGCCATGTAAAATCAAGCCAGAAAAAAAAAAAAATCCCAGCATAGCAACGGGTAAGAAACCCCAACACTAACTGAGGAACCACTGGTAACCAATAGCTTCAGGAAGGGAAGAGTCGGTCATCTTTAAGGGTGTGATCTGGATAAGTTAGCAAGGCTCCAGTGGACGGAGGATGCATCCACACAGAAAGGCATTTGAGGACACAAATTTGACCTGATAGAAAAAAAATATTATATATGTATGGAGAGAGAGAAAGAAAATATGAAATTGGGTAGTGGAAGTAAGGGGGTGCATACAGGGGAGGAGCCAAAAATCAGCATCAGTGTGGCACCCACCTTTAATTCCATCACTGGGGAGGCAGGGACAGGCAAATATTTGGTAGGTAGAGACCAGCCTTATCTGAACAGTGATTACCAGGCCAGCTGGGGCTATGGGGAGACATTGTCTCAGAAAAACAAACCAAACAAACAAAAAACCCTAAATATGATCAAAATATATAAATTTACAAAAAGTCAAATTTCAAAATATATTATATAAATTTACAAAAAGTCAAATTTTCAATAAAGTTTTGAAAAAGGCCATTTTAAAGTACAAAACATTTTTCTCAGAACTAATTCATCTTTTGCTTCTTAAAATATTCTCATTTCTTAAAATCGGTATATTTTTCATGGATTATTTGGTTAAATATATCAGAATTATTTTACCTTCAAATGATTCTTTCCTAGTAGTATTGCTGTTGTGAATTTAAGAACTGAATTCACAGCATGTGCGTTCCTGATTCTCCACAGCCTTGAATGGTCTGCACCTCATTCTGAATTCCCATGGTGAATCACTGATTATATATAGATATTGGATTTTGATTGACTTGTTCTATTTAGTGTTAACTGCACAAAATTAAAAGACTGGTATATTTTATTTGATTTATTTAAACCACACAATTTACATTTGTACTTGTAATCATGTCTTTAAATTTAACAGCAAGTAGACTACTGAAGCATATCTTTTAACTGAGTACTTCTCTTGAATTTAAAGCATCTCTATGGACATTCTGATACGATTTTATTGTTACTTTGGGTTTTCAGAAAAAACACATACCCAAGAGTAGCTTTTTCAGATTTCGCAGGTGTTTGAAGTAGATGCTCATAAACAGGTGAATTCTTGGACAGCTGGCAATTTTGCTATCCACTTTGCTGAGCTAAAATTAACCAAGTAGAAGAGGAAATCCTGTTGGCCATGGCCTTGGATAAAAATATGAATTGATCCACTCTGATGCACAGCTTCACCCAACTATGAGGGTGCTGTAAGTTTTTTATATCTCAAATTATTTATTCACTGCTAAGAATTGCAGTTAGGCTTCCTGGAAACACTCATTAAAATACTGTGCAGCCACAACATCGTGACAGATTAGAAGTTAAACTACCTTTGCAAAGAACAGCTCAAAGTGTTGCCATCAAATCACCAGATTCCTTCTTCGCGTGCATGTGAAGAGATTTGTTCACACTTTATCCACTATTGCCTCTTTCTCCTGGTCCCCTTCTTAGAGCAGATGCATAGATAACGCATGGCACAGTCAACAAGGGTACAGAGTGTCAGTGAACATGACGCATTCTCATTTCTCTGCCATGAGAAATGCTCACAGACCTAATAACACTTTCAGAACTGTGTTTTATTTAAAAGCTTTAAAAGGTGTGTGTTCACATAAAATATAAATGAATATGACCTCCATGTATAGAAGGCAGGAAGACCATTTCTTCTCATTTCTTTATTGATTTCTTCGGACAGATGGCCCATGTGAACACATCACCAGACTTTGCATGGTAAAGATGCTTCTGAGCCTCAGGTCAAAATCTTTCAATATAAAAGTGCTTCATGAACCCCTCAGCAGATGAACAGAGATTCTCAAAGCGTGGACTTTTATCTTTCAAGAAGATGAGAGTATTGTTTGCTCTTGTCGTGTGTGTTTGTGAATGTGTGTGTGCATGTTGTAAATGCTTGTGCACATGTGTATGTGTGCATGTGCTTGTGTGTGTTCATATGGAGGCCAAAGGCTGGTGTCACAAGTGTGTGTATGAGGACATACTTTTAAGTCTGAACTGGAGCTGCAAAATGCTGGTCCTTGTGTCTAGGAGGCCAGCACCTTACTGACCACACACCTCCCCAGACCTGTTCATGTCTTGTCACGCCATCTCCAATGAAGCCCGCATGAGATCCTCCGTGGGTTGAGGCCACTTTTAAGTCTGAACTGGACTGCAAAATGCCGGTCCTTGTGTCTAGGAGGCCAGCACCTTACTGACCACACACCTCCCAGACCTGTTCATGTCTTGTCACGCCATCTCCAATGAAGCCCACGTGAGATCCTCCGTGGGTTGAGGCTGGAACTTCAAGGAAAGTTGCCTCTTGGAATTGGTTGTGATAAGAAACATGCAGTGTACCTGGCATGCTCTTACTTGTTATTAATTTTCTAACTGTCACTCTATCTTGGGCTTTCTGGGGGCCCAGAAAGTGCCTGGTGTCCTTAGCACCATTATCACTGCCTTTATTGAAATCCTTTAATCATTCTAGTCCAGATGCACCATTATTAACGAAAGATATTTAATGAGAGATATTTTAGACATAGTGAGAAGTGACTAAGCAGAGTTAATGCTGGAAAGTCCAGGGAATAATAGATTTTTAGAAGAGAGACATAGATGAGTAAATATAGATAGAAGAAGGGTTTCTTGGTATTCATTACAATTCATGGATAAATTGGCAAGATTAAGACCACCTTGGTGTCTTTTGATAAAAGATCAACAAGAGAGCATTAGAGCATTAAAGGGCAAATAGAGAAAGTATTTGAAAATTGGTAGGATAAGAGAGAAGGATGGTTTCATGAATCCCTAACATGGGATATAGCCTTTTTGGAACCTATAGAGTTAAAAGTAACTTAGAAGCCCTATGGCCCACTACAAATAAACAAGGAATATTATCAAATAGTTAAAAAAGTAACAATCAGGCACAGCTGGCGTTGAAAGTGCTTAATGGGTTAAGGTCCTTCTGACCTGGGACTACAAAGCCGAGCAGAATCCTAAGTGTGTGAGAAAGGCTGGCAGTAAAAACCACAGTAAAGCAGGAATTTACTGTCTAGTACCAGGTTGATAAGATAGGGAAATGTGTTGGCAAAACTGTTTTACTTTCACCTCTGGAATTGTAAATCTTAGCATGACTGTTCTGCGGTTTTTGTAATCTTTGCTGTATAGATCTCAAACCTTGCAGCTGCAAAAATTCTGCAAAAATTGCACTCAGACTTTCACCAAGCTCATGTGTGTCTGTTTGTCACTCACCGACTCCTTGTCCACCCTCTCGATGACCCTGTTCCCGTCGGACTGAACTGCCCCGGTCTGGGCTGGTCCGTCGCAATGTCTTTTTACCAAGAAAATAGTGCAAGATTTGTTCAGCGTTCTCAGTCACAGATTTTATGTGTGTAAATGCATTCCTGCTCACTGTGTCTCAGTGTACAGTCCTTCTCTTCTGTGTGGATTTTGATGGGTTTTTGTCATTGGCTTCTCTGTAGGCTGGTTGGTTTTTGTCAACTTGACACAAACTAGAATCACCTGGGAAGAGAGACCCTGAGGTGAGGATTTCCTCTGTGAACCAAAGTTCCCAGAAAAACTGCATCTTGAAACCGAATATTCTACTTTAGGCTGATAAACTGGTTAGAACTTCAGAGATTATGGATAATTTGTAATGTTGCAGGTCCAGAGCCTAATTACCGTTTACCTTGGGTCAAATTTAGCCCCCTAAATGGCCACTCCTTGACCACTTTTTCTTATGACTTAATATCCTGTGACTAACAGATAAAAAACATTTGGAATGTACTAACTTAGCAGACCAGCAGATCCCACTAATCAAAATGTTAAGAATGTCATCAAATAGCATCTGAGGCCTATAGTAAAATCCCCCGCTTTGTCAGGTCCTGCCTGCTAAACATATCCATCAATGTATTTGAAATGTGTCTCAATTTATGACTTTTCTTTGTGCTATTACTATAAAACCCCGTAAAACTGTTACCACATTGGAACATAGAATTTGGGGTACCCTAAATCTGTTTCCTGGTAAGGGTCACTCATATTTGGCTCCAGAATGAACTGTCTCTTACCCCCTTTGAGGTGAGAGTTATGTTTTTCATTGACACCTCCATTAGATTATCCTGTAGCCATTTTTTGAGGCATTTTCTTAATTGGTAATTGATGCAGGATAGCCCAGCCCACTGTGGGCAGGTGGGCCTGGGCTGCGTTTGAAGGTAACCAAGTAAAACTGTAAGCAGTGTTCCTGACTTCCCTCAGTGATGGATCATGACCTACAGGTGAAAGCTGAAATAACACTGCTTTTCTCCCCAAGTTGATTTTTCAGAGTCTTAACAGAGCAACGGAATAGTAACTAACATAGTCTGAATGATTGTTTCACCAACATAGACTGTGTTGCCCCAACTCAAAGAATCCTACCTTAGTAAATTTAAAATGTTGCACTGGAATTTAGGGAAGAATGTTCAAAAATGCTTTAAAAGTAGAACATTCTGACCACTGAATACATTAGTAGAACTTTTAGCCATGAAAACATTTAAAAATATTTTAAAGAACAGACTGACAGTTGGATCTTCAATTGAGGATTTAAAATATGGTATTATTTAATGCAGTTATCCAGGTTAATCCAAAACTACAACCTCCTACCTCCCTACTTTCTGTAATCTAAGCTTTTTAAATTTTTTCTTCAGAACTATGCAGCACTATCCAACAATGTTATTCAAATTATTTCTGTGCCTGTTTCTTCTACACGAAGTTGTGAGGCCTGGCCTTGCTTGCTTTGCCTGGGTGCCCAGAGACAACCCCACCATGCTGTTAGTGTGACCTTGCTAATTCTCCACCTTCATCAGCATTTCTTTGTTCCATCCTGATAAAGAAAATATTTTGGGTATTCATTAACTAATTTCCACTGGAGGGAGAATGCCAAGCACAGTGATTTTAATTTCCTAACACGCTGACTTGGGGGTTCCTTCAATCCTGGACCATGGTCTCAAGATCCTGACAGGGTCCGAATCAGGCCTTCACCTAGAAAACCTCCTCTGAAGCAACTCCAACACTCTCTTCCCAGTTCATGTCCCCTGCAGGTTTCACCTTCCCCTGCGAGAAGCCAGTGGACACTCACTGGCTGCCCTTCTCATGATCTACCAACAGCTGAAGCTTTATTGTAACAGTAGGGTTTGCTGGTAACTTATCAAGAATCCAACTTTGAAGATCCTCAAAGTAGTAACTGCGTTTCCTTAGTTTACTAATTTAGTTGCCTAGAAACTAGTTGCAAATTAAATTACCTACTTATAAATACATATACGTATATATGTGGTATTTCTTTCTTTCTGCCTTCAATCTATTCTCCACTGTTGAATTCATTTATAACACATATCACAATACCTAGCATATTTTGAAATTAAAATGAACTATAAATAATGAACTGTAAATGAGCAGCATAGTTGCACAATGATGCAATTATGCTATTATATTGAGACATTTTTAGTAAGAGTCATAGATAAGTGGGAAAGAAAAATGTTTTTAATTTTATAGTAAAATGGTGAACTTGACTATATGGAAAAAAGTGGAATTACACTATGCATTGTAATATGAGTGCTGGAACTCCCTCCAAGAAAATATTCCCTATGCCCTGACTCAGGTTTCCATGAATTATGAAGGCTCATTCCATTGTGGAAGAGAGTCATACCTATTCTGAGCATCTCAGAATTTCAGAAGCCAAAACAGGTGGTACACATAAACTCATGCAGAGACATACACAAAGATATAAAGAAATATTTAGAAATTTAAAAAATCTTTGCTGATGATGACATAATCGTGTATTTTGAATATGTTGAGAAGGACAAAATATAAGAAATCTGTATGTGAAGACTCACATTAAACTAAAAATAAAAATATTT
>NW_008329521.1:317087-327210 GCF_000622305.1 Nannospalax galili
ATTTTATTTTGTTGTCTAATAGGTATGATACACTTTACTATACAGGGTCTAAATAACTAGTAATATCCATCTTTGAATCTTTTCACAACTTTTCTCTCACTAGGCTAAAAATTATATAAAACTAAAATAAATGTAGTTTACTTTCAGTATATAAATTAAATTTATCTGTGATTGATAATCCAAAGCAAGAATTTATTAAGGACTCATTACCTGATCTTATTATTTGTTACTATTTATCCCATTCTAATCATTAATCCTATAGATGTTTGATAAAGCTATTACTAATGGTTCCTCTGACCCATTTATAAGCTTGAAAGACCTTTTATAAAATAATGTGCTTTACATACGACCATTCAGTTGTGATTTTCTCTAGTTTGGGAAAGGTACATAATCCTCATTCAATATTGTAGCTTTGTACTTTTATCTACTCACCTTTTAGGGGCAAAACAGGTCTGGAACTAGGATAAAAAATGTAGACATCTAATTACTGCTCTGTACTTCAAAGCGATGAGTCACTTTGCTACTAAGCAGGCAATGAATGTTTGCCCTGAAAGCAAATAAGCTCTGAGTGTTAGTGGAACTAATTTACGCGTGAGCAGAGGAAGGAAATAAATTATTTCATGAATAGAGGAACTTTGAAATATTGATGTCGGGGAGGTGAGCATCTAAAATTACTCTATCTTCATTTTAGAAAATTGTAATTTTAAAAGCATCATTCTCTTTCAGCTTAAAAAAAAAGTCCATCCCCAGTACAGGACGAAGGGTGTGACCGCAAGAATGGATTCCGTCAGAGTCTCCGACAATCCTGGGCTCCACTGTGCTGGGCTGTGATCCTGCAGCCCATAGTAGCCGAGCCCTCCCCAGTAAAGTCAGTGTATGTGTGTGTTTTGGGGCCTTATTTGTTAACCATATCTGAGACCTCCAAATACCTTTGTTAACAGTGCTGAGAAAATAAATATTTTAAAATGTGTGGTAAGGGAAGACCTCATGTTTGAGATGACGATGCATTGAAAACTGCTGTCTCTGCACAAGCTCTTTGAACTCCTGCCAGAGGCCAGGCACACCTCTGAACTCCTTAAGACCCTATAGATTTGTAAACATTGTTTCCTTCTTCTAAATACAACCTCCCATACACATATTTTTCCTTGACATTGAACTTACCAAAGAGCTGATTGTTTCAGCTGATTGACCTGAATGAGATCACGTCTTCAGCGGTACACGAGGAGGGCCAAAGAAGTAGACCTAGGAGACTTAGGCGGGAGGTCCTCGGCTCGGACACATGCCTGAGCACCACCCGCTGCAGCCCAGGACTTGCTGCAGCCCTCGACCTCCCTGCACACCTGAGCCCAGCACAGACACCAGCTGCTCTATGCCTGGATCTAGACTGATTCTGCCTCACTGTCAGGAGGCTTTGCTGTACATTTCCAAATTCTTGAAGGTAAGTACATCCATTCTCATGTAATACATAAGGGAATTTATTGTTGTGTGCCAAATTCACAAAGAGGATAAAAGGTGTGTGGAACATGCCAAATGGTTACATCAGTTTCTGACCTACAGGATATGAATATTCCTCTCTATAAAGTGGTTAGCAATGCCTCATCTCACCCCTTTGCTTCAGTGTATCCACTATAAAAACTTTGCTTAAAAGTGCATTTACTGGGCTGGAGAGATGGCTCAGCAGTTAAGAAGACTGACTGTTCTTGCAGATGACCAGGGTTTGAATCCCGGCATCCACATGGCAGCTAACAACTGTTGTTAACTCCAGTTCCAGGGGATCCGACAGCCTCTTCTGTCCTCCACAGGCATTGCGTGACACGTGTGCACTTACCTACGTGCAGACAATACATGCATACACATAAAAAAATAAAATAATAAAATAATTAAAAAAATTAATTTTAAAAAGTGCATTTACTGGGCTGGGCATGGTGGTACACGTCTTTAATCCCAGTATTCAGGAGGCACAAGTAGGTGGATCTCTGTTAGATCCAGGCCAGCCTGATCTATATAGTGAGTTCCAGGCCATTTGGGTCTCCAGGAAGAGCCTGTCTCCACACATACCGCACACCAAAAAATGTATCACTCTATTAATTAAGTCCTGAATCTGTGCTCTTATGGATGCACTGGGCTCTTTCTTGCTATTCATTTGATTGACAGACTTCAGAAGAGAAAGCTCAAATATCAAGTGCTTATTCTGAAAGTAGGTGAGTTAACAATATTGGTAGAGGTCCCTTGCCTCCCTGTTTTCCCACATCTGTAGTAAGAATCTCTCCCTGAGGACAAGTGGGCGTCAGCTCACAAACCTCTGTTAAGTGACTGGCAGGAGCTGCTGGAAGCAAACCACCAAGGCAGACTGTGGAGCCAAATCCAGGCAGCAGGAAGCAGAGTCCTGGCAGACCCTGCAGTCTGGGACTTGTGACATGCTGATGTGTTTGTACCTCAACCTGCTGTATTATATCTAACCTTTACACCTTGTCATCTTGACAGGAGACTCTTTTGTTGATGTGGGGCAATGTTTTCTCCATCTTGACAGCATCACTTGCGTTGTGCTTGAACGCAAGGTAGATAACCAGTGACTGCTGAATAAATGACCTTTGGCACTTAGTGAGTGGGAGGAGTAGAAGGAAGAACCAGGAAGTGGCCACTTTTCCTTTTCAAAGTTAAATCAAGCCTTACTTCATGTGTGCTGTCTAAAGTCGCCATCTTAATCATCCCAATGTCCTGTTGAATCTGACACTCAGAGTATACTAGAGATGTGTAATATCTTGAAACCATATTAAAGAATGTGTTTCCCCATTGCCTTGGTGATATGCAATAAGATTCAAACTACTACACTAAGAGCACCTGGTTCCCAGACTCTTGTACCTACCATCACATAATACTTTAAAGAATCACTTATTCATCAATCAAAATGTATTAGTTTGGTTTGTGTTGTTATGATAAAATATTAATCCAAATAAACAGGAGAGGAAAGGGTTTATTTCATCTTAAAGGCTACAACCCATCATCCTCCTGGCAAGCTAGGGCAGGAACTCAGGGCAGGCAACTGGAGACATAAATGAAGTGGAGATTGTGGGTGAATATTGCTTACTGGCTTGAGTTCAGGCTCATATTTAGCTCCCTTCCTTGTATAGCCGAGGTCCACCTGTCGAGGGATGGCTCTGCCCACAGTGGGCTGCAACCTTCTACATCAAACAGCAATCAAGAAAATGCGTCACAGATGCAGGGGCAAATCTGATGAAGGAAATTGCTCAAATGAGGTTCTTTCTTCCCAGGTGATTCTAGTTTGTGTGACGTTGAAGGCTGACGCTATGTGATGCAACATTAGCTAAGTTTTGATTATATTAAAAAAAAAAAAAAATGGGGAAGCTGTCGCTCAAGTTTCAGTTCTGCTCCATGAAACTAAGAAAGTTGTGGTTCCAAATGAGTGCATGCCCTGACTTTTCTTACTATTTTAACTCAGCGCTGGATTGCCTGTGTAATTACGATCAGGCACTCTGTGATGCATCATTTGACAGGGGGCTTACTTCTATGTTTAGCTTTCTAAATGCCACTCCGCAATGCTGTGCTTTCCAGTGTTTCTGCTCTCCTGCTTTCCACAGCATCACACAGGAGCTGCTCACAGCCTTGACAACAGCCTGGTAATCAGGAGCTCTGGCTTTGGGAGACAGTTTACCCTTACCCTTCCTAATTTTCTGTTTTTGTTTTGGATTTGTTGTTGTTTTAACCATTTCATTTCTTCATCTGTACAATGTTTTGCTTGCTCTTGAGACCTAAATATTTGGATAATTCTGAATAATTCTGAAATATTCAGATGCATGCACACAACAGTCAGGAAAGGCTAAATATAGGGTGAGTGGAAGGTAATGCATTGGTCCTTTTCTTAAAACTGAAGCAGGCTCTGCATCTTTTCTATCACCTAATACTATGTACCTAGTCTTTATCTGTTTACTAAGAGAAATAATGAACCTATATAATAGATGACAATTTTATTAGGGTGTGATAAAAGTCTTTATAAATGCATTAAATATTATTTATAATGCCAATTACAAGTCAAATGTTATACTAAATGAGCCTTTCATGACCTATTCATCTTTCTCCTTGAGGACATGGAAGTGTAATGAGGGGGAAGGGATAAAATCAAAGCAGAAAAAAAGGCTCTGAGTTCCCTGTTGGAAGGACCCAAGCAGATTCAGGCAGTAGCAGAGAGGAGACTCAGCACAGGGAGAGATGCTTAGTGGCCCCCCAGACAGGGGCAGGACCTTCACAAATCTGTATCTCCTAGTATTACAGCCCTTGGGGAGCTGTGTTGTTCATTTTGCACATGTGGTAACTCTAGAGCATCCAGGTAGGAGCCAAAGCAGGGGACTGTGACTTGCTGAGGTGGAGCTACATTCTGAGGAGAGCTCTTAACCAGAGAAAAGAAAATAAACAACTTGGATTAAAAAAATAGGTACAAAGTCAGTACTGGTGGGTTGTCTCTACTTGGATTTATCTTAAATCTTGGAACATGAGAGGGAAAGAGAGGGCTTAAGGAAGGCCATATGCAGTATGAAAATGAAGTATAAAAGTATGAAGTGAAGAGGGACCAGTCAGGGTGGGAGGCTGTGGGGGCTATGGAGGCAGGAGCTGAGGGACAGGGCTGAGTGTGGAGACATCAGCCAACATCAAGTAGATATAAAGTGCCGTGAAGAAACATATTACTCTGCATGTTAAAAAAGAAAGAAAATGTGAATGCAGGTTTTGAACTATACAAAGAGAATATTCATTAACATTAATTTTAAAGAGATCGCATTTGCCAACTTGTTACAAAATCTCCCCAAGTAACTGAATTGAAGCGTTTAATTAGCTATGAGTCAAAACTGTAATATGCTTTGTCATGTTTTCAGCTGTAAACTGTTTGTCACACTGGAGACAATGAAAGACAGAGATAATTCTGTCCTTCCTTACAGTCTTTGGCTGAGATCAAGTTCTTATTTCAGCAAAAGTTTCAAATTCTCAATCCCATGGGTCATAGGAAGCAGCCTTTACCTCACCCTGCGATTGGAGCTTGAGGACTCTGTGTAGAGGTCCAGAAAGACACAGGCTCTGGAGCTGCGGTAAGAAGAATCAGCTGAATTAAGCTTTTACACTTTTATTAGAATCTTAAACAAAAAGTCCTAAGAGTGGGCAACCTGGTAATCTTGGCAGTTGCCTTGGGGAGGAGAATGGAGGGGACGAGGCGTGGGGGTCGGACACGGGGCTGGCTGGCGCCCACATGGCTGGGTAAAGGAAGCCTTAGAGAAAGTAAAGAAACCAAGAAGCTAGGGGCAACTCAAAGCCTTAAAGAAATCATGTTTGGAAAAGAAATATGGAGAAGAGAGGAAAAGGTTATACCTCTCTGAATTCAGAAGCTGGCAAACTCACAAACTACATGGCTGTAGCTGGTCCAGAAGTTCTGAGCTAGCAGGTGGGATTCCAGGCAGGAAAACACTCACTATCTCATTAAAGCACTAGGTATTCCATTTATTTAGCATAACCCACCTTCCTAGGAGTGGTCCTATGACCAGATGATTGACCAGTTACACTTACACAAAATGGGGGCGCTCGGGTATTACACAGGGAAATGTGTTCCTACAAGATCCCCAGAGAGAGAGAGAGAGAGAGAGAGAGAGAGAGAGAGAGAGAGAGAGTCAGAATTGTGTCTCCAAAGGCTTTTTGGTGTGGGTTCATCCACTGGAGCATTTTGAGGAGGAGATAGAATTAATAATGCCATAAACAAAGCATAGAACATATGAAAATGTAAGTCAGATGCATTTCAAATGTGAAAATAGTGAACAGAGATGTGAAAGTTTGAATCTAAGGCACAAAATACCTTTGGTGAAAATGGACATTGTTAAAATTAGCCTGAGGAGACTGTCTTCTGGACTGCATTTGTAAGTGGGATGGAATCTGTTAAACTTTTATCGTCACAAAGAGAGTGATGTCTTCTCCCTAGTGATCGTCCCACAGGCTCTGTAATTCAGAAAACCAGAAGATCTAGATGAGATAAGCATTCTTCTAATGAATCTACCTGTGCTATGCTGACAGGGAGTGGTGGCTTTATTTGTGGTAGCTGGATTTGTAGTCTCGTGCCCATGGGGGCATTCTGAAAATAGGCACAATACTGCTCATCCCACTCCAGTGACATAGAACAAAATAATACATTTTCTCCTGGCCTCTACCTTGTCCGCATGAACTCTGTCATCTGCCTCTTCAACTGCTCACATACAGATGGGCTGACAAAAAAGTCTAGTGCAGTTGGTACCATTCGAACAGGAATCTTAGCTGTGGAAACGCACAGTGACTACAGTCACTCGAACATAATTTCTTATTGAAAATAAGATAAAATAATTCGCAGCAGCCTTTTAGGGAAATGAAAAGCATTTGATAATGGTACAGTACCTACCAATTCTACCAGATCTTTGACTTCACTATTAAGTTTTAACTCTCCTCTTTGTATCAAGAATCTATGAATACTTAAGTAGGAAACAAGTTCTCAAAATGGGGGAGACCTTGTGGAATTCACAGGAAGATTCCCCAGCATCCCTCAATGGATATAATTTCAATATAGAATTTTTTTCTGAGCCCTAATTCATCTAAGTTATTCAAAGTAACAACTGCCCTACCAGAGACTTGGTCTTGCAAAAATGAGAGCTTGTCAAGAGAAGGCACAGGTTCTATGAAGTAAAACATTTAAAATGTCTACTTTACAGCTGATAATGTCTATTTCAGTTTCCACAACTTTCCAGACTGCTATTTTATTAAACATGCATGCATGAAAAAAACACTTCTAGTATACTAAATTTATTTATTTTTATTTTTAAAGATTAGTTATTTCATAACCACATGATTAGAAGAAGCATTTTCATTACAGCATTAACATATTCAATAACAATTTCCAAAGAAAAGATGCATCTCTTTCAATATTGGCTATAAATTTTTAGGTTCACAATTGAATTAATACAATTATACAATATTGAACTCAGTATAAACCCTATAAGACATAAAATTGAATAAGGATTTAACCTTTAAAAAAGATCTCCATTTCATTTTAAAATATACTGTTTCATATAGAAAAACTCATTTTTAATGTTAGTAACACTTAGATGTTTGCACATTTGTCTCTAATCTCTATGTATCTGATTGTTACTAGTCACAGTTGGTTACTTTCTGACATCCACCTCAGCATGGATATAAAATCATTGGGTAGATTGTAATGGTAATGTGCTTCACCTCTGCTAATTAACATGGAACACTTCTTTATGCTTCTTCCTCAAGTATAACTCATTTTTTTATTTGTTGGGTTTTTTTGTGTGTATTTCGTACAGAACATCCCAACCAATCATATTCCTCTCTGTACCCACATCCCACATGGCACCCTCCCATAGTCTCCCCCCTCCCCACTGGACCCCATATATTCTGTAATCCCTGTTGCTGTCCACTGTGTTGTTCTCCAATGCTGTCCATTCCCTTCAGCTCTTCCTGATCTAGCAGCAATCAGTTGCCAATATTCCTTTAGACAAGGTTGGGGACTGATGTTCATTTCCCCAATTCTATGCTGAGTCACTGTCTGGGAGTCTCGTGAACCACCTGGCCAACAATGAAAATCTCCTGTCTGGCATTGTTTCTTGTTATGTAGCCTTTAGGTATACACATGGACTCTTAAAGAAGTATACTGATCCCTTTAATCTTTGGTTATACTTTCCTTTTTACTCTTAAGGTAGTTTGAGGATCTGTTCCTCAGAGGTCACATGGGCTTGGGAGGAGCCCCTGGCTCCTTCCTTCTACCAGTTCTGCCTATGCGAAGATAAGTCAAAGGTCCTGCTTGACCATGGATGGCTTCACTTGCAATCATGGAAGAAATGTTTCCTCTGTGTTGACACTCCTCTTTGTAGACTGGACACTGGTTCAAGTCCATCTGGTGGGGTCTCCATGGCCTCCTTGATCAAGAGGATGGGTGACTCACCACAGTTACAGGACATTTTGAAAGACGCTCATAGTCCCCTGGAGCTTAGTCGACCTAGGAGGGCAAGGAGCAAAAACTGTCCTTTAAGTCCCTCTGACCAGATTAGTATAGGCCTCAAAGAATGGCTGTTTAACGTCCAAGAAGCTTAGTTCCACCAGTCTGGTACTTTTAATTACCGTGTGCTATGTAGATAAAGCTTGGACAAAGACCAAACATTCTCAGATAAACCTTGCCTAGACATGTATTATATCCCTTGAACAAGTTGTATGTATAATTTGTCAGTAAGCTGTTTGATTAATACTGTTCCCTCTGGTTTTTTTTAAAAACTAGCTAGCTAGGTATTATTTATTTCTCACATTGTCTACCCCTTCCACCATGGTTTCCCTATTTAAAGTGCCTCCATTTTCCCCATTTCTCCCTTAATAATACCCTTCTCCTATGGTCCCACCTCTCTTGAGCTCCTTCTTTCCCTTTATCCCCAAGGTTCATTTTATAACCCTACCTCCCCCCTCCCCTTTAAATGACCACATTTTTGTCCATATCTCCCTTATTAAGGCCTGTTTCCTACTGTTCTTCTCTTTCAGGTTCTTTCTTTTCCTTTACCTCCCTGGTTCCTTTTCATTATCCTGGTTCCTGTAGTTATGCCTGGATATACTCACTTATAAGAATTTGATGCTAGGTTCCATAAATGAGGGAGAACATATGTCATTTTTTTTTCTGAGTCTATGTTACTTCACTTAGTATAACTGTTTCTACTTCCATCCATTTACATGCAAATTTCATGATTTCATCTTTCTTTACTGCTGAGTAAAACTCCATCGTATAATCATATAAATGAACTACATTTTCATTATCCACTCATCAGCTAAGGGACACTTAGGTTGCTTCCATCTCTTAGTTATTGTGGAAATAGCAGCAACAAACATGGATGTACAATTGTCTCTGCAATAGGATGAGTTCTTTGGGTATATGCCAAGGAGTGGTATAATTGGGTCAAATGGTAGGTTCATTTGCAGTTTTTTTAAGAGTTCTCCACACTGCTTTCCATAGGGGTTGAATTGAAAAAATTTGGAATCCCACCAGCAGTGGATGAGTGTTCCCCTTTCCCCACATCATCTCCTACATTTGGTATCATTTGTTCTCTTCATCTCAGCCAGTCTGACTGGAGTAAGATGAACTCTTAAAGTGGTTTTAATTTGCATTTCCATAATTACTAATGATGTTGAACACCTTCTAAGATGCTTCTTAGCCATCTTTACTTCTTTTGAGAACTCTCTGTTCAGTTCCTTAGCCCATTTTTTAATTGTGTTACTTCCTGTCTTGATTTTCTGTTTTTTGAGTTCGTTATATATTTTCTGGATATTAAGCCTCTGTCGGATGTGTCGCTGGTGAAGATGTTCTCTCATTCTGCGGGTTTTCTCTTTGTGGACTTTGTTGCTTCTTTTGATGTACAGACGCTTTTTAGTTTAATGAGGTCCCATTTGTTGATTCTTGACCTTGTTTCCTGAGCAATAGATGTCTGTTTAGAAAATCCTTTCCTACACCTATATTTTGTAGGTTATTCCCAATGTTTTCTTCTAACAGTTTCAGAATTTCAGGCTTCACAATGAGGTCTTTGATCCATTTGGAGTTGACCTTTTTGAAAGGAGGAAGAGAGGGGTTTAATTTCATTCTTCTACAGGTGGAGATCCAGTTTTCCAGCACCATTTGCTGAACATGCTATCTTTCCTCCAATAAATGTTCTTGGCTGCTTTGTCAAATATCAGGTGGCTAAAATTGCATGTACTTGTATTTGGGTCTTGAATTTTGTTCCCTTGATCTACGGGTCTATTTTTTGTGCCAATACCATGTTGTTTTTATGACTATACCTCTGTAATACAATTTAAAATCTGGTATAGTAATCCCCCCAGCATTGCCCTTAGTGTTCAGGGTTGCTTTGGCTACCTTAGGACTTTTGTGCTTCCATATGAATCTTAGGGTGATTTTTTCCAACACTGTGAAGAATGTCATGGGGATTTTGATTAGGATTGCGTTGAATCTATAAATGGCTTTTGGTAGGATGGTCATTTTCACAATATTAATTCTTCTAATCCATGAGCATGGGAGGTCCTTCCATCTTCTGATGTCTTCCTCAATCTC
>NW_008329521.1:327816-338347 GCF_000622305.1 Nannospalax galili
ATGTTAACAATTTCTACAAGTTTTCTAGTGGAATTGTTGGTATCTCTTAGGTATGATATATGATCTGCAAAAAGGGATAATTTGATCTCTTCTTTTCCAATTATTACTCTTTTAATTTCTTTCTCTTGTCTTATTGCTCTTTCAAGAGTTTCAAGCACTATGTGAAAAATAAACGAAGATAGTGGACAGTCTTTCCTGGTTCCTGATTTTAGTGGGAATGCTTCCAGTTTTTCTACATTTAGAATGATGTTGGCTGTGGGTTTGTTGTATATGGCTTTAATTATGTTGAGGTATGTTCCCTCCAGTCCAATTCTCTCTAGGACTTTGAACATAAATGCATGTTGGATTTTGTCAATGGCCTTCACTGCATCTATTGAGGTGACCATGTGGTTATTGTCTTTTAGTCCATTTATATGATTTATGATGTTTATTGACTTATGTATATTGAACCATCCCTGAATCTCTGTAATAAAGCAAACTTGATCATGGTGGATGATCTTATTGATCTGATCTGTGCCTGTGTGCAGTTTGCAAGTATTTTGTTGAGAATTTTTGCATCTATGTTCATTAAGGATATGGGTCTATAGTTTTCTTTTTTGGTTGTGTCTTTACACAGTTTGGGTATTAGAGTGATGTTGGCTTCATAGAAGGAATTTGGGAGTTCTCCCTCTGTTTCTATCATTTTGAATAATTTAAGTAGGTGAAATAATATTAGATGTAAATCTTCTTTAAATGTCTGGAAGAATTCTGCTGTAAATCCATCTGATCCTGGGCTTTTGTTAGCTGGGAGGTTTCGTATTACTGTTTCAATTTCCTTATGTGTTATGGATCTATTTAAGCTGTTAATCTCTTCTTGGTTTAGTTTTGGTGGCTCCCATGCTTTTAGATACCTGTCCATTTCTTTTAGGTTTTCAAATTTAGTAGCATATAGGTTTTTAAAGTATTCCCTTATAATGTTCTGGATCTTTTTGTTGCTTGTTGTGATGTTTCCCCCTTTCATCTCTGATTTTTATTGATTTGGAGGTGTTCTTTCTTTCTGTTGGTAAACTGGGCTATGGGTCTGTATATCTTGTTTATCTTTTCAAAGGGTCAGCTCTTAGATTCATTGATTCATTGTACTGTTTTGTTTTTGTTTCTATTTCATTAACTTCTGCTCTGATTTTTGTTATTTCCTCTTGTCTGCTGGGTTTGGGCTTCATTTGCTGTTGCTTTTCAAGTGTCTTGAGTTGCAATGTTAAGTCATTTATTTGTGTTCCTTGTTGACCTAGGAGGGCAAGGAGGTTTTTAAAGTATTCCCTTATAATGTTCTGGATCTTTTTGGTGTGTGTTGTAATGTTTCCCATTTCATCTCTGATTTTATTGATTTGGAAGTTCTTTTTCTTTCTTTTGGTTAACTGGGCTAGGGGTCTGTCAATCTTGTTTATTTTTTTCAAAGAACCAGCTCTTGGATTCATTGATTCTTTGTATTGTTTTCTTTGTTTCTATTTCATTAATTTCTGCTCTGATTTTTTTTATTTCCTCTTGTCTGCTGGGTTTGGGCTTCATTTGCTGTTGCTTTTCAAGTGTCTTGAGTTGCAATGTTAAGTCATTTATTTGTGTTCCTTCTGATATTTTAATGTAGGCACTTAGAGCTGTAAACATCCCTCTAAGGACTGCTTTCAGGGTGTCCCAGAGGTTTTGTTGTGCTGTATTGTCCTTTTCACTTAGTTCTTGGAATTCTTTTATTTCTTTCTCAATTTCTTCTTTGACCACTCTTCATTCAGGAGTGTGTTGTTTAATCTTCATGAATTAATACAGCTATCAGAGATACTTTTACTGTTGATTTTGTTTTATTGCATTAGAATACATGGAATTATTTTAATTTTTCTTATATTTCTTGGCATTCGTCTTGATATTTGTTTAGGTTTGTTTTGTGCCTCAGTATATGGTTGATTTTGGAGAAAGTTCCATTGGGCACTGACTAGAAAGTATATTCTTTGGTGCTTGGGTGGAATATTTGGTAGATGTCTATTAGGCCCATTTGATGTGTGGTATTGTTTAACTCAGAGGTCTCTCTGTTAATTCTCTGCCCTGTTGATCTATCTAATGGAGACAGTGGAGTACTGAAGTCACCCACTATTAACAAGTTGGGATTAATCTGGGTCTTAAAGTCCTGTAGTATTGATTTTATGAAGTTGGGTGCCCCAGAGTATATATTGGTGAATATATACTTATGATTATAATATCTTCTTGGCCAGTTGTTCCTTTGATTAGAATGAAATGGCCCTCTTTATCTCTTCTTATTAGTTTTAGTTTAAAGTCCATTTTGTCAGATATTAGAATTGCAATGCCTGCTTTTTTCTTAGTATCATTCTTTTGGTATATTTTTTCCCATCCTTTACCTTAAGGTAGTGCCTGTCCTTGAAAGTGAGATGAGTTTCTTGCAGAGAACAAAAAGATGGGTTTTGTTTCATAACCCATTCAACTGGTCTGTGTCTTTTGACTGGAGAGTTCAGTCCATTTATATTTAAAGTTATTATGAAAGATGTGTATTGATTCCTTCATTTTCATTTCTGTTCACGTTCTTGGTGTAGCTGTGTTTTTCCATACTTATACCTTCATAAATTTCTTTCCGTAACCCCTTGGGTATAGTTGTTCCTATCTTCAGCTCTTTGTATTGCTTCAAGAACTCTCTGAAGGGCTGGTTTTGTGGACATGAATTCTTTCAGATTATTTATATCATGGAAGATTTTTCTTTCGCCTTTGACTATAATAGACATTTTAGCTGGGTAAAGTAATTTGGGTTGGCACCTGTGTCTCAGAGACTTGATTCCTCCAAGGGGTGGGCCCTACCACTGAGAATGGACTGTGAAGGGGCTTCTGGGAGCCATCTTGAGACAGACTTTGTGAGCCACCAGGAACTTGCAGTAGCGGTTGTGGAGAATGCATGGTGGTAAGCTTGGAGAAAAAGATGGCCCCGGCATCTCACCCACATTGTGAAAGGGGTATTTACCAACCTGGAACAAGTCTTCCTTATTCATTTACCCAGATGTGTGGGTAAAAGTTAACGGAGACTGGGTGGGAGAAAAAGCAATCTGGAATGGTGGCGTCCTGCCAGGCAGAACTGGGTGCTGGGTGCCAGGCATTAGTCTTTGTAAGTTTCTCCATCCCCCCCAAAGTATAAACTATAATAAATTCACATAAAAATATATTATATGGTTTGTCTGATAGTGCAAGATTCCCTGAGAGAACTCTGGTGACTGCATCTATGGTCATTTAGAACTGGGAATACTTTGGTCCAGGCTCTTCTGGCTTCCATAGTATGCACTGAAAAGTCAGCTGTAATTCTGATGGGTTTTCCTTTTTATGTGATGTGTTGTTTTCCTTCTGCAGCTTTCAGTATTCTCCCTTTGTTCTGTATGTTTAGTGTTTTTACTATGATGTGCCGTGGAGAGTTTCTTTTCTGGTTCTGTCTATTTGGTGTTCTGTATGCTTCTTGTATTTGTATGGGCACATCTTTCTTTAATTTGGGGAAATCTTCTTCTACAATCCTGTTGAAGATCTGGTCCATACCATTATCCTGAGATTCTTCTCCTTCCTATATGCCTGTGATTCATGAATTTGGTCTTTTTATGATGTCCCACAATTCCTGCATATTCCATTCTTTTTTTCTTTAATTTTTCATAATCTTTGCTTGAGTGGTCTAATTCGTTCACTTTGTCTTCCAGTCTTGATATTCTGTTTTCCATTTCATTCATCTTATTGTTGAGGCTTTCTCCTGTCATTTCTAATCGGCTTACTGTGTGTTTCACTTCCTTATTCATTTCAGCTTGAGCATTCTTCCATCTTTCTAACTCTTTTGAATTCATTCAGAATTTTATCCCTATCTTCTTTCAGTTCTTTGATTTCTTTCTTTGTATGTTCTTTAAATTCACTGAATTCTTTTATCATGTTTGTAATTGTTCTTTTGAGTTCCCTGTCCTGTATTATCTCTAGGTGTTCTCGTTGTACTCCGCTAGAGAACTGATGGTACTTGGTGGGGATATATTATTTTGATTTTTCATGTTACTATTTTTTCTCTGTGATTTTGACATCTGGATTTCCTTTGTAGATTTTGGTTCTTATGTGAGACTCAAGCCTTCCTTTGTTGATTTTAGGTCTGCTTCCTTTTGTAAACTTTGTGTACCATTGTGGTTTACTTGTTGGACATGAAAAGCTGGTTGGTCTAGTCTTCAGGTTTTCTCTTTTGGTTTTATATTGGAGGGGCCAAATTGCTTTAATCTTGCTGCTCAGGAATTCCCACAGAGTTCAAAGTTTGATGAGAATCAGATGCTTTCAGTGTTTCTCCTAAGGTCTGGATCCCTCCAGGAAAGATGCTGGCCTCAGGAATTTGAGGGCTGGGCTGGACTGGGAGTAGGGCCCAGGAAAGATGCTGGCCCCCAGGGAAGCAAAGGGAGATGGGGTCAGGAAAAGGCCTGAGGGCTCCTGGGGACTACAGGGAGGAATTGCATTGGTCTGGACTCAAAGGATCAGGAAGCAGTGGGGATTCTGGGCTAAAAGGTCAGTCCATGGGTCTGGGGTGTCATGCCAAGAGATGGTCCAGTGCCCCTGCTAGGAAGAGGGATGGGGTGGGGGAGCTGGGAGGGTGAATGAGGCTGGGAGAGTCAAGGTGCAGTGAGCACAGCAGCCCAACTTACCCAGACAAGCTGCTGGCTCCAGGAGGCTGTGAGGCTGAGCCACCCAGAGATGCAAAGGGAGGTGGGACTAGAGCCTAAATTTATTTTTATAGTAATTACAACTAAATGTTAGCCACACTCATTATGTTAGATATTGTGATTCACTTCATGTGTCTTGACTTATTTAATTAATATAATACATATTTACTAAAATATATTTTAATCTTATCTTATTAGTGAATGTACATTTCACCATTAGAAATGGCATTCGAACTATGTTCTTAAGTATTGTTGCTTATATGTTGTTATAAAATTACCTATACAAAGAATGTTCACTGATAATAAGATATATAAGAATTAAATAAACTGTGGGGCTGGAGAGATGTCTCAGCAATTAAGAGCACTGGCTGTTCTTGCAGAGGACCCTGTTTACCAGCACCCACATGGTGACTAACAACTGTACATAACTCCAGTTCCAGTGGATCCAACCCTCTCCTGGCCTCCATGGGCATTGCACACATGGGTATACTTACATACATGCAGGCAATGCACTCATAAGTGTAGAATAAAAATAATTAAACCTTTAGAAAAAGAATTATTAAACTGAATATTTATACTTCTAGTTCCTCATGGGAAGTAATGTGTTAAAGTTTATAAAATAAATTAAGCATGAACTTCATTCTCTTCCCCTAACCAAGACAGTATATATCTAGACCACACTTAGTAAGCATTCACTACATGCCGGTGATTCTGTACCTTGTGTCACTGGACCCATAACTGCTAAGGACAAAGGTCCAGGCAACTTAATAAGCCCAATACACTGATTGTACAAGGCACAACCTGCTGGAATTGCCTGACAGATATGTCAGTATCCAAATGTACTTTTCTAAGGTTAGGGTTCATGGCTTTTAAACAAGGTCAGAAGGTCAGTGAGTATCAAAATCCATCTGCCTTGTGCTGGAAGCCACAGATAAACATGAATCTTTTTGGACCAGGTCACTTCAGATGAGCAACCTAAGCAAATGAGCCCCCATACCCCAAACACACCCAAAAAGAAACTCATTAAACTTCACATAAAAGTGGAACTTTCAATTCTATTTTCATATGATATACAAATTTCCCCAGAGTTTATAATATAAACGAGTATTCTAAAAGTTGGCACAGAGCCTTTAACTAAGTCCTCCTTACTTAGAAATCCCAGCAACTACATTGAATAACTATGGATTTATCAAGACTCAGTGACCAGAGAACCTCTGCTATCAGAGTGAGTACTGGAGGTAATCAGTCCCCCAGCAACATTATTTACATTGACCCAGATATTCCTAGTGCATGAAATGTTAATGGGAAATAAGGTGGATCCTCACATCTTTTCATTCATTAATTGCATCTCTTTCTCTCCCACATTCTTTGTGGAGTCGTTTTGAGACCTGATAAAGTTAATCAATTGATTTTATAGTGAAATATGAGCTATTCAAAAACTTTATCATTCACAAGTTTCTTGGTGTGACAGTCAGGTGTGGAGGAAAGGCTGCCCTTTGACGACTAGGCATTCCCACCAGGGTGGTGAACAGATGAAATGATGGTGTTTAAACCCTTCTCCTTAGATGCTGCTTCAGATCAGTCAACTCACTTCCTCTCAGCGATGATTTCCTCTTGCTTTCCTTAGTCAAAATGAACCAAGTATTTCAGGAGCAGTGGAATAGGAAGCTTGGCCTAATTTTCACTCTGGTGTAATGTTTAAGACAGACTTGAAGCATTCGAATTACTTTCCTGTTGCAGTGCTCAAACATCATGACCAGGACAATTTAGAGAAGGGAAATGTGTTTGAATTATGGTCCCGAGTGGGTAGGAGTCCATTCTGACAGGAGCCAGCTGGGGCAGAAAGCTGAGCAGTGACTTCTTTAAGCAGGCACAGGAAGCAGAGGGACTGGATATGAGCTGGGGTCTCTCAACCTTGACCCCCCAGTGAAGTGCTTCCTCCAGCAAGGCCATGCTTCCTGAGCCTCCACAAACAGCACCACCAACTGAGGACAAAGTGTTCAAATACTTGAAGCCTCTGAGGGATATTCTTCCTTCATCGACCACAGTATTTTTGTAGACACGAGGAAATATGAATGGTGATTAATGTCATCTGTTCACACTCACACAATTTGTTATAAACTCTTCCCCACCCTTAATCTAGCATTTTAATGTTAAATAATTAAAAAATGTTCCCTGGCCTAGAATCAGATTGTTTATGTGCTAAGATACCATGTGTTCTACCTATAGATAGTACCTTTGTTTTGCCTGGGAACCTTGGGCACAGCTTACCGTGTAGCATATGGCGCAAACCAACCGTGGGTCACACAGTATATCATGAACTCCATGGAAGGACTAGTTATGGAGGTCAGTCACACAAATGTCAGTGACCCTAAATAAACTCTGTGGACCCCAGGGTTCTTCTGAACTTCTCTGTCCAGTCATGCTATAATCATAGAAAAGCCCTCTCCATAAGAAGCTTCTGGACAACTAATGGAAACTCAGGCTGGACTACACCCTGGTGTGCTGCACCCAGCCTGGGAGTCCTTCCAGTGCTGATTTTAGCCTGTATCTTTTCACTGCAATAAACCACAGCCCTAGGTAGAACAGCTTTGCTGGGTTCTTACAGATCACATAGAAAATTATGAACTCTGAGTAGAGTCTTAGAGTCTCCCAAACAGGAGGATGACTTTGTTCAACCCGAATGAGTAAAGGCCGAGCAATTGGACTGTTTTACCCATTGGTATGATTCGATCTTTAGCTCACGCTATTCTTACCAGGTTTATAATTCCTGGATGTCCATAACCATGAGTCTAACCCGCTGTTTTCCTCTTCTAGTCACTGTGCATTTCCACAAGACTTTAAAACTGGTCTTTCATTTCCCTGCTCTAAATTCCTTTTTGTGTGTGGAGAGGAGTCACATTGTCTCCTTTCCCCACCGTGAGACCTATTTTATGGGAATGCCTTTTCTGAGAAGCTTCCTGTCTTAACCTTGTAACCAAAGTTAATCACGTTAGAGATCATTTAACACTATCTGTTCAATCTGTTTCCTACTGTGTAATCAGCTTATTTCAGTCTAGGTAGCCTTTAGGAAATTAACATCAACAGTCCTGCTAGGCCTTGGGCTCCTCTTGTAATCCACTTTTACAAGCTCAACAAAACAATAGCGTTAGTCTTAGATCATTTTCTCCATGCTCCTTCATGACACTACCTGGCTCCTGGCCCCAGATAGTGCATGCCTGTGTGTGTGTGTGTGTGTGTGTGTGTGTGTGTGTGTGTGTGTGTTTGTGTGAAAATATCTGCTGAAAGCAGCAATTTTGGAAGCAACAAATTATCCACAGTTTATGTTGCATACCACAGGGGGGATTAGATTCATAACATTTGTTTTTTTATGCTGATCTGGGTCAATACAGGACAGAGGAGAAAATCTCTTCCCTGATAAAACAAAGTTCCTCATTTCTTTCCCTCATCGTGTTGAAGTACTGTGTAAAGAAATAGCACTATGGTTAGAAGGGCAGCTTGGAGAGAACACCGAGGAATGGTTCTGAGGACAGATCGGGTTACTTACTCTAGATTAAATGACTCCAAAACTCAGGATGTTTTTGTGGAGGCCTCTTCCTGTCTCCAGCCACATTGCTCCTCTGAGGTGTGTTTTCAGGAGGGAGCCACCCTGGGTCTTCTGCTGTCCTCAGGCCCTAGAAGAAAGAGCTCAGGCGTCAGTCTGATGACTGGACCCATTCACCAAACAGGAAGGTCCCTGCCCAAACCTAGAGCAGCACCATAACTTAAACAGCTTCGCTAATCCTCCAGAAATTCTTACACTCAATACAGGAAAGGGGAAGAGAGAAAGAGGCCAGGAAGGAAGAACAGAAAGAAGTGAAGTCATCAGTGTTACATGGACCAAGATTAGAAAATGGTTTTTCTCTGTCAAAAGCTGATTAAGCACAGTGGCTTCATGCATTAGCACTAATTCACATAACTCTGTATTTCATGACAATACATTCCATTTGTAATTCATGAGAATACGTTATGAAATACAATAATATTGTATTTCACATACAGTCTTACACACACACACACACACACACACACACACACACACACACACAAGCTGAAAGCACTCCAGGACAATTAAAATCTAAAGTGAAATCTCAAACACATGCCTGGCTTTTATATGAGTCTTTTATTTTCCACACATTGGGTTTATAAGGTATTTGTTACATACAAGATTTTAAAAATTTAAATTATCAACTTTAACTAATGTGACAATTTAATGTGAGTTATAGTCACTGTTATAACTTCAAAATTACTGATGTGTGAAACTCCAGCAAACAACTTCAACCATGACCCATTGATCTGTTAAACCGTTAAGTGCCTTTATAGATTTTACTGAAGGCTAAAAAAATTTTTGACTGCCAAAACACTTTCATCTGGAAATGACAGCTCATATTAACATTGCTCAAAGGCAAACTTGTCAAAATTTCATATTTGTACTTTTAAAAGTAAAAGTGTTATGCTGGGCATGGTGGAGGCAGAGGCAGGTGGATCTCTGTGAGTTCAAGGTCAGCCTGGTCTACATAGTGAGTTCCAGGACAGCTGGGGCTACAGGGAGACCCTGTCTCAAAAAGAACAACAACAACAGCAAAAGTAAAACTATTTATATTTCAAAAGACTTTATATTTTTTAGTTTTTATCCACATAAACATTTTCCTTAATAGTGACTATGATGAAAATATTAACCTTTGCAACTTTCATGGTTTTATATAATGGATAAAAGCACATCCTATTAGCTATAAGTTACCATCCTGGTGGCATGGGATGCTGAACTAGGATGTACAAACTTTTGAGGAAGAACAAATGACCCCTTCAGTCTTGCATCTTTCATGCCTCTAAAGCCAGAATGATACTGCCAAGTTTGGCTGCCAATCTGGGATGAACCTTGGCCCATTGCATCCACATTACCAGCAGCTTTTGTGAGTTGTAGTTCTCTTTCATAAGTTGGAGGCTTGGGTTGGCATGATCATGCCCTGAAAATAATCTTTCCATTGTTTAAGGGAAAATTTATAGGTCTCTCCTTAAATGTTTTCATCTTCTTTTAAAAGAGAGCCTCTCCAGCACATGCCTTTGCACCAACACTAATCTTCCTATGCTCTTTTTCTCTCCAAACTGTACACTTTGCCTCCCCTCCCCCCCGACACACTTGCTCTTTTCACTGTGTAATATTCACCAGTAATAGCCACACCATCATTAGTATGTTAGGCTGCCTTGAAATTTCCTCTGCCAAAGAAATTAGTTCATTCCTTTTTAACTTAGCCTCAGTCAAGCTCTTGGGCTGCAGGCTGACAGCAGCCACACTCATTGCCAAAATATCCCAGCTGCTACAAAAGTCTTTATTTCCCTTGGAACGACTCTGATCTCAGCACTACTTTCTTCCAGGATCCTACTAGAATGGCCCAGCATTCAACCCCTTTTCAAGTCCAAACTTCCAAACTTTTCCATATTCCTCCAAAAGCCCATATGGTCAGGGTCTGCAGAGCCAAAACCCTACTCTCATTACCAACTTTTATATTAGTTACTTTTCTGTTGCTGTGATAAAGCACCATGACCAGGGGAAATAATAAAATGAAGAGTTTGTTTGGATTTACGGATCGAGATTCCAGATGGATTAGATTCATGTTGCCCCAAATTCCCTGTTCCAACATGTAACAGTTTCATGAGGTTTATACAGTAACAAAACAAAGACAAGACCTAACTCAAGACACTTTTCAAATACATTGGTGGATACATTAAGTGGTGGTCATAGCAAAGGATAAATCTCAGTTATAGGCTTCAGGTGCTTTCTGATAGCATTTCAACCC
>NW_008329521.1:338388-339762 GCF_000622305.1 Nannospalax galili
TGCTGGTCTGCTAAATCAATACAGTCCAAAAATTTTTTTTTTCAAACTCTGTTAGTCACAGGATATTAAATCAGAAACAAAGATGGGCAAAAACTGGCTATTTAGGGGCTAAAGATGTCCTAAGGTAAGTGGTAATTAGGGTCTACACCTAAAACATTCCAAACTCTCCACAGTCACTGAATTATTGTCAGTTGATCAGCCTTTGTACAATGTCCAGTTTTAAGATGCAGTTTTTATGGAAAACTTTCATTCACAGTTCTCCCTGTTCGCCAAGCATCACATTTTATATGTTTTAGGTCCACATATTTATTCCCATATTGCAAAGAAAGTCTTCCTAGGATCTCATGTAGATGAGGCTGAGTAGCAGGCAGGAAGAGCAGTCTTCAGGAGAGTCTTCTTGGAAAAGCCAATACAGAAGAAACACCTGGATTATAACAAAACTATTCACCATCATGATCCTGAAACAACATTTTAATATTTTTTGTCCTCTGTATATGACATAACATTTGCACGTGACATATTTTAGAATTTATTTAACTTAAAATAAGCAAGAACATTCCTTGGTCTAAAATAGTAAATATAACAGACTAAGGCAACAAATTTCTTTTTAAAAAATTATGGTTCCCCTGTATTTACAGTTATTTGTACTCTATGAATTATTTTCTTTAGATTTGAAGTATTTATACCTATTACCTTTTAACTTTTGGTATCTCTTCTGACCAATTAGATTTTATAACTATAACCTCATGTGGAGTGGCTAGCTCTAACTGTAGAACTCTCATCTTTGTAATGGTTTGATCTGTTTTATTATATTGTTCTCATACCAGATTTGGTTTGGAAAAGTAAATAAAAAGCATAGAAGAAATTACATAAAAATATAATATTCTTTAAGCTTTCTTTTAATAAGAATGTCTTCATTTATATACAAAATACTACTAGCCTTTAAAGAAATAAGATCAAACTTATTAGAAATTGGAATTTTATAGGCCTTTTAGGCATAAACAAATATTTCTTTTTATTTTAATGATTATAAATGGAAATGGGATTCTAGAAGTTGTCATTGTGGTATTATTAATATCCTTTTATTAGTAAAATATTAATATTGCTTAATTATTCTTTTATCCCAGCTAATTGTACTATATAGTATGCCTGAGATGTTCATGAATCAAAGAACATAAAGACTTAAAGTGTAAAATATCATGAACAGTGTGGTTTTTGGAGAATAATATGTTTTGTATAATTTGGATAAGAGTTTATCCTACTTTGGGTATCTCTGTTACAGAAAATAGGGTTGCTGTTAATTTGTTAAACATTGGAGCATGTTATAGGACCTTTTAGCTTAATGTGTTGAATTCACTTAAAATATACTAGCAT
>NW_008329521.1:339782-354067 GCF_000622305.1 Nannospalax galili
CACTTGAGCCTTTTAAACATGAAAAGTAGTTGGGTAAGGGTAAGGTAGGGGGTCTAGGTAACCAAATAATCATAGCAAAAAAAACCTGATTAATGAAAGACATCATAATTTATAACTTAATTCAAACAAAAATTAATATTATTTTATCAGTTAGAAATATACTAGGTGATGTATTAAATATCAGAAATCATTATAGATATCTTATTATAAAAGAGTTTGAGGCACAAAACTGAGAGACATGTTCAGTTACTTGGGGGTACTGGATTGTCATTTAGTTGAAGATGAGTCCCATCCAGCATCTCTAAAGTCCAATGCGTGAGTTCTCAGATAAAGTTAGCATAAGAGAATCTCAGATTTCATTTCCTTGAATTTTGTAGTATAGGAGCACGTTAAAGCACCTGGACAAAGTCTTTTATCTCTAGTTGAATGGAGTGTTTGATGTGATGTACCATCTTTAATTTATGAAATCATGTTTTTGGTTGTTGTTTTTATCTTTAGAGAAAGACTACAACTAATTCTAATTCTTAGTAATTATATTTAAAAGTCTTTGTTTTCCTTTGTTGATTAATACTTAAGACAACCTTTTATTTCTTGTTATATACAGGAAATCAAGCATTAATTTACCTCTGGGTATTGAATTTTGACATTAAAAGTTTTAATGTCCTTTAGGGAACAGAGAGATGGCCCAGCAGTTTGGCATTTTTTTACTTCATTGATTTATTTATTTTGGCCGCCTGTTTACCTTCTGAGTGACTATATTAATCATTTAAAATGTATTTTAGCTTAAGTATTGTTTCTTTAAAATTCAAGCACAGAAGTGAATAATTATCTCAGATAAATTATAATGTAACACATTAAGATTATAAACTTTAAGATGTCTTAACGTTTAAGGTGTTTTTGTAAGCCTTGAAAAAGATTCTTAAAAGAACTAATATCAAGGCTGGAGAGATGGCTCAGCGATTAAGAACACTGGCTGTTCTTGCAGAAGACCTGGTTTGAATCCCAGCCACATGGCAGCTAACAACTGTCCATAACTCCAGTTCCAGGGGATCTGACAGCCTCTTCTGTCCTCCACAGGCATTGCATGACATGGGAGCACTTACCTACATGTAGGCAATACACACATACTCATAAAATAGTATATATATTAAAAAAACCCTAATTTTCTTTTTAAATGTATAGTAAATGTTTAGAGCTTTTTTACATAGGTTTGGCAAAGATATGGACCTTCAGAAACTTGTTTATTGGGTTTTTATTTTTCTTTCCTTTTTATGTGTATGAGCCTTTTGCCTCCATGTATGCAACCCCTGCACCCATGTTGTAGAAAGCCCACAAATCCAGAAGAGGTGTTGGATGCCCTGGAACTGGAGTTATAGACAGTTGTTAGCCACCCTGTAAGTGCAGAGAATTGAACCCAGTTTCCCTAAAAGAGCAGTGGTATTAAACATGGAGCCACATCTTCAGTCCCTGTTTGGGGATTTTACAGAGTCATTAATGGCCTTTATCCATAGGAAAAACTATACCATGGAACAGGAGTAATCATCTCTTAAAACTTACTAAGTCCTCAAACAATACAAACCATGTTGTAGAAACAGAATTAAGTAAAGGATTAAGGAGATACCATCTTAACCATATTATATATTATATTTATATAATTAAATATATTGTGACTTTTTAAAAGAAGATTCTTTAAACATTTAAACTTAAAACTCATGTTAATTCTCTTAAAAATATGTACAACCATTTCTCACCTCTATGTGTTGCTCCAAAATGAGGACATTAGTTTAATGTCCTCAATGGGCATATTGGACATGTGGCCAAGTTAACAGTCTGTTGGATTAGGGACCATTTCCCTTATAATTTTGGTTTTAGTATGATTCAAAAATAAGCTGGGCTGTTTAACGAGTTCAGTTTATATAAACCAGTTTGATACAAAGTAAAATATGTTCTTAAACAAAAGCACATGTAGACAATGCATATACACATAATCATACATAAAATAGATTTTTAGTACCAAGTTTGTAAAATATTTTGTTGAGATTATACTTTCTGCAATCCTTAGTATGAAAAGAAAACAACACAGATATCTTTAGCAAACATTGTTTTAAATGTAATCTAGCATTAATAAAAATCTTGTATTTAACAGTTTCATATTAAGTATATTTTGAAAAATAATAATTTTTTACCACTGATTATTATTCAATTGAAATAAAAAATTTAGCCAGGTGTAGTAACATATGCCTTTAATCAAAATCTATATATATATAACATTAAATTTTAGAGTTTAATGAAATATTTATCTTATGATTATATCAAATGCCATTTTGTATAAACAATTAGCATTTAATAGTTTTGTAAACCACTTAATAAATCCAAGGATACTGTTGAATAGGTTTTAAAATGTTCAGAACACCACGTCACAAGAAGGCATTTATCATTCTTTTTACTACATCATCAAAATACTTACATATATAAATTTCCACGTATGCATTTTAATTGGCCGTGCCAAAACTAAAATTAAAACTAACAATAAAAAAAAGAAGAAAAAGTTAAAATCTAAAGTGATCACAGTTTGCTTAAAAAATGGCTTTGATACAAACAACACATGAAAACAGTTATCATAGACACACATGACACAATTACACAAAATCTAGGTGGAACTAGAGGAAGGGGAAGGTAGAAAGCTTATGTCTCTACCTCTTTAAGATGCTAGGAAGGCTTAGGCTCTAAAAGATGAAATTTGCCATGTAAATTTAGGGTAATAGCTCTTACTCTTTTCGAGAACTAAATGAAATCAGCAGAAGTCCCTTTGTCTAAGCTATTAGCAAAACATAAATCAGAGATGACTGGGATGACAATAAAGGAAACATCTAAGACATCATGTTAGAAATTAATAAAGTATAAAATCAGTTGTTCTGAACATGTTGCAATTATCTCATTTTGTCTTAGGCTGTTCTCTTGATGGCAAGTTGCTGGCAAGTTGCCGGCTTAGGCCATCTGTTGTGCTAAAAATCCTTTTCTCCTTCTTGAGAGACCCCTACCCATACCCTCTGAGGCCCCAGGGCTAACAAACTGACAGAATATCTTTTATTTGGGCTTTAGCATGGTTATGTTTGGGAAAGATGACTTACAAAGCGTAAGCTCCCTTAATCCATCTTCTACATTTTGACTAATCTTTGAGATCCTCACCATGCCCTGCCTTAAGTTCGTCTGCTGTCCGTGCACCATGTTGCCCCTTGAGGTCCATGTGGGGTCCACAGAGTCCTCGAGGTCCACAGTGCCCTACAGGGCCCATGCAAGCTGGCTCACCTCCTTGCCTGCTGTTCACTGCTCCATAGCGCAAACTCCTCCTCCTTTTTCCCAGTGTGCTCCATTTCTCTTCTGGTCTCTAGACCTCCACCATCTTTTCCTCAGAGGATGAATTTACCCAAAACTTCACTCCTTCCTCTGGCCCTTACAATCTTTCCACCATTTCTACTATGGATTTCCCTGAGCCTTGGAGGGGGTGACAGATTTAGGGTGATCTCTCTTGTATCATGGTGAAATAGCAATCTCTTGGGGCTCCTCATCATTCGTCTTCAAAATGTGGCTGCTGATCTATCTCAGTGGTGTCTCCCTTACTCTGAAGACAAATGGAAGGAAGTAGACACGTCTAAAGAAACATGAATGTAAATACATGTGCCTAGAAGATATCCCAGTAGGTGTACTATATCCATTAAACAGTATACTTGCAACTGTTTCCCTGCTGGGGCCTGTAGCCTTTCCTGACACAGAGGGTTGGCCTGGTCTACAGTACTAGATGTGTGCTCCACCCCTAGGAGCAGGCCTTATCCAGTTAGAAATTTGTCTGTTGTACTTACGTTAGTTGAGCCATTTTTGCATTAGCAGGCATTGCTTGGCATGTCCATAGTGTGCAGCACGCAGGATCCATTGTTGATTAGAACCATAGGGGATCCTTTCTTCCCAAACCATCTGCATAGTGCTTTCTGGCACTATGAAAGACATCTATCCAGTGACATGAAGTTTTTGGCTCATTTTCCGCTCCATCTCTTCTTCTCCTGTGCTCAAATCATGCAATGTCTTCAGCAACATGGCCTTATTGACCTTTCTAGCGTACAACCACTATTGCATTAGGGGCAATCACCTTGGTGAATTTGAGGACCTCTAGGATCTTTCTCTGACCAAAGCTCAAAGGGGGGCAACCAACCACTGGTACTGTAGTTTTTCTTAACAGTTGTATAATTTGGGGAGCCTCTGTTTTTTTGTCTTAGCCAACCATAAAACTCCCAAGAATCTTACAGCTATAGCTGGCCTTTGTTTCTTCAGGTATCTTTTTATCTATTTGTATTAATTCCTTTCTCCATAGATCTTTGTTAGGTACCATAGTATGGGTAAAAGGCATTGATTTGTTTGGTTCTTTACTATCCTTAGTTATCCCTTTGGGGTCATTCTGCATTCTGGGGCTCTTACATAGAGTCTTACTGTATTCTTTTATCCTTGATACACTTACAGGTGCTGTCTCCAGTTTCCTGATCCTGTACTGGGCTAAGGAGGCAGGGAGTTTCTCTTGTCCCCACTGCACCTGTTGGTTCCCTGAGTCAGGCAGGCCCTGGGTCTGCCTCCTGACTGTAGCCATATCTGTCATCTCTCCATTGACCATAACTGACTGCTGGAGGAGGCCCTTGTGGGAAAAACTGCCTCAACCCAAGCATAGCCTTTTTTAGGAGAGAAATGCACCTTATTTAGTCTTTGGGGATCCTTAACCATGCCTGGGACATTTTTTAATCCTTTGAATGTCTTTTATAAACTGTTCTTCTAGTTTTTTTAAAGTCTTCCAGAAACTCCTTAGTACAGAATTTGGTTTGGGACCAATTTTTTCTTTGGGAATTTGGGCTTGACAAAAGTCTTGCCACATTTGTCTTCAAGTAACCCAAACTGACCATTTCTTCTGTCTGGTCTTTTATATATCTCCTATAGGGTGTTCTGTTATTCTATAGACATATTTTACATGTAGGTCAGGGTCATTCAGATCTGCTAAATACTTTCTCACTTTACAAAGATCCTGTACCATTAAAGGTCTTAGCAAAACCATTAAAGCTCTATACCATTCTCAAGGTCCCAGGTGAATTAAGCTTTCCTTTATATCTCTGGTGAACACAGTTTTAACTGGCCCAGTGAACTGGGCATCATATATTGCTTTCCTCATACCTACTTCTCTCAGTAATGCCTGTCCCTCCTTTATAGTTCTCTAGCCTTTGTTAATCATGGATGTTTCCCTTGGTGATGACCATGTATCTTTAATGTGTTGCACCAGCCATCCCATTAATGACTGTTCTCCACTGCATTGGCTTAGGTTGAACAGTCTGTGTCACAAGAACTGATGGCTGGTTATGCAACTCAACTGTGAAGCCTCTGAAGGACTTAGACTGATGTTATTTGCTCCCCTGTCCCATATCTGCATGAGCCATGTTGTGAGGGGCTCTTTGGTTGCTTGCTTATAAGTCCTCCCTAGTTTTAAGAGCTCCAGTGTAGACTATTTCCTAGCTACAGTCCTGTTAGCATTTTTTCTCTTTTTCTATCAAAGGTTGTATCTGAGGGACAGCTTTAGCTGTTCTTATTTTTAGGTCATTTCTTTTTTCACTACTATCTGTGTTTTTTCCTGAGTTCTCAGACCCCTAGTCCCCTAACCTCACACAAATAAAAATGTCCCATATTTATTCTTTCTCAAATTCTGAGGCCGAAACTGAACCTGCCAACACCTCCCTGGCCTTTTCAGCTCCAGTGCCAAATCTTTTATTATGCAAAGTGGCCATGCCCCCTCCCTGGGTCCCTCTTTGTTTGTAAGATTTTTTTCAGGCTCTCTATAATCTTCAAGTTTTCAAATCCACATGCAGGCAGACTCCATTTTTTTTAGCAACTGAGTTAATTCCCAACATTAACAACATTGCTGTGGCTCTGGGATTTTTCCCTTTGATTACATCCATGTCTGCATGGCCTGCATCATCATAATTATTTATTTCATGATCCATTATATAACACACGTGAGCAGCCTATGGGCTTTGGTCCCTCTCTCCCCTTGGTTCCCACCAGTGTCTCCTGGATGTGTTGTATTACCTCACAGGACTCTTTGAGGCACCCATCTCAGCCCTCCTGGATTTTGGAATCTGAACCTGGCTCCCTTTCGATCAGCTCTCCAGACAGTGCTGGATCCACAATGCTTTTCTAGGCCCACATTCCCATGTTTTTCCAGGACTCCCGTAGTTCCTCTATCCTGCCGACTACTCCAATTTGTTGCTTTAAATTTTCCCCTCCCCCTTCTTGAGAGACCCTCACCCCCCGCCCATACCCTCTGAGACCTCAGGGCTAACAGACCAACAGAATATCTTTTATTTGGGTTTTAGCATGGTTTATATGATGTCCAGGAAAGGATGACTCACAAAGCATAAGCTCCCATAGTCCACCTTCTACATTTTGACTAAGCTTTGAGATCCTCACCATGCCCTGCCTGAAGTTCTCCAGCTGTCGGTGCATCATCTCACCCCTTGAGGTTCATTCAGCGTCCACGGGGGCCTCACGAGGTTGATGGTGCCCCTTGGGGTAAGCCCCTCGAGGTTGAAGGTGCCCCCATGGGGTCCATGGCAGACTGCTTTGCCTGCTTGCCTACTTTCCCTGCTCCCAAAATGGCGCCACCTCCTCATCCTTTTTCCCAGTGTGCTCCACTTCTCTCTGGATCTCTAGACCCACCCCCTCTTTTCCTCAGAGGATGAATTTACCCAACATGATCTCTGAATCATCTTTTAGGGTACACCCTAGAAAAAAAACACACTCTTGCATTTGATCCAGGTACCAAAATATAGATGAGTCTAGTGGACTTTTGAATGGGTCTCTGGCCAGAAAAATAGAAGCAAAGGAACCTGAAGTCACACACAAGCCATGCTTAGCAGGGTAGAGCTTACCAGCAACAGATGGGAAACTCACCAACAACACTTTGAGATGGATCTCAGAAGGAGTGCCCAGAAACCTCAGGAGTGACTGAGACTTATCTGACTTGTGGTCATACTTAGGAGCCTGAGGAGTTCTCCTAAGTTTTAGGGACCTGCACTAAAATCATCCAAGATTGGGGGTTTCAATTGCCAAAAGGAATTTTAAAACTAGCTAGTATAATAAAGACATTCTTATGCAGGCTTAAGCATGAGAAATAAAGGGAAAAGAGCTGCTTGGCAGGAAAAAAAACTGTGAGAGATACCAAGTGAGAAAAACTTCCTGAAGGAAAGCAGACTTTACAAATGGGAACTTTTAATATAGCATGGACTCCTTCCCTCCCTCCCTCCCCCCTTCTCTCTCTCTCTCTCTTTCTTTATATATTGCTTTTGTATTTAAACAGGCTATAATCTATTTGCATATAGAACTTTGCTCTTAGGAGGTAAAGAATGAAGGACAAAGTCAGAATGATAAGGTAGGAGCATTGGTCTAAGAATTCATCTTTAGTTTTTATATAATCTCTAAAATTTTTAATTAATGTTTTAATTTTAATATCTTCCTTTAAATCACATGTAGTGTCTTTGAGCTTTAATTATGTAAATTACCAATTTTATGATTTCTTTTGCTTTTTCATATTATCTTAAATTTCAATTAAAGCAGACTGCCCATTTGCAATTTTTTTTTTTAATTTTGCTATCTGGATTTCTAGTTAAAAGGACAAAATAAGTCAGTTTAGATCTAGTAAAATGTTCCTCATTGGGGGGGAACTTATCTTTAGTCAGATTTTTTTACTTTTTTCTTCCACATTGTAATTTGAATTAACACACTAGTAAAGCCTTCAAACATATGTAATACAAAATATATATGTTTGGTTTTCTGAAAATATGTCTCCATTCCTTAGATTAGATATGAGAAGAGTGTCCAGAGAAAAAGAAACAGAAAAGAAAAATTACTGTTTGCAAATTTTAACAAACAAATAATCAGAGTCAAATAACCTTTCAGAAGTCTGAAAAGTCAAACAGAATATTGAACCAAAATACTTTCAAAGAAAATAAATGAAATAGATAACCTTAAAACAAACACTTCGAAAGTCAAAATCAAAAAGATATTTAACACATAGGATTCTTAAAAAAAAAACAAAAAAAAAAACAGCTCAAAATAAACAAATAGACCATCAACCAAACCAAGGGGCATTTGAAAGAACCTCAGAAAGAATTTACTGCAATCCATCTGAGGAGATAACACCAGATGACTGGACTCAACGGGCCCATGCCTGTACTTATGTCCATCCATGTGACTACTCTGATGAAACTGGATCATTTTTGGAATTCCATGTTGTGGTACCCTAAGTGTTAACATAAAAACAGAGCTCTCATCTCAGAGGGTATGAGAGATAATTTATTCTGGACCCAAATATGAGTGACCATGGCACAGAAACACAGATTCAGGTTAACCCAAATTCCATGTTACAATGTTGCAACAGTATTGTGAAGTTTTTAGAGCAACAGAACAAAGAAAATATCTAAATCAAGACAATTTTCAAATACATTGGTGGAAACATTAAGTAGGTAGTTACAGCAAAACAAAATTTCAGCTACAGGCCTCAGATACTTTCTGATGACATTCAGCTTTTTAGTTGGTGGAAGCTGATGGTCTACTAAGTAAATATAGTCCAAAAGATTTTTTTATCTGTTAGGTACAGAATGATAAGTCAGATACAATGGTTGGCAAGGAGTAGCTATTTGGGGGGCTAAAGATGACCCAAGATAAATTGTAATTAAACTCTGGGCCAGAAATATTCAACACTCTACATGTCCTCATCAGCTGATTAGCCTTTGTACAATGTTCCATTTTAAGAAGGATTTTTTCTGGAAACTCTCAGTCACAGGCCTCTAAGATTTCATTATCACCAGGTCATTATGCACAGCCTTGATCCAGGTGGATCTCTGTGAGGTCAAACCTTCCCAGTCTGTGTACAGGGCCAACCAACTTTATAGTGAGACTGTCTCAAAAATTAAAAAAAAAAAACCAGAATAACTTAGTTATCAATCTTTCACTAGCCTTGTCTGTCTAGAAGTTTTTGTTTTTTCATTTCGAGTTATGATATAAGTCAATAATGACTAACATAACAAAGAAAAATTAAAGAGATTTTTAAAAGCTTAAATCTCATTCTCAAGAAAGGAAGCATTTACACACAATACTTTTGCTCTGTTTCATCCTCCTGTTCTCTCCAGAGAAAGACATTATCTTCTGGTTGGTGGAAATTGTATTCCACAAAATGCTGAGACAAGCCCTTAGTAAAATCACATTTATATTTTTCCAACTCAAAGCCAAGGAAAATATTACCTTCATAGAACACATCCATGGATCTTTCAGGTCATATTACCAGTGACTAATGATTGTTCTTTTAAATGAAGACAATTATAGAGATTAACAACCTTGGAATGAAGGAGCTTAACAGATTAGTACAAGACACTGAGTGCCTTTAATGGCAACCAGTCAAATGTGAAGACATGGAGACACTTTGTAGTAAACAATGAAATTATATGTAAGTTTATTCTTAATTTTCTCAGGTCCGTGGTTTCTGTAGCAAGCCACAAACTCATTATGTCATAGATCTGGAAAACAGGTGTGTGTGCATGTGTCAATATGTATATATATATATATATATATATATATATATATATTATTTTGTCTTTTTGAGACAGGGTCTCCCTGTAGTCCCAGCTGACCTCAACTCTGCATGCATGTAGGTATTTATATGTGTGGTCTGTGTGCATGTGTGTTTTATGTGCCACACATGTGTTGGTGTATGTCTGTATTGTATGTGTGTTTGCATGTATGTGTGTATATGTGTGTGTGGTGTGTGTATGTATTTTGTGTGTATATGTACATGAGATGTGTATGTGTCTGTAAATATGTGTATGGTATATGTGTGTAGTCTGTGTATATGTGGGTGTGTGTATGTGTGTGTGTGTATGTGTGGTGGTATGTGGTCCAAGTGTATTTGTTTTCTAGGTTCACTACTATATATTGCCATAAATAGTATTTCATCAAATATAAGGCATTTTAAATATCAAAGTTTATATTATTAAATATAATGCAGGAGATGTTCTAGACTGAGTGCACTATGACTATAAATGGAAAATTCACCCATGTTTTAGGGACTCACAATAAAATGAACACCTTATTGTCAGTACAAATAATTCTATGGTTTTGTGAGTTTCAAGATGTTTCTGAATAATATGATATGGGCACCTTTTCTCCACTAATCTTTCTTTGCCCTATTCCTCTAATGTCCTCATGGCCACAGGTGTGAGTTCTGCACTTCATAGATTCAACTGGATGGAACAAGTCAGTTAACTGCTGATTCCCCGGTTATTGATTTTAGTCTTTATTACAATTCAGTCCCCTCAAGTGATGAGACTGTAGATGTCTCCTTTCACACATTTGCCAGTGTTGCTTACACACACTAACTGATTACTCACAATTTCCCATTGATTTTTGTTTCACAGCATTCAGAAAATATTAAACATAGGTACAATTTGGATTTTCTTAGCATAATGAAGTAATTTGACAAGACTATTAACACACGCATCTTCTCACTAAATAGATTTATGTTCATTTTCTCATAGCCATACAAACAATGCAATGAGTTTATTTTTAATCTACATTTTGTTTGTGTAAAAGTTGACATTAATTTACCTGTAATTTTCCTTCAACTGTTGTTCTACTGTGGTTGGTTCTCCTTTTAAGGTTATTAAACATTGAGTTCCACCTCCCATCCTTTAGATCTTCTAGCTTTTAGACTCAGCTCCACTTTTGCCTTTTTCAAATATTTTTTTAATTATGTAATTGTTTAATTTTGTGTGTAGAACTGTTTTGTCTACATGTATGAAAGTGCACTGGTGTCATGGAATGCACATGGAGGCCAGAAGAGGGCATCTGATACCTTGGATCTGGAGTAACAGATGGTTGTTAGCTGCCATGTGGGTGGTGGGAACTGAACCAGGATCCTCTACAAGTACAGCCAGTGCTCTTAACCACCTAACCTTCTTGTCAGCCCCTCATCTCTACTTTTGAAGGGTCAGTTTCCTGTATCTTATCCAACATTTCATGAAGTTTGCCCAAAATTATATAATCTACCCAATCTGCACAATTCTAGAACCAAACATTTGTTTTTTGCAATTTTCCTAGACAATTGTTGTGCATACTAATTTAAAAGAAAAAGTGCATGGAGGTTAATGTAACACCTTGAATCATGTCCTCTTGCTTTGATGAGGCTTCGTTTTCCTTGAAAGTAAGGGTTTAATCTTAGAAAGAAGGAATATAAATTTACAGAAAAGAGAGGCCAACAGTGATTCACACAATGATAGCAGTTTCCCATAGGGGTCTCTACCACATAGTGTGGGAGACAGGCTTGAGCCTAGGGTGAAAGTCCTATTGACAGCCATACAGCTGGCCCAAGGCAATGACCCGGCTGCTGGAGCCACAAGAAACACCTTGTGACATTTGCTCCCATTGGCAGATCATGAGACTGATGCCTAGAGCTCACCACTCCCTGATCACCACCCTAGAAATCCAAAATTGCAACACTTAGATACTGCAACAGTCGGGTTCATGTTGTTCCAGGAATCCAGGCTCTGTAATCTAAAACCCAGTATGCTAATGAGGCATCCTACCAGCTATTCTGTGAAAGGAAGTTAAGTCTGTTATGCTAATAGATGCTAAGTATGTTATGCTAATAAGGAATCCTACTTGCTGTACTGTGATAGGACACTAAACCTGTTATGCTAATGAGGTATCCTAATTGTCCTGTGATTGGACCACTACCCCTATATAAGCTTGTACCTTCCTGAAATAAACCAGACTTGTGTCGCTGAACCTGGTCTCCTGTGTCTGAACGCGGCTGCACTGACACAGTCTCCTCACCAGCCCTGGGGTCTGGGACTGGACAGAAGCAGCGATGACAGGAGGCAGCACAAGGCAAGCAGAAGAGTTGCCTCAGCACCAGGTGAGCAGAAGAGCGGCCTCAGCACAGGGCGAGTGGAGGAGCAGCTTTGACACCCATGAGAATGAAGGAGCAGCACCCATGAGAACGGAGGAGCAGCCGCCGCTGGCAGTGACCACAACACAGCACTACTATGATTACTGATTCTGATAATGAAGTTTAAATGCAGTGTGTGATGTGGGCCTATGTACTAAAAGCAGAGAAGCGTAGTCAGCCAGGCCTCCATAGCTCAGCTTCAGCTTCTACACTCAGTACCTAAGAGAATTCATCAGTAAAGTAAATGCTGCAACTTGTACATTTAGGGATAATGGCCAAGAGCAGAGTTTCTCATGTATAGTCCAGAGCGAGTTGAATTGTACAAGTAAGGGCTAAATCAAGTTGGAAAATTTCTGTCACTTCCATGGTCATTGGTGGTTACAACCTGTGACATTAATTGCTTGGCAATTGTGAAATATGTAAAACATTATTAATATTAAATATTAAAATTAAAATATTTTAAAATTATACACATGAAAGAAAATTTAAGTGTCATAGTGTCATTTTCTATGAAAAATTCATTTACAATAGATTAGTTATTATAAATAACAATAATAACATTTTAAATCCAAAGCCATCAATTTCCAGAGGTTGGTTAAAATGAAATCATTTTTAAAAATATTTCTAAGCCACATTATGGTAATACCTAAATAAAAAACAGCCTGACTCCAGGCATTAGTTTTAAAGACAAATGTGGACCTGAACTCTGAGAACCAGTGTTCCTTCAGATGTCTAATGGAACTATGCTCTTAAGCCAGGCTTCACTCACCCTCTAATTGAAGCAATACTTTTATCATGAATTGCAATCTTATCTCATCAGAGAAGCTTGCCCTTTGATCCCTAGTCTAGAATATCACATGCAATATCAAACAGACTTCTCAATTTTTCTCATTGTTTACAATGAGAAAAATATTCTGCTTCCAGGGATTTGATATATAAATCATTCATATAGGCATACATAAAGAAATTCATTCATACTCTTTCAGTATCTTGGACGGAGGGTAAAGAGGGGTAATGAAGGAACACATATGCCCAGGTCACAAGAGGTTCATGTGTCATGGTGAGCTTGTTTACATTATAAACAGTAACTTTTTTATTGTAAGGCTAGGTAAAAATCATTAGGCCAGATTATATCCAACTTGAGAAGGAAAGTATACTTGATTTATATGTTCTAACCACAGTTCATCAAGTCAAGAACTCAAGGCAAGACCCTAATAGGCAGGAATTGAAAAAGACCACAGCTTAACACTGCTTATTGACTTGCTCCTTCCCCTGTCCTCAGCCTGCTTTCTGATACAACCAGGACCACCTGCCCAGGGGCTTCATGGCCTACAATGGACAGAACTCTCCCACATAACAATGAAGAAAATATCTCATAGATTTTGCTATAGATCAGTCACATAGAGGAAATTTCCTAAATGAAGTCCCCTCCTCCCAGATGTGCCAGGTTGACTGCTGAATATATCCAGGACAATACAGTTTTAATTCATCACTACAACATCATTCATCACCTACAGAATATTTAAAGAACATAGAAATTCACATTATTGCTTCCCTGGTTCTTCCTTCTCCATGTTTTACCTGTAGGATCATTTTGCAAAATAAAGATGATTGCATAGCAGGGATCAGATCCCTCCTATGTCTACAGGTCCCCACAGTTGTAGGAAACAAAACAAGGAATGTAAAAGAACATAATGTTCATTATCCTAAACTATAAACCAATCAAATAAACTATATTCAGACAGACTTGCTACTCTTGTATTTTAAAATATTTTATTAAATTTAACATTTCTGAAGATAAAAGCAATTCTTTCCAATTGGCTGGATTTAAAGCCACAGAATTTGGTTTCCTCTGAAAACATTCTTGGAAGCCTGGCAGAAGGAAACCATAAATGTCAGCTGAAAAAACATTGTGGTTTTTTTGTCAACATGAATAAATAACCTGAGCTCTGTACTGAGAAGTACTTAAAGAACACACCAGTATTGGGGGCTGGAGAGATGGCTCAGTGGTTAAGAGCGCTGATTGCTCTTGCAGAGGACCTGGGTTTGATTCCCAGCACCCACATGGCAGCTACTAACTGTCCTTAACTCCAGTTCCACGGGAACTTGATGCCTTCTTCTGACCTCCATGAGATTGCATGACACAGGTGCACTCACATACATGCATGTAGTATACTCATAAACATAAATTTAAAATAATAAAAATATTTTTTAAAAAGACACACCAGCATCTAACTGTGCAGAAATGCATCACGTA
>NW_008329521.1:354915-362296 GCF_000622305.1 Nannospalax galili
CCTTCATGCTTTCAACACCAGAACCATGCAGGAGACTCTTACACATTACCAAGTCCTGCTTCTAGCTTGAGATGGAGACTTGGGTCCCCTCTGTGTGCTGACCCCGAGGAAGTACCTCTCAGAAGATTTCGCCACAGTGATGCTGGTCTCTTGTTACTTACAGCTGATTTTGCAGCCCCAGCCAACCAGCATCAGTTGTTCTAGTAAAGCAAAGGTTTTGCTTCAGGCTCTGGTCACTTCTTAATTACAGCTGATTCTTCAGCCCCATCTCACTAATATTCAAAAGTCCATAATCCAAAATCTATTCTGAGACTCAGGTAAATATCTTAACTGTAAGCCTCTATAAAATGAAAAGACAAATTACATACTCCCAACATACAGTGGGACTGAATACACATTATCATTGCAAAAGGGAGGAATAGAAGCATAGTAAGGAAATACCAGACCAAAACAAGACCGAAAACCAGCAGGGCAAACACCAAATCTAGTAGCTCCATGTACAATTTCTAGGACTTTACTTCCAAAGGGCTTAGATGGCTCAGGCTCTCTACCTTTGCTGCATGCAACACACATCTATCTCTTGGGCTGGTACCACTCCCTTTATGCAGGGCTTCTTGACAGATGCCTCACAGCTCTGGTATCATGAACATCTTCTTGGGGTCTCCATCGCTAACCAGGCTTCATCTTCACACCTTCACACAATGGTCTATCAGGCAGGGCCTTTTCTAGGCAGGGGAACCCCTGCTGAATGCTGCCTGGCCTCAGGGTCTCTCTGAAACTGAGGAGAAAGAACTGATGACCCCTTCACTCTTGCATCTTTCATGCCTCTAAAGCCAGCACCAGGTGAACTACACTGCCAAGTTTGACTGAAAGTTTGGGATGGACTCTACCCTGCTTTATCCATTTTAGAAGCTTTTCTCTTCAGTGATAAAAGCATTTCTCTTTCACAACTTGGAGGCTTAACTGGGTGTGGTCTTTCCCTGGAGGCTCTCTCTCCATTGTTTAAGGTTGAATCTCCAGGCCCCTCCTTAATCACTTTAATCTTCTTATCAATGGGATCCTCTCCATCACAAGGCAGGGCTCCAAGTGCTCTTTTTCAATCCAAACTATATTTCTTTCTTCCCCATTTGCTCTCCTTCACTGTAGATCTGCATGATACTCACCATTAATAGCTACACAACCATTTCTACATTAGGCTGTCTTGAAATTTCTTCTCCCAGAGAAATTAGTCCATTACTTTACAACTTAGCCTCAGGCAAGCTTTTTTGGTAGAAGGCAGACTCCAGCCAGACTCTTTGCCAAAATATCCCAAGTGCTGCTTAAGGCCTTATTTCCCTCTGGAACTACATTGTTCTAAGCACTACTTTCTTCCAGGCGTTTACTACAATGGCCTGTTAAGCTCTTCTTACAGCAAGCAACTGCTTTTCTAGCCCAAACTTCCAAAGTCTTCACATTTCTTTAAAATCCCACATAGGTTCTTCACAACCAACAGCCCACTCTCTGGTACCCTGATAGAGGTGAACTCAACTAACCTCACCTCAAGACAGACATCTTAATAGCTAATCCTATCTAGAAATGTTTTCCCAGACACTCTAGGATAGCTTTACTGATTTCTCAAGCATCCCTCAATGCATTCAAATAGATACTAAAGTTAACTAGCGATCTTGCCGTTAGGGTTTGAGAATCGAGAATAATTCCTACAGATACCCAAAAAGATTATACAAAAAGTTTATTCAAGAATTTAAAGAAAAAAAAAAAAAGAAAGACAACAACTAAATGGCAGCTAGCCCAGCACAGACTTCATGAGCAAGGGTTAAACCTTTAAGCCAAGCAATTTACAGAAGCGGAAAGAAGTGGTTAGATCATGCATTTAGGGTGGTGAAACCATGTCTATATTGTCATAAGGCTCAGCGTCTCAATTTAAATGAGTATACTGTGAACTCAGTACCATCAGTTGGTCTGTCTGTATCCATTCTCAGATGAATTTGAGCAAGGCATTAAGAATACAGGGACAACAGGTGACTGCTAATAGGAGTAAGAGGAGAGGTCCAACTACTGCTGAGATCAAAGTTGTTAACCATGGGGACCAGTCAAATAGGGATTCGTACCAATTTTGTTGATTTAGTCGTTCGTTTTCTCTTTCTTTAAGTCTTTTAGGAACCTCAGCCAAAGACTGTTTTATAACTCCCGAATGTTTAACATAGACTGGGCAGGGAAAATGTCTGCCTGGGTCATTAGCTGGGGCCTTTTAAAGGGGGAGGTTTCTGCTTCCCACAGAAGGCAGGAAGATATACTTTTTTTAAAAGTTGGGCAGGGGGAAGCAGGAGATTGGGACTGTTAAAACCTGCCCTCTTTAGAGATCAAAGGGGAAGCCTGCTGTGTTGGCCAAACAGTGGAGAAAAGTCTGCTTCTCTTGACTTCAAAGACCAAGGTACTTATCAGCTAGGTTTCCTTTTCTCAGGAGCATGAGAAGTCCTTGGGATCCTGTTGGTGAGGGGGCAGGGCTATCTGAACCTTAACATTCCAGCCTTTTTTGTTATAGGATAAGGGGCACTGTTGTTGTCTTGCTACTTCCTGCTAGACAGGGTCGACGTGGTGGGGGGCTGGATTAGGGGTCGGACAGACAGCAGGGGTTCCCTCTTCATGCATCTCAACAGGGTCCTCGATGGTTGACAGGTGCTTGTGTACATGTGGAGGGAAGGAAAGTAAAAACTGATTAAAATTAGTAAGAGTTAGTTTTTGGATATGGTCCTGAAAATATCTGAACAGGTAAGGAGCAATGATTAGCACCAAGGTAATAGCTCATTTTTCTTTTTTTTTTTTTCTGCTGGGGCTGAACTTGAGAGTGATGGACTCAGAATTTGTTAGGCATTTTGATAGCTGTTGGAGTGGTTAGAATCAGTGTCAGTTACCTCTCAAAGGCTTCTAGATAGGGAGAGAAAACTCTAGATAGGGAGCGAAAACAAATTTAGCCATCATATAATTTTTTTGGCTAGAACAATATTGGGTTGCCTCCCTTAGCTGTAAGTGGGCACTACAGTATTATAGGCCAAGATTTGAAGTCTTACATCTGAGTAACGTTGTCTCATTAGCAACAAAATCATCAATGAGAGATAATTGTCTAAATAACATAAGAACTTTTAAGTCTTTTAGGAACCTCAGCCAAAGACTGTTTTATAACTCCCGAATGTTTAACATAGAAACAGCACTGTTCCCCTCGGGCAATGATAGGTAAAAAGTTGGTGGAGAACGAGTGAATGGATGATGAGGCACTGAGGCACAGATAAAACTCCATCAAAATAGGGTTTATTAGCAAAGGAACACATGGGACAGATTCCCTTCCGGGCAGGGAAAATGTCTGCCTGCCCGGGTCTTGAGCTGGGGTCTTTTTAAAAGGGAGGCTTCTGCTTCCCGAAGAAGGCTGGAAGATGTGTTTGTTTTTAAGTTGGGGGAGGGAAGTGGGACAGCAGGACTGTTAAAACCTGCCCTCTTTAGAGATCAAAGGAGAAGCCTGCTGTGTTGGCCAAACAGTGGAGAAAAGTCTACTTCTTTTGACTTCAGACAGGTGACTCTCCGAAGTTACAGGACATTTTGAGAGATGCACCATAGCTCCTGGAACTTGTTTGACCTTGGAGGGCCAGGAACAAAAATTTTTCCCTTTAAGTCCCTCTGACCAGATTAATATAGGCCTTAGAGTCTGGCTACTAAACATCCAACAAGGTTAGTTACACCAGCCTGGTACATTAATTACCATATGCTATGTAGCTAGAGCTTGGGCAACATCATTAAAAAAACCATGACTAGACATCCTTAGACTAGTTGACTAAGCTGTGGCCTTAGAAATTTCAAGATTGTGTACACATTATCCTTGTTTAACCCTTGTTATATTGTAACAACCCTACACAGACCTTCATCACCTGCCCAGCTTTCTCATTTCTCTGTCAATTCTGGAAATATATAGGCATCATAATTTTCATACATAAATCCTTCTTTAAAAATATCTCCATTCTCATATCCTTCCAAAATCCTCCACTTTTCCATTTTCCTTTTTCAATAACCATGAGACACAATAACATTAGCAAACACATTTTTCATCTGTTCTGAGACTTCTTTTCCTGTGGATGACTAAGCAGTGTTTTTCCCTTTTTTAGGTTGTAGTATCAAACCAATGTTTGATTACATTATAGTTTTTCTGGGGAACCAGTGAATTTACTGAGCTTACTCACAGAGATGACTGAGGGGTTGCTGAGTTTTCTGGGAGCCAGTGAATTTACTGAGCTTACTTACACAGATGACTGAGGGGTTGCTGAGGTATAAGAGTAACCTGAGAGTATTTACATTGGAAAGCCTTAACCGAGCATGGATCAAGCCTTCTCTTCTTAGCCTTTTCCAGATAATATTCTTTAGTCTTCCCCAAGTCCAGGAGACCATGTGATCAGGGTCAAATTACATACAGTTGCCTGGGAAGAGCAGCTGGATCCTCAGGTGAGGGCCCAATGACCCTGTTTACCCCTCCTCCTTCAATTAAAAAATACGATAGTCAAATCAACAAGTTCAATTGTGATGATTTTTGTTAGTGGACATAGCTGAAGTAATGAAGATGATAGTAGTTTGACTCAGAAGAAAGTAGTGTGTAGCATCATCTTATTAAAAGAATATGGAATCTAAATTATATACATAAGATAATGTAATGTTAATATTACCTGTGTACATGTTGTGTTTTACAAGTTTTTAGATAAATCTTTTACCTTATGTAGTTTAGAGTGGTCTAACAAAACCTTGCTTTAGGTGTAAAAAAAGCAATTGGTATACAGTTAAACATTATCAAATTGACATTTACAACCTCCAGCATAATCGATTAGGGAAAACTGTGCTATAACACTGTTTAGGCTTTATAACTGTTGGAGTGGGAGAGATGGGAGGGGTGTACTGTCCATGAGGGGACATGGGGGCAGGGATATTGGAGGCAGGGTCTGGAATCAAAGTAGAAGTTAGATACAGGAGGGATAAACAGGTTATTAGAGCTAGAAGCCAGAATAGGGGAGACTAGGGAATATTTGGCAAGGAGGTGTTTAAGGCTTTGGATTTCCTTAAGTAGACAAGAGTTAGTGGAAGGAGAGCGGGTGATGGGCTTAAAGTGGTGCTGGAGAGGGGAAAGGTCGAGGTATGGAGAGGGAGTTTGAGTTGGAGAAAGGAAGAGAGCCAGGTTGGGCCCTGGAATGGGAGGCAGGGAGTGTACAGCAAGGGGAGAGCAAGGGGAGGACTCGGCTGTTCCTCAGGCTGGGGGCAGGAGGAGGTTGGGGATGGGTTGTAATCTCCTAATTGGATGCAGTTTATCGGCTATGATAGGATCAAAAGCTGAGGTGGAGGGGTGGGGAGCAGAGGGGTGGAGGGTTGGGATCCCATGAAACTGTCTTAGCCAGAAGAACCTGATGGGAAGAACATGGGACCCAGAGGGAGGGATTAGAAGAAGACAAGCAAGAGGTGAGAGACCCCAAGACTTTGAGTGGGTGTTTCCCATAGTGACAGATTAAGTACAGAGTGAAGAGGAGATAGAGAAAGAACCCAGCAAGTGGGTAGGAGGTAGAGACAGAACCGAGCAGATGGGAGACAAAGTAAATCCTCTCTCCATAGGGAGTGGAAGCAGGATCATGAGTCCAGGCAGGAAAGTGAGCCAATGAGGAAGAGAGAGAGACGGGGCAGAAATAGGAGGAAAAGGGGTTTGGCATTGGTCACGCAAAACGAGAGCGAGGAGAACCAGGCATCAAAACAAAGCGTACTTTTATTTGTTGCTTGGGTTCTAGTTATTATTTTTGAGTTATTTCCAAGTCCTAGAAGGCGGCGTCCCGCAATTAGATCATCAGGGAGAGGAAAGGCGAGATCCTGTCCTGGACAGGAAGTAGTGCGTGTTTCTATCTCTGGAAATAGCATCCTATATCCAGAGAAAGGAAAGGTGTTTCCGATACATGTGTGATTTTGAGGCAAGCGAGAGGAGCGGAAAACCCTGCAATGAGATCGTGGCGTGACCAGCCAGTAGATGGAGAAAAAGTACAAGGAATGGGATGGGAGAAAAGCAGAAAAAATGCAGTGAGCCAAAAGGGAGGGAAGTTTGTGGAACAAGTTATTCCTGAGGTTTATTTAGTAGATGCTGGGGGAAGATGAGGCCCAGAAGGGTGGTGCTTTAGTAGAGGTTTGGTAGAGCCCCGGAAGGGCAGTGGTGAGAGAGAGGGAGGGAGAGAGAGGGAGAGAGAGAGAGAGAAAGATAGGAAGAGAGGTAGTTAAAATTAAAGAGAGATAGGGAGAGAGGTACTTAAAATTAATTTTTATATTTTAGTACCAGGAACCATGTTGTATATTAAAGAGAGAATATTTTTGCCTGAAAAAAATATTTTGGTGTGAATTTAGCATTTTTAGTTTGTATGGGATTTTACTTAAAAATTAGTATGCTACCAAGTAAATTAATTTTAAGAAGCATAAATTTATAGTGACTGTATATACATATTTAGTTATATAGTCTTTGTTGAGAATGTGGTTGGTTTATCATTTTTAAAATAAAACACTTTTAAAGTAGACAAACAAAATGTATACATCTTCAAACACCATGAAAATAAACTAAAAACAAAAATGGTATTTAACAAATAGGATTTTACCCAACCAGTTTAGATGTAATTTTATATAGGTAATTAGTGGCCTAAAGAAAGAGTTGAGTTTTCATATAGATTTGAGGTAGCATCTTTTTCCTTTTTAAGAGCTAAATCTATAGTGAGGCTTTGCTGTGGCCCGCCTACTGAATGTATCCACTAATGTGTTTAAAAAGTGTCTTGATTTGTGACTTTTATTTATTCTGTTACTATAATAATGTAAGACAACTGTTACCACGCTGGAACGTGGTATATGGGGTAACCGTAGTCAGTAATAGCCTCTGTTGAAATTAATTTACACCTTAGCAGTTTTCAACTGCATAGTGCCTTTACTCTTAGGCTGTTTTGTTGTTCTCCTCCTTGTCACAGGCTCAAGGGGCCAGCTTGAACCTGAAAAAGTCTTGGAGAACACATTTTGAGATAATAGGCTTGAGTCTGAAGTGGGAAGGCCAATCCCATCATCAGAGTCAGCGTCTCGGTGAGCTCAAAGAGCACGTGATAATTTACCAATATAATTAATATTGGTATAATTATAATTAATTGGTAATTAATATTGGTTTAACTAGAAAGCACTCGGGGAATGATGGGGCAGGAACATAAAAATATATAGAGCATCTGAGTATTAGAGAGGGAAATAACTCTATTTCAGAGAAAAACAGGCTTAGAATCACAATGTAGAAAGGGGAGGAGTTAAGACCAGTAGAGATGGCATCTCAAGCCTCACATTCAAGTAAACTATT
>NW_008329521.1:362595-396564 GCF_000622305.1 Nannospalax galili
GACAGTAGGAATTTAAAATAGTCATTTTTAGAAATTAGCATATACCATATAAAAGATGTTAAAATCCAAATAATTCCTTTAAAATTACCAGAAAAAACCAGATAAAGATGTTATTCAAACAATGTCAAAACCTAAAATTAATTCCTTTTAAGATATCCATAATTACGTCAAACAATGTAAAAACTTAAAACGATCATCTTTAAAAACAGTAAATATACCATAGAAGTAGTTAAAACTCAAAATAATCCCCTTTAGAAACAGGCCCTAAACGATGTTAAAATTTAAACTGCCATTGTGTAGATTTGGCAGTATTACCTTATTTTGAACTAGGAATGCATTGTTTATTATATGACATCATCAAGAAACAAAAAAAAAAACAAATTGTAAGATTATCCTAGGCATCCCTGGTACCAGTAGATTAGGCTTGATATTAAAGAAGAAAGTACCCTCAGATATATATGTATATGTGACCCAAATAGAAAAGCAAATTAAAGATATCCGTGTTTCTCACCAACCATTGTAGCTGTGAATGTAAAGCCAAGTTCTCAAGAGCTCTTAGTTTGTAGACAGAAGCTATGCTGGAAAGGGAACTCATGAGGGCAGCAGAAGGAACAGGGCATATAAATTAGTGTTTGTTGGTCTGACAGCATATGACTCACCTGAGCAGTGCCTGTGACCTTTTATGTATAGTGAAATTTAAAATGGTTAGGTCTAGTTAGAAAAGTAGGCATCTGAGCACCATTTGCTTGATGCCCAAGAGGTCCTAAGATCAAAGTTTGAGCCCCTTTGTCTGAGAAAAAGTTTAGGAGAAAAAAAGGCTTTTAAAACATTTTATGTTTGTCAATGGGGCAAGCTGCCTTATATTCTTTGAAGGTTTAGCAATGTTACCTAGCTGGTTTAGGCTAATTGGATCAAAATGGGGAGAAAGGATCCCTTAAAGGGTTTTTAGCCAAATTTATAAGAGAATTTAAGAATGGGCCCAGCTGGAAACTTATCATTTCATTAGAATGTTAAAGAAAAAAATTCCCAGGGCAGGCGAGCTGGCAATCTTGGCTTTTGGCAGCTGCCTTGAGGGGGTGAATCGCAGGAAGGAAAGAAAAAAACCTTGGGGTTCTTCAGGTTTAAAGCACGCATGGGAGGTCAGACACATGGTGGGCTGGCAGGCAGGCACACAGCAGGGAGTAGAAAGCTTCAGTATGGGAAGGGGAGAGAGAAGAGAAGGATACTGAGCATTTGTATGTGTTGGATTGAACGGTATTGCAGGAAGGAAAAATAAAAACCTTGGGGTTCTTCAGGTTTAAAGCATGCATGGGAGGTCGGACACATGGTGGGCTGGCAGGCAGGCACACAGCAGGGAGTAGAAAGCTTTAGTATGGGAGGGGGAGAGAGAGGAGAAGGATACAGAGCATTTGTATGTGTTGGGATTGAACGGTATCAGAAATCATCCTGAGTAAAGTGAGAAAGAAAGGCAGTGGAAGAGGATAAAGACAGGAAAAAGGATGGAAGACAGCAGACCTTGAAGGCCTATGGCAAAGGATGGGGCAAGGGGGCGAGATGCCGGTGGTGAGTGGCAGGTGGGGGAACCGAGGTAGGGAATGGATGAAGCAGGTCCATCACGGAGACCACAGTGCTGTCTGGGAAAGGAGATCAAAAGTAGTAGGCAAGGCAGAGTGTTTACAGTGAAGAGAGCCAGAAAGAGGTGAAAGCAAAGCAGAGGGCTGGGGAGAGGAGGAGAGAGAGAAAAGTAGTGTACCTGAGAGCCAAGTTAGTGGCATTGGAGAAGTCCAGGCCGGTCCCTTGAAGTAAGAATTGGGTTTTGGCACCATCTGATAGGTAAAACGTTGGTGGAGAATGAGCAAATGGAGGATGAGGCACTGAGGCACAGATAAAATTCCATCAAAATAGGGTTTATTACCAAAGGAACACATGGGACAGATTCCCTTCTGGGCAGGGAAAATGTCTGCCCAGGTCTTGAGCTGGGGTCTTTTTAAAAGGGAGGCTTCTGCTTCCTGCAGAAGGCAGGAAGATGTATTTTTTTAAGTTGGGTTGAGGGGGAGTGGGAGAGCAGGACTGTTAAAACCTGTCCTCTTTAGAGATCAAAGGGGAAGCCTGCTGTTTTGGCCAAACAGTGGGGAAAAGTCTGCTTCTCTTGACTTCAAAGACCAAGGTACTTATCAGCTAGGTTTCCTTTTCTCAGGAGCAGGGGAAAATGTCTGCACCAGGTCATGAGCTGGGGTCTTTTAAAGGGGGAGATTTCTGCTTCCTGCAGAAGGTGAGAAGATGTATTTTTTTTTAAGTTGGGTGGGGGGAAGTGGGAGAGCAGGACTGTTAAAATCTGTCCTCTTTAGAGATCAAAGGGGAAGCCTGCTGTGTTGGCCAAACAGTGGAGAAAAGTCTGCTTCTCTTGACTTCAAAGATCAAGGTCCTTATCAGCTAGGTTCCCTTTTCTCAGGAGCAGAAGTCCTTGGGATCCTGTTGGTGAGGGGGCAGGGCTATCTGAACCTTAACAGGAAACAGAGAGCCCTCCTTTTTCTAGAAAAAGTAAATACAACCCTCTCCTATTTTGTAAGGTTACCTCAGCTAAAGAGGATAGAGAGTCTTTGAGGTGGCAGATAGATGTTTCTAATGATTGTATGTCTAAGTCTATGGCCTGTCTAAGAAGTTCATAATTTTTATCCTGGAGGACTAGCACTGAAGCCTCCAGACCAGTTGCAGTGGTTACCCCAACCCCGAGTAAAGTAGACAAGACAGTTGAAGTGGTTCCAATGGCCCTATAAGGTCTTGACTCTTCTGAGAGTCTGGTTTCCATTTCTATGTCTGTTCTATAATATAGATGGGGAACCAGCTGCACTAGTACACAAAATCCTTGGTCTGGTTTAAAATGAATGAATGGAAGCATGTAGTTAAGCTGGAGGTACAGGCCCACCAAGTGGAGTTGGGGGGCACCATATATGGGTTAGGTGTAGTAGTCCTTATCTCTTGAACAGAGTTACATAGATGCTGGTAAGAAGGGGGGACAATTTGATGTGAGGGAGTCATGCATAGCCCTTTTCCATACACTTAGGTGAGGGTAAGACCCCTTCTCCCTGTAGGTGGGGGGATTCTAACAGGCAGTGGGGTCAGAAGTGACAACATAATTTCCTGGGAGAGCTAACCCATCATAAAAGGGAGGGCTTGGGTCCATGCAAAACCAGCAATGGATAGTAAGGTTAGGGGGAGAATTATTTAAAGCAATAAAGGAGGCATTTAAATGGTTCGTTAGGATATTAATAATCCCAGGGGATGGCTGCAAGGGCTCTTGGACTCATAGGATCTCTGGGGGGTGTGGATCTAGGTGAGGGCAAAGTAGCAGTTTTATCCAGTTGGACAATTTGGCTAGGAGCTGGCCTCTCAACAGATTTAAAAATAGTTAAGGCTGGTCTTAGTCATCCTACAGGCTGTAACACTGTCTAAGCCAGCCCCATCTGGGTCCCCAAGACTGGACCCACCTGAAGACAGACTGAAAAAAGTATTCCTGGATCAGTCCTTGTGGTGTATAACCTGAGGCTCCAAGTTCACCCATCAATACATTTTTGTAGGTTTTTAAGTTCCTTTCCTTTCGGGGTGAAGCTCAAGGAGATAGGGTTCATCTAGAGGAGGAATAGGGTCCCTCGAATTGCCTTGATCTGGGGTTTCACCAAAGGGTTAGGCCTGGGACCACAGTTACCTGGATCAAGTTGGTAGTGACAGGGCAAGCCCAGTTAATACATCCAGTAGACACACAGCTCCATGAAGCACAGAAATAGTCCCCTGGCCCCCCACAGGTACCTTCTTCGGTCACCATTATTGCCTGGGCAAACAGAAACGGTGCTCCTTCATCCTCTTTCAGCCGAGGGGAGACTGGCAAGCATAATTTACGGTGCCTGACTGGATGTGTGATTCCCAAGCTCCTTCAAGCAGGTCGCAGAGGTCAAATGTAATCTTGGGGAACCAGGCATCTGGAGGTCCCAGGTAGAAGGAGATGCTCACTATCTTTCCAGTGGATGTGCTACTAACTACCCAGGTGAGGTTTTAGAGTCCACGGGGGGAGTTAGCTAGGGCAGGCTCTATAAAAAAAAAAAATTAAAAAGCAACAAGAGTTATGGTGTGGCAGAGATTTTTAGCTTGAGAGGATTGTCTTTTACTTGTGTAACCTTCCATCTCTGTCAACTTGGTCTGACCAATATTCTGATGTAGGCTTTAAATGTGAGTGATGTATCCAGGTCCAGCCACTGGACACCTTAACCACAGTGCGGGTGGTGAAGATCACGATGTGTGGCCCTTCCATCGAGGTCCGAGGGGCTCCTTGTGGTGCCATCTCACCAAAACAAGGTCTCCTGGCTTGAATCCATGCGGTTGGGCTGGTGGCAGTTTGTAGATGTGCCTCAGCAAGGGGAAAACGTTGTCTTGTGCAATCTGTAAAGCCTATAGGGACTTAAGAAATTGGAATTCAGACAAGTCAATTAGCACATCTGAAGGCAACTTGGGAAGCAAAGGGAGGGGTTGGCCATACATGATTTCATAAGGTGTTAGGCCTTGAGTATATGGGGTATTTCTGAACCTGTATAGGGCAAAAGGCCAAAGGCCTGTCCAGTCATCACCAGTTTCTAGGGTTAATTTGGTCAAGGTCTCTTTAAGGGTCTGATTCATTCTCTCTACTTGCCCTGAGCTCTGGGGGTAGTATGCGCAACGTAACTTCCAATTAGTACCCAGTATTTTAATTAACTCTTGAGTTACCCTAGAGATGAAGGCTGGTCCATTGTCTGAGCTGATCACAGAGGGGAGTCCAGACCTTGGTATTCATTCATCAATGATCTTTTTAATCACCATTGGGGTGGTTTCCCCCTTTGTGGGAAACATTTCGACCCATCCTGAAAATGTATCTACAAAAACTAGGAGATATTTATAGCCATACCTGCCAGGTTTTACCTCAGTTAAGTCCACCTCCCAATGGACTCCAGGTGCAGTGCCTCTCTCCCTTCTGTCTGGGGGCATGAATTTTCCTCTTGGATTAGTAACCTGGCAGGAGCAACATCTGGAAAGACAGCTCTCAATCATTTTGGTTAGATCAAAGATGTGGTATGGAGTCAGGAGTTCTTGTAACTTTCTCTTTCCTCGATGAGTCACTTTGTGAAATTTATATATTAAGTCCTCTGCCAGTTTATGCAGCAGAATGAGCCTCCCATCAGAGGGGTATCTCCATCCATGCTTGATCTTGGTATTTTCCAGGGAAGTTAAATCCTGATCGTCCCGAGCTGAGTAGAGGGCTCTTCTGGCAAGAGAAGTTCAGGCAGAATAACCAGTAGGTTCAAGGCTGTTAGGGCTGCTTCTCTGGCTGCTAGGTCAGCTCTTGTGTTTCCCTGTGCCTCCAGTGAATCCCCTTTTTGGTGTCCTGGACAATGGATGATGGCCAGTCTCTTTGGTAACCATATGGCCTCTAGGAGTTGTAAAATCTCTTGTTTATTTTTGATAGTCTTTTCTTCTGCTGTCAGGAACCCCCTCTCCTTGTATATAGCCCCATCGACATGAGCCATAGCGAAAGTGTAACGGCTGTCAGTGAAAATATTAATAGTCTGGTCTTAGCTTTAGGGCCTGAGTCAGGGCAATTATTTCAACCCTCTGGGCAGAGGTCCCAACTGGTAGAGAGGAGGCCCACACTGTCCACGATGGAATGACGACCACCACCCCTGTGTAACTGGTTCCTTCCTTAATGAAGCTACTTCCATCCATGAACAGAATTAGGTCTGGGTGGGGCCATGGAACATCTGTCAGGTCTTCCCGAGTCCCATATAAGCTGCAGAGTACCTCCAGGCAGTCCTGCAGAACCTCAAGATCTGGTTCTGGCAGCAAAGTGGCAGGATTGAGAGCAGTGCTGGAGAGGAACTGGATGTGAGGAGGATTAAGGAGCAAGGCCTTATTATGCATCAACCAAGCATTTGTCATCCATTGGTTGGGGGGATTTTTAAGGACCCCGTCAATCAAGTGAGGGGTGGTGAACATAAGGGTCTGTCCCAGCATGAGCTTATCTGCATCCTTAACCAAGGGGCACTTAGAAGATGCCTGGAGACACCCCCCCCGGGCTGCCTGTGATGAGGCAGCCTGGACATCACAAGGCCACAGGATCAAGCTTTTTTGACAAGTAAGCCACAGGCCTCTTCCAAGGCCCGAGCATTTGGGTCAGGACTCCCTTCGCTATTCCTGCTCATTCATCAACAAAGAGCTGATGGGCTTATGGACTTCTGGCAGAGCCAAGGCTGGAGCCTGCAATAAAGCCTTTTTAATTTCTTGAAAGGCCTTCTCCTGAGTCTCAGTCCATAGGAAGGATAATTCATTCCCTCAAGGGGCTTCATACAAGCTTTTTGCCAGCTCGGCGAATCTGGGTATTCAGACCTGGCAGAAGCCTGCCAATCCCAGGGACTGTCGCAATTGCCTGCGGGATCTCAGGCTTGGAATTCCCAAAATGGCCTGTTTTCTGGCTGGTGACAGCCATGTATGTCCATCCCTTAATATGTACCCCAAGTACATTACCTCCATGACACAGAGCTGACACTTCTTGGCGGAGACCTTATACCCCAATTGGTCCAAGGTCAGGAGCAAATCTCTGGTGGCCTGAAGACAAGTGCCCTTATCCTCAGTGGCATTCAACAGGTCTTCTACGTACTGTGGGAGGCTTACCTCCAAATGTGAGGCCTGATATTCCTGCAAATCCTGGTGTAGAGCCTCATCAAAGATTGTGGGGGAGTTTTTGAACCCCTGTGGCAGTCACATCCAAGTGAGTTGTCCATTAAACCCCTGGTTCGGGTCTCGCCGCTCAAAGGCAAAGATGGGTTGACTTTCCTTTGCCAAGGTCATGCTAAAGAAGGCGTCCTTGAGATCTCAACCAGTATAGACCCTTCTCTCCAGAGAGAGTGAGCTCAGCAGGGTATACAGGTTGGGGGCTGTAGGATGGATATCCTTTACCCTCTTGTTAACTTCTCTCAAATCCTGCACTGGGCGGAAATCATTAGTCCCTGGTTTCTTGATGGGTTGGAGAGGGGTGTTCCATGGAGATTGGCATGGAACCAGAATACTGAACTCCCTAAGGTGGTTTATATATTTGGTAATTCCTGCCCTGGCTTTGAGAGTCATCAGGTACTGTTTTACTCTTACATTAGTTTTTAAAGTCACCATTATTGGTGGCTGTTGGATGGCCCTCCCTGGGGAATTAGTTTCCGCCCAAACTCCAGGGATTGTTGCTTGGAGGTCCTTGAGGATAGTGATTGGTCTCTTTTGAGGGGGTGAGCAGTGCACTCTCCATTCTTCTTCTAATTGTAAGCATAGGATATAGGCTGCGTCCGGTACAGTCATATCAGGAGGTCATCTCCCAGAGAAATGGATTTGAGCCTTAGTTTTATTTAGCAAATCCCTACCCAATAAGGGATGTGACCACTCTGGGACCACCATAAAGGAGTGTGAAACTGTCTTCTTACCTAAGTTTACTTCCCTTTTGGTAGTCCAAGGGTGCTGAGCAATTCCCATGGCCCCTTGCATCCAGGTGCGTTTACTGGTTAATTTTCCCATAGGCTCTTTTAAATCTGAATATTGTGCTCCAGTGTCAACTAGGAAGTCAACAGCTCGTTCCTCCACTTTGTAGGGTCACCCAGGGCTCATGGTGGAGGCTCACCAATCCCAGGCCCCTTCAGTTTTCTAGGTTCACCAGTTCAAGGATCTTGGGCTTGGAGGGAGGCTGGGATCCTGGTCTTTGAGGACATTCCCTAGCCCAGTGGACCAGTTGTTAGGACATTCCCTAGGCCAGTGGCCCAGCTGTTTACAATATGCACACTGGTCTCTTTTTAGGTGGGGCCAACCTTCCTGTGGGGGTTGTGGGGCTTGGGTTCCCTTTTTCATAGAGGGTCAGTCCCCCCATTTGGGATTCATTGCTCTTTCAGACAACAATATCCTAGCCAGCCCTTTTGTTTGTCTTTCTTCAGGAATTTCTCTGTTGTTAAATACCATGTTCACCACTGCCATCAGCTCAGAAAGGTTTTTGCCCTTGAAACCTTCCAGCTTTTGAATTTTCTGTTTTATGTCTGGAGCTGCCTGATTTACAAAAGCCATATTGATGGCCATCTGATTCTCTGGGGCCTCTGGATTTATGGAAGTATAAGTTCTGAAAGCCTCTAACAGGCGTTCCAGATATGCTCCAGGAGACTCATCCCTTCCTTGCATCACCTGACTGACCTTAGACAAATTTGTGGGGCACTTAGAAGCTTCCCAGAGACCCCCCCATAAGAATCTGGTGATAGAACTTTAAGCATTCCCTACCTTCATGGGTGTTAGAGTCCCACCCCTCTGTTGGCCGCATGAGAGGGAAAGCAGCCATAATCAAATCCTCATTCTCTGTCGGTTGCCCATCATTTCCATGGACCGCATGTCTGCATTCTTGAAGTATGTGGTTCTGTTCCTCAGTGGTGAACAGGATATTCAATAACTGTTGACAATCATCCCAAGTGGGTTGGTGGGTTGGAGGGAAATCAGGCCTGAGGCTTCTCTTTGAAGGAGGAAGTCTGTAACTTCCAATTATACAAGTCCCTAGGAGAAAAGGGAATGTAGACTACTGGGGAAATTCCATCCTCCCTTGGGGGCCCAATCTCCCTCAGGAGAAGAGCTCACACAATTCCCCCCTTCCCCTGTGAGAGAGGATGCAGTGGGCTAGGTTCTGTCATGGGAGGTGCCGGCTCAGCCATGGAAGCTGGGGATGGAGACCAGGAAGGACTGGAAGAAGAGGAAGATGCTTATGACCTGTGCTCCCTAGGTCTATCCTGAGCACTCACTGGGGCCCCGTAAGGTGGCGGGAGTAAATCCTCCTCTGGTGCTGAGGGAAGAACCTTGGGCCTCGATGGGTTTTTGGTTTGGACTTTCTTCAGGGGAACCAAAGTGGCTGACCCCTTAGGCCCCAATGGCAGGGGTGGCAGTAAGAGACACAGCCAGTCAGGGGGACAACAACCAGATATCGCCAACCTAGGATGTATGGGATCTGGTCAGGGTGCCCCAGTTCCCCAAAGATAACTCCTTGAACCCTGTAGATGAGGGACAGGTTAAAGGACCCTTCAGGCAGCCATTCAATTTCAAAGGAGGGCCATTCAATGGTGCAGAGGTCTGGAGGCAGGTCAGCTTGACACAGAGTCCAGACATGTTGAAAGCCACTCGTTCGTAGTCCTGAAAATGACTAAGAACTAGATCAAGGGGAGCTGAAGATGATGAGACTTTCTGGCCCATCGTAGGATAAGCTTCAAGAAAAAACAATATAAGGAGAGGAATGAGAATGAGAAGAAGTAGGATGGAAAGTTGATAGACAAGGCAGAGCTCTGAGCAGAGGGTGAGGACAGTATGAGATGGCAGTTCCCTAGAGGGAGAAAAGGAAATCTCGCAGCGCATGGAGTCAGCAGAGAAGACTGCCCCTGCTCCTTTCCCAAGAAGATTTGGCCAGCCTGGATTCCACGTCAAACTCGACCAGAATCTTGTGTCTGGCCCACCCAGATTCCACATTGGACTGGGCCAAGACTCTGGGTTGGTCCCGCCTGAATTCCACATCAGACTGGAGCACGACCCCTTATCAGAAGAGGAGTCAGAGCGTCCCCCATTCTCCTCCAGCTTTGGGATCAATAGCACATCTGCCTGATCTCTGTTGAGCCCCAGGATGTCCGGACTACTGAAAAGCGAGAGAGAGAGACAAGAGAGAGAGAGAGAAAGAGAGAGAGAGAGGCAGGCAGAACTTACCAAGGCCAGCTCTCATGGCACTTCTGTGGGTCTGGGGTCTCTATTCTCAAATCCCGGATGAGGCCCCAAAATGTTAGGATTTGAGAATCGATAATTCCCACAGATACCCAAAAAGATTATACAAAAAGTTTATTCAAGAATTTAAATTAAAAAAAAGAGACAACAACCAAATGGCAGCTAGCCCGGCACAGACTTCATGAGCCAAAGATGGAGTCTGGCCCCGAACAATAGGAGGCAGGAGCTTTTATTGGAGCACTCCACAGAAACCTGTGTGTGCCAAGCATCTTTTTAAAATAATTGGATATCCCCATATCCTGTGTATGGGGAAAGTCTTGATTGGTAGGGGCTGTCTTCAGGCCATTGGAATGTGCTGACTAATATCTTTTAAAGCCAGAAGTTTTTGTTCATACCTTGTAAGACTTTTACATGTACAATATGCCTGAGCTTGTCTAGGCTTGTCTAAAGAAGCTAGCCAACATGGAGTCAGAGCAGTCTGGCTCTTCACTTTCCATGCTATCTTCTTTTCTCGTCATCAAAATGTCATTAATTTTCAATTTATGGCACGAATTTCATTTATATAATTTTGTTGTTATTTTTATAAATGAATCCACAAAATAATTAAAGTACATTAAGACAGTTCACTAATAATAGCCATTTAGATTTATGGTGTTTATTTAATTTTAAAAATACCCTGAGATTTATTCTATTTTTTCCACTATCAATAGAACCCAAGTCCTTTTTTCTTATTACTAAGACACAGCTATATTCCTTTTTCCAATATCCTGTGAAGTTGGATGCAGCTGTGTTTTACCCATCAATGAGTAGAAAATTAGATTTTTTAAATTTTATTTATTAATTTTTTTTTTTTGTCAATTGTTCCACTCCCAGAGCCAGGGCTTGCCAAAACATCCCAAGTTCTGACACTGAGTTTATAAGCCACTGATTTAAAACAAAAACAGTAGTACCAAACTACAGGGAATTTATAGATAATGAGGTGACAGGAGAAGACCCCCACAGGAATGCCCATCTCTATATGACATATCAAAAACAAGCATCCATTGGGTCAGACCCATTATATTTAGAAGTTAATTTTCTTAAAATATTCTATTTATTTATTTATTTTTTATGTATATTTGTGTATTGTCTCCATGTAGGTAAGTGCACCCGTGTCATGCAATGCCCACAGAAGACAGAAGAGGCTGTCAGATACCCTGGAACTGGAGTTAGACAGCTGTTACCTGCCATGTGGGTGCTGAGATTCGAACCTGGGTATGCTGCAAAAACAATCAGTGTTCTTAACCGCTGAGCCATCTCTCCAGCCCCAGTTAATTTTCATAGTAAATAGCATTATCTTATCTCATACTTAACCAAGACTGAAAGTTAGAAAACAAAAATGTACCTTGCCTTGAAAATTAGCAAAAGCCGCTTATAAATGGTAAGCTTCAAGTTTTAAACTTTTCTCAATTTTATTTCTACATGAAATGTTCTGTTTCATTTGTATATATGTGCATACATACATATATTCCATATTACATGTTATATATTTTTCAAAAACATCTACATTCTGTGTCATATTCATATTTACCTATTATATACTTGTATTATACATGTGGTATGGACAAAAAGTTTCAAAAGTAAAAGTGAGAGATAATGAGAGAGTATTAAAATATTATGAAAATATGTGTATATTAGAAATAGGGCCCAGGAAAAAATGGGAAGAATTAGCCCTTTTTCAGAAACTCTAGTGGGTTCTTGAAGATTCACTCTTAGCAGACATTTTGTAGAGGTATTTTAAGAACATTTGCAAATAAGTTTGAGATGAATAGTATTTCTAACAAGTACGATGCCTGATTTCACTGAATGACTTATATTCAGGAATTCTATAAAGCAAGCAATTGTAGAGATGTTTAAGTCTCAAGATGATAAAAGAATAAACTAATGATTGCTTAAATATTTTTGTGACACTCTCAGATTAGCTCTTCATGAAGTCCTGGGCAGAGAGTCCACTGAATACTACTTTTAAGAATCAGATCTTTTGACTGTTTCAGCATGCTCCCGACACCCTTTCTTGAGTAACCTTCAAACAAATTCAGAGTTTGTCAGCATCACCACATGCATATATATGGGGACAGTGAGTCTCATCAAGCCTATTAGTCTGTAATATTCACAAAACACTTTAGGCACAGAAGAATGCTCATAGCTGTGTATTCATACAATACATAATTTAGAGAAACCTTGCTAACAATTTACAATGTATTGATTGGCTGTATCCACAACTACAGCATGAACAAATGATTCATTTTTATGACTATTTTGCCTCAAGAAATAGCTTTTAAATGGGAGTATAACATCTTTAGATCAGATAAATCATAAATGAAACTTTTAGTATCATATTTTGAGTTACATGTGCCTGGAATTTCCAAGATTACATGTTGTTATAAATTATCAATGTTCATTTTAAAGTTAATGATAAATTCTAAAAACTTAAGATGACAGATTTCTATCTTCAGTTGGGCTAATCAGGAATAATTTCTCTTTGTTTTTGGTATAAATCAGGAAAATTTCTCTTCATTTCTGGTATAAATCAGGAATAATTTCCCTTCATTTCTGGTATAACAAATGAATGTCAAAGACAATCATTACATTGGTTCTCAAGTTCCAGTTTAAATTTGCTTTTAGAAGAAGAGAAGAATAGATTTAACTTGAATGTTCGCATACCATTTAAATATGATTTTCACTTATTTTCATGGAGCAGATCAGTGTATTAAGCAGTTGTCACCATGGGGACAATAAAGCTTTAGGGAAATCAATTTTTGCTCATGAAACTGGAGGTCCCTTTAATTTACTTCCACACTTTGCTGTAATGTAGGCATATCATATATTGACTTGGAAGACAGACAGGGTACCTTAATATGATTAAGAGGATTAATCATTTGTTCACATTATTTCTCATAGAATAAGTAGTGGGATAGGGCTGGAGGTATGGTTCAGGGGTACATAGTTTTTCCTGGTCTTCCAGATAACCAGAGTTCAGTTAGCATCCATTTCAGGTGGTTCACAAAGAGTTGTGACTTCACCTCCAGGGAACCTCTCACACACTTCTGGTCTCTGTGGGTACCTGTACACACATGGCAACCCTCCCCCCAAACACAAAGACATAAATAAAAATTAAAAATAAATTTCTTTAAAAGTAGTGGAAATAAATATAAGCAAAATAGTATATTTATATCAGAAAAATAGTGGAAAATAAAGTTTCATTGACTATCAAAGTAAAATCTCAATGTAAATTTAAGTCAAACAACAATAAAAAAGTGCAAACCACCTGTGAATTTAAATCCTGGGCACAACATTTTCTCTGTTTTTTAAATTGCGTTACTAGTTACACTTTGGTGAATTTCCTACCAGTCAATCACTTGTCGCTATTCAGCTGTAAATTCTATCCAGCTACCCATGTACCAGCCACTAGGTGTTTCATAAATATGAACTTATGTCAGCCTCAGTACAACCTCAATGGGATTGCATCATCACCAATAGCTTGTGGATGGGATATGAGGTAAAATGAGAATAAATCATTTTCTTAAATTTTCATGGGAATCAAATGTTGAAGCAGAATTTCAGGTTTAATCATTCTTTCATTAAACTAGACAGTAGGGGTCTGGAGAGATGACTTGTCAGTTAAGAGCACTGGCTATTCTTGCAGAGGACCCAAGTTTGATTCCTAGCACCCACATGATGGCTAATAATGCCCGTTATTCCATTCCAGGCAATCTGATGCCCTCTTCAGGCATTGCACTGACATGGATGCACTTACACACATGCAGGCAAAACAATCATACATATAAAATAAAAAATAATTCCTTAATATTCTTAGTAATTAGAAAAATTCAGATCAAAACCATTTAAGATTCTGTCTTACCTCAGTCAAACTGACTAATACCAAGAGAACAAAAGACACCAAATCCTAATAAGGATGTTGATAAAGGGCAATGCTCATTCACTGCTGCTGGGAATACAAACTCATGCAACTACTATGGAAAGCATTTTGAAGCACTCTCAAAAAACTAAAAATGAACCTACCGTATTATCCATATGATCTGATTGTACCTCTCCTTGGCATATACCCAAAGTACTCATTGTACTGCAGAGATACCTGTACATCCATGTTTGTTGCTATGCTTTTCACAATAGATAAGAAATAGAAGCAACCTAAATGTCCCTCAACTGGAGAATGGATAATGAAAATGTGGTACATTTACACAATGGAGTTTTACTCAGCAGTAAGAATAGATGAAATTATGAAATCTGCAAATAAATGAATGGAAATAGACAGTGTTATACTAAGTGTGGTAACACAAACTCAGAAAAGCAAGGTACCTATGTTCTTCCTCATTTGTAGATCTTAGCACCAAATCCTGATATGTGAATATATATTCTAATGTAACAACAAAAGTCAGGAAAATGGAAAGGCAACAGGGAAGTAAAGGGAAAGATTCTAAAAGAGGTGCATAGTACGGAACAGATGTTACCAGGGGAGAGTGGGGAAACTGGGAGTGTTCAGCTAGGAGGGGAGGAGGGAGGGACATGCAGGGGCCACAGTGGAGGAGGAGGGAAATCAGGAGGAGAGGGGGGATGGTGGGAGCTGCTTGTTGTTAGGGGTAGGAAGAGGATAATAGGAATGCTTGGACTGGGGAAGGAGAAGGGAGGTTGGATGTGGAAAGAGAGTAGAGATTATTGATCTTGGAGGGGCTGTGGGAGCCAGGGGCCCAGGTGGAAATGTATTGACTTCCAACCCCCCTGAGGAATGCACATACAGTGTTTAAACAATAGTGCATGTGCATACTTGGGGACTATATGGCAAGGAGCACAGGATCAGACAGGAGACATCTCCCTTAGTCCAAAATATTTCCAAAACAACATAGACTATTGCTTTGCTTTCCCAGAAGGCAAAGATAAGTCCCTAATGCTGAAGATAGGACATACACCGGACACAGGATTGAAGCAATGGAGCAGGAACTGATCTGAAAGCCTTGTACCTGAAGTTTAGCTCTCACAATTTTAGAGGATACTACGCAAGCTACTTAGGGTGAAAATCAATCAATAGTCCAACCCAGTCCTAAAGCCGAATAACGATAACGACTGGCACAGTAAACTACCTCTATTGCTGCAATAGTAGCATTTTTATCTGGGGAATAATCAACAGCTATCTAATTGGACTTAAAACTCTCTAAACAGGAGTAAAATTACGGTGGAACTGTAATCACAATCAAATACACATGAATGGAATGGTCATAGATCCTAGAGAAAACCCTATCTCTGTCATATCTCTAGACAAATGTAATTTCTTTCTTTCTTTCTTTCTTTCTTTCTTTCTTTCTTTCTTTCTTTCTTTCTTTCTTTCTTTCCAGGCTAGAGCTTACTATGTAGCTCAAGCTGGCCTTGAATTACCTAATCCTCCTGTCTCAGCCTCCCTAATGCTGGGTTTTAAGCATGAGCCACCACACTCAGCTAAATGTTCTCTTTTTAATGCTACATATTGCTAGTTTCTTCAGTAAACATTATTTCCAAAGCCTTTGCCTCATGGGAGACCTGAGTATTCTATTTAGAGCTCTCTCTCTCTCTGTCTGTCTCTCTCTTCTCTGTCATCCATCTATTTAAACAATGACTGCTACACTCATTAGGTGCAGTTACAAAATCAAAGGTATAGAGTAATTTATTACCATATGCTAAATATGGATACTTATATTTACAGATATCTATAACTATGCCATGCACCAATCATAAGGGAAACTACTTTTGCAACAGATGGAGGCTACTGCAGAGTTCTACAGCTGGTCACACAGAGAATATACTTCTGAGAAATGTCCAGTGCTAGATGACATGTCTACAGTAGAACCTCTTCACCTAAGGTTCATGGAACCTAGCAGAACACAGAGGATAGAGAGAAAAGCAGTGCATCCCACAGCTCTCACCAGCAAAACTTCCTTACACAACACAGTGAGGTGTACACAGAAGACCACAACTGGTCAGGTTTTAGAGAATAAGAAACTCCAGAGTATGTGTCCCCAGACAGGACTACTATATTAAACATCACCCACCCAAGGTTCAGAGACCACTGTGGAAGAGGAGGTGGAAAGATTGTCAGGGCCAGGGTTGATCCATGAACAGATGGATCAGTTCATGCCACTGTAAACTTTCTCATGTGAACTTGTGGCAATGGTGGCATCAAGTACAGAGCCCACACCAACTCAATCAGACAAGGGTGCAGAGTGGAGTGAGGGAAACGGGCAGTGGGCCAGCTTCAGCCTGGGAAATGTTGGAGACTGATTATTACTGGGTGAGGGAGGATAGACCTTATGATCTCTAGGTAGCCTAACTAGACTCCAGTAGACAAACTTGCACCAAAAGACATCTGGGTACAAATGCTTTACTGGATAGAATTTCACATGTGTGGCAGAATGCATGAGGTTTTATTGGGGGGGATAGATGACGGAGGGAGTCTAAATTTGATGAAGAACTCTTGTATGAAATGTACAAAAGCTCAATAGAAATTCAATAAATAAAATAAAGAGTAGAATGGTTAAGACCTTAATTAAAGATTAACACAAACGTACTGTAAGGAAATATTAAATTGAGGACCATGTGTTACGCTGCCCTTAGACACAGACAAAAGAATCCTGCTCCATCTCCCAAGTTTAAAGAGATCTTCTTCTAGCCTACTATGTGTTGTGAAGGCCTGGGAGCCACCACAGCCGTATCTGAGTGGACAAGACCCTCCAAGTCTCACTCAGCTTCTGCAGCACTCTGGGGGCTCTTCCCTAGAGCGTGCTCCCTCACATTGTCCACGTTCACCATGTGAGCAGCATCAGACCAGGGGATGGCAGTGGAAGCTTTAGAGAGGTGAGACTTGATCAAGGACATGCTTGCTAAAGGATCCAGAATGTGCCCTTTAGGAAAGTCCCAGAACAAGACGGGACAAGGAATTAGGACAACCACTGGCTGTGGACTAGAAATCTTCATCTAGCTCTCCCAGAGCCTCCAGGTCCACAGAGAAAACACCATATTCTTCATGAGTTTTCTGTGAATTCTACATTAAAACCAGATATCAAAGTCATTACAAAGGTATGTTAAGCTAGGAGAAAAAATATTTTGTTTCCTACATTTGCCTTGTGGTATATGAATATTGGGCATGGGTTTTTATGGAAAAGCATATTACTGTTCCCTACAATATGCTATGTTCATTATATGTAACCTAAAATCTCTGTAGAACTAACAGGGAACACAACTATAGCATTAGTGTGGCAGAAGAAAGAATTTTCACCTTTCTTCCCTTACCTATATTTTATCTATAATTCAGTGGCAGATCTTTTATGAATTAATGACATGCAGTAGGAATTCAAAGCTGAAACTGCAGGTGCAGAGTCATGATAGAGAGAATAATAAGGTGATCTTTAAACAATTTAGCTTGTAGCTCATATATCTCTATACTTAAATATAATCAATTCTGATTTTCCTATCAACTCCCCCCATCCTCTCAAACCTTTTTCTAAAGCTAAGGAAAGCAATTGATTATATGCTTCTCTGTAGCTTTTCAAGAACTGATTGTGAAACTTTTTGTTTCTGAAATGCCGCCTTTGTATATATTTAATATTGTTTTATAAAACCCAAAATTTTTGTGTAGCTGAGCTGCAGTTTATGATCCTTTCATGCCATTCCTTCAAGTCACTTGATGAAGAAATACCATCACCTGATCCAAAATTCTAATTTCAAAGCACTCACATGATGCAAACAAATCAATATTATATTAGCTCTGATAGTGGCAGGAAGGTAGGAAGAACAGGGGATAAATGCATGAACATAAAATACCAGATGAGGCAATAAATCATTAAAAAGTCATGATTTATTGACAAAAGTAGAACTCCTAATTCAAAAACTGCATTTCTTTTCTTAAAGTTTTTGAGGATTTTATGCATGAGCACCATGTATTTATATAATTTCTACCCTTGCCTCTCCCTCCTCCACTTCCCAGCCACCATACTCCCCTCAGATTCATGATCACTTGGATACTTTTTATTGTTCCATATATTTACACATATGTATGTATGTACAACCTACTGAGTCCATTTAATGTTGCATCAATGGCTGCTGAGGGACAGAGAATGAATTTTCTTCAGGAAGTATTTTTATTTAAAAGTTAGAATGCTTTTTGAATACTGAAAGATCTCTGGAAGTCCATGTCCTATGTGAGCATAATAATGCTCCTTCTGCAGAGAAACAACCTGCACCTTGCACCACATGCACAGAAACAAAAGATGGGAGATGTGCTAGCAGTAGGGGAGCTGAAGAAGGAAGTGGAGCTAGAGATGAACAAGATACGGTGCACACATGCACAAAGTTTTCATAAATTCAAGATAAAAAAATTAGCAATTGTTTGCTTTCTATTAAAGCTGTTTGCTGTGCGATCACTTCTAAGTTGTAGCCAATCATTCTAAGAAACACAGAGATATAACCCTTATGATTTCTACACAGCAACTGTAAGCTGAACTCAAATGCTAATTCCAGTTTTAACTTCATTGTTGCATCCACTATGCCTTGTTTCTGTCATCACAAGCTTCAGTCCAGCCATCCAGTTAGACATCTCCAAACCTCAATCTTTTGAGAATATATTTAATTTCTCAAGTTTACTCTGAGTTTTTTTATAATAACACTGAAAACTTACTGTCATTCAGCCTTGAAAACAGAAAGATTACAAAACTTCCCTCCACAAAACAAACACCAGCTGGAAGCAGAGGCAAGCACACCTTTACATGATAACTTGACCTATAGTCACAGAAGTGGGCAGTTTAGGGACTGGAGAGAGGGCTCAGCAGCTAAGAGCACTCACTGCTCTTACTGAGGATTGGAGTTTAATTTCTAGCAGCTTGGGCAGGTGGCTTACATCAGTTTTAATTCCAGATCCAGGGATCTGACATCCTCTTCTGGCCTTCTCAGGCACCAGCACAGACCAGTGGAATACACACACATGCACTCATGCGTGCGCACACACACACACACACATACACACACACACATAAACATATAAATAAAAATAAAGGGAAAAAAGAGAAGGTCAGCTAAATGGAAGGTGAGATGTCTGCTTCAGTTGCCTGTGATGAAAATACTGGCTAAACACAGATGACAAATGCACAAGTCTTCTACTAGAAAACTACATTCTGTTTTCAAAGAAATATTTAGAAAGGCAGGTAATTGTGGAATCGTAGCATAGAATTCTAAAAGCATGTCTATTTGAATTGCATGCCGAGTAAGCTGTGATTACAAAATGTAAGAAACAGTAGGAAATCTGACTTTCTAAAAGGTTTTCTGTGTTCGATATAAGAATTTGGCCAACATCCCATCTCTATGGATACCTGCTGAGTGACTGGATTTGAAAACTTTCTAAGTTCTTCAAAACAAATTTTGATAAATAACTAATGTTAATTCTTGCAAAGTTTATCCAGTGGTCAAAATTGGTTTTTCTTTTAGCATGAGATTTTATGTAGAATATTAGCATAAATATTCTTGATGGAAACATTTTAAGGGATTGTGTTTATCTTTGGAGACTGTGACCCAGAGGAAGTTCCTCTGACCCTGTGATGATAAGCCATGGGCAGGCCTCCTTCCCACACTCTGCAAAGAAGCCATTCCCCTTCCCTCTTTCAGCCAATCGTTGACCATAGCTGCTTGCAGGGGAGGGGCTAAGGGTAAAAAGCTGGGAAAACCATGAATCTGGTCCCTAGCCATTTTGTAAGGCTGTCTGGAACCACCAGATTTATGTCTGGGTGTGGACTTTCGAACACAGCCGTGAATGGGGGGGGGGGAGTGCCCATTTGTCTGTAAGTAAAGCTGCATTCCAAGCTCAGCAAATCCAATAAACGCATTAAAATTCTTCAAACCAGGGTTTGGAGAATTTTTTCCTCAAGTTGTCACAAGGACTGTGGGAGGAGGGGATTGGCTGCCACATGCACCTCCCAGTAGTGAATTTGACTTACAGTTAGCATAGCCCAGCAGGATAGGATGAAATTGAGAATGAGTTTTGGAAGAGCGTTGATGTCCCTGATATGGGAAGAGAGACCAACAACCGAGGTAAACTGGGGTGAGGGGAGAGTGTGGGTGGAGGAAATGTTAACCTGGTGGGCCATTCCCATAGGCTTGGTGGGGGTGGCTACAATGGTTAATGCAGTGGACAGTGAAATATGTACCTGGAGTGAGGCCTTCTAAACAGTCGAGGGTGATGGGAGAGATCCCAGGGTGGCAGCCATCTTGTAGATGGTATGGGGTGGCATGCCTGCTTGACTGGTGGGGGTCACCATGTAAGTATGGAGAGGCCCTGAGAATAGCAGAAGGTCTGGAACAAATTCTACAATCTTAGGGAGTAGCACACCAGGGACAGAAAGGTCAAAAAGCAGCAGCAGAGGCTGTTTAGATGCTGCTATTGATAATAAGAAATCTGTCCCAGGCAGAGGCCTTAGCCAGAAGGGAAACTGAAGGTGTCAGGGAGGAATTAGAACGGGAGAGGGATATGAGGCTGGCCTCTTCGGTACTGGCCTCTGACCTTGCCAGTAAATTAGATAAGAGAGAAAAGGAGATGGAGGTGTTGGCATGCTGTTTTTTTTCACATCTAGGAGGTAAAAAGGGAAAAAAAGCCCAAATCAGAATGATAATAAAAGGCCCATCCTGGGATTCTAAAACCTGAAACCCCTGGGAAAAGATGGGTAGTAAGAGAGAAGGAAGTGACCTAGAGATAGTGGGAGATGCTCCTTGGGTCCAACCTTTAATTCAAAGAAAGGGAAAATCCATGGTCCAACATGCCAATGGAGTTCTCAACAATAGTTCTGTTTGGCCTATCAGGAAGCCAGATGGCTCTTGGAGAATGACCGTAGTTAAATAAGGTGGTGCTTCCCATTCATGAAGCAGGTGCCCAACATTGCACTGCTAACTGATCAGCTAGTGCAAGAAAGGGGGTCCTTCCACACTGTGGTGGACCTTGCTAATGTATTCTTTAGTATTCCCCAAGCTGCTGAATACCAAATCAATTTGCATTCATGTGGAATGGATGACAATGGACTTTCAGAGTACTTCCCCAAGGTTACCTCCACAGCCCCAGGGTTTGTCATGGGATGGTGGCCCGGGACCTGGCCCTGTTATGCTGACCTTCTGTAAGGAGGTTCCACTACATAGATGACATAATGCTAACTTCTGAGTGCCTTACAGATTTGGAAGCTCATTTGGGGAACATGCAAGTGCATCTGAAGGAGCGAGGATGGAAGTCAACCCACAGAGGGTACAAGGGCCCTGTACAATGGTAAAATTCTTAGGAGATTTATGGTCAGGCAGAACTCACATGATGTCCAGTGCAGCAGTTGAGAAAATCTTACAACAACACGTACCAATAAATGCTAAGCAGTTACAGGTATTTTGGGGACTTCTTGGGTATTGGCGAATTTTCATACCTCACCTTGCTCAGGTTACCCGCCTCCTGTATAATCTAATAAAAAGAGGTGCTATGTGGGATTGGGATGTAAAGGCCCAAGAGGCTTTTGAGCAGGCCAAGGTACTGGTTGAGCAAGCTAAGCAGCTGTGTGCCTGAATACCTCTGTGTCCCTTCCTCTTGGAAGTCATCAGGATCCCTGATTGTTATGGGTGGGGCTTGTGGCAACAAAAACACGAACAGATGGTCCCAACTGGGTTCTGGTCCTAATCATGGAAAGGGGAGGTGTCCTGGTACACAGGGCTAGAACAGCAACTGCTGGCTGTCTACAAAGCATTTCAACAGGTGGAGTCCATTACGGGCCCCACCCCCATTACTGTAAAAACCCAATATGCAGGGTGTGGTGGCACACGCCTTTAATCCCAGCACTGGAGAGGCAGAGGCATGTGGATCTCTGTGAGTTCAAGGCCAGCCTGGTCTACATAGTGAGTTCCAGGAAAGCTGGGGCTACAGTGAGCCCCTATCTCAAAAAAACAAAAAAAAAAAAAAAAACAAAAACAAAAACAAAAGCAAAAACCACATATCCCATTAAAGGATGGGTGGAGGGCCTGTTGGCCAAGCCCCTGTCAGGGGTAGCCCAACACCAACAGCATGCATATTTGCAACAGCTAGGGGTGGTGTCAGCAAGCCTGATCAATGCTATGCAAGCAGTGCTAGGACCAGTGTCATTTCAAGGAATAGAGCCTCTCCCTCCACCACCTATAGTTGACCCTCCAGCAAGACCTGACCGAGTGCTAGAAGGGGCTCCCCCAATTCCGGCTGATGCCTGGTACACTGATGGCTCTAGCAGGGGTGCCAGACAAGTATGGGTAGCAGTGGCAATGCAGATGAGCACTGACACTATGTGGTTAGAGAGGGGAGAGGGAAAAGCAGTCAATGGGCTGAATTGAGGGCTGTATGGGTAGTGATAATGAGGGAGCCTAGGCCAGATACAATTTGTACTCACAGTTGGGCTGTGTTCAAGGGTTTAACCTTATGGATGGCTCAGTGGGAGAAAGAAAACTGGTAGGTGATGGGATGGCACCTGTGGGGACAACAAATGTGGAAGGACATGTATAATAAGATGCAGGAGGAGCTTGTGCCCCTGGTAGTTTACCATGTGGCTGCCCACCGCCTGGTGAGTCTCCCTGGGAATCAGGAAGCTGATGCCCTCACCAAGGTGAGGTCTGTCTGCCCTCAGGTTCCCTCAGAAGCAGCTCACTGGATTCTTAACAAGTCAGGCTACAGAGGAGCTGACACAGGATGAAGAAAAGCCAAAGCAGCTGGCATTCCAGTAAAACATGCTGACATCCAACAGGGTGTCCAGGCCTGTGAGGCATGTTTTCGGTTATGGCCCCAGAGGATGGATGCCATGATGGGACACTTGCACAAGGCAGCTTTCTCTGTGAGAGACTGGCAAGTAGATTATATAGTCAGTGAGGGGTGTAAATATGCTCTCACTTGTGTGGACACTGTCACAGGCCTTACACAGGACTTTCCTTGCAAGAGAGCAATAGGCAAGGCTACTATTAAGGGGCTTACTGAACTCAGTGTCATGTATGGGTGCCCTAGGCAAATTGATAGTGACAGAGGCACTCATTTCACGGGTACAGATGTGCAAGGTTGGGCTGAGGATAATCATGTTCAATGGTATTTCCACCTTCTATACAATCCTACAGGAGCAGGATTAATTGAAAGAAAAAACATTGTTGCTAAAGGAACAGTTGAAAGCCTTAAGTCCAGAAGGAACCCTACAGGGGTGGGAAAAGGACCTTCCAGAAGCCATAAGGTTGTGAAATGAAAATCCCAGTACCAGGGGTGGGTTGCCTCCCTATGAGCAGTTGGCCAAAGGAACCCCAGAAGTCCCCAAAACTATAAAGGCGATTGCCAATAATGTTGGTTGCACACCTGAAGTGGACAGTAAGATCGTATTGCTGAAGACGCCGCATGATGTGAGCATGGGAGAGGGAGAAATCAAGCTTGGACTAAGCAGCTTTCATAGTGCCAGAAGGTGCTATGCAAATGGCTGGGGGAGGATTGTCCCCCATTATCCTGTTCAACGAAGGACCCATGTGCTACACTATCAACATGTGAAGCAAGATGTTCCTGCTGGTGCAATAGTTGCTCGTCTAGTGTATGTACAACCAACTAATTATCGATTGGACCTAATGCCTGTTCCTAGGGATGGAATACACATCTGGTATTGTAGTCCAGGCCAACCCCCTGTGGCAGGAGAGGTGATAGGCCCCAGTGGAGAAGTCACTCCAATTGTATTGTTATATGGATGTGATGGTACTGCTAAAGTACCAGCCAAGCATTTGTGTTTACACCCATGAGCTATTATTGCAGTTACTGTTTACGTGTTCTTGCTTCTTGCTGTTTGTGTTGTTATAGTAGGTGGAATGCCACTAAATCGAGCCATCAGCCCATGACAAACAGAGGATACAGAGACTTGAAGAGTCCAGTGCCCTATTACAATGGGAGAATGGTCACCGCACCCCCTCTGAGGCTCAGGGATATTCGCTGAAGAGACGGGTGGAATGTTTTGTGAGATCCAGAGGAAGGGGTGGAGAGTGTGACCCAGAGGATGTTCCTCCGACCAGTGATGACAAGCCATGGACCCGCCTCCTTCCCAAGCTCTGCAAAGAAGCCACTCCCCTTCCCTCTTCCAGCCAATCTGTTGACTGTAGCCACTTGCAGGGGAGGGGCTAAGGGTATGAAAGCTGGGAAAACCAGGAGGCTGGTCCCTCACCATTTTGTAAGGCTGTCTGGAACCACCAGATTTTTGTCTGTGTGTGGACTTTCGAACACAGCCATGAATGGGGGCAGGGTGCCCACTTGTGTGTAAGTAAACCCGCACCCCAAGCTCAGTTAGCTAGTCTAATAAACTCGTTAAAATTCTTCAAACTGGGGTTTGGAGAAATTTTTCCTTGGGTTGTTGCAAGGACCTTGGGAGGAGGGGATGGGATGTCACGTGTATCTCCTAGCAGTGAATTTGACTTACTATGATTGGATGGGCGGTTTAACCAACCTCCCATCTCTGTGGATACCTGCTGAGTGACTGGATTTGAAAACTTTCTAGGTTCTTCAAAATTTCAAAACAAATTTTGATAAATAATAAGTATTGTTAACTCTTACAAAGTTTATCCAGTGGTCAAAAGTGGTTTTTCTTTTAGCATGAGATTTGATGTATAAATATTCTTGATGGAAACAATTTAAGGGATTGTGTTTATCTTTGGAGACAAAAGAATGGTTGTATCATGATTTTTCCTCCATTTCTTTGGTCAAAAAGTATTTTGAGGTTGTTTTCAGTCGCTAATAAAGCTTGTAGCCAATAAGAAAATTTACTTAATCTAACTTTTACAAGGGAAATGAAACAGAAATGAAGTTCACACATGCTCGGAAAAGCAATTGGTGAGGAATAAAGTGAATATGATGCAAAAAAGTGGAGGTAGGTGTTCACAGAAACATGTCCAGTGTTTAAGGGTTTTCGCTTTGCTGTGACTTATTTTGTTATTTGAAATTTTCATATGTTATAGCTTATCATGAATATTAATGCCTATGTTTGTACCACTCAATGCAATGATGTAAGTACCTAGTCTATGTGACTATACTTGAGTACAGGATCAATGTGAGTGGGTGCAGGCCTGGAAGTCTACAGCTCCTATCACATGGAAATCTGTGCTCCTCATACCAGGAATAAAGCAGCAAGCAGGACCCAACTATGGTCTTTCCAGGAGCTGACGACTAAGAAGATCGACGGTGGCTCGAGTGTCTCCCAGAGGCTGACATCATGATTGAGGAAGGGAATGCAAATTTTCTTCCTATTTCTCTCTTTCTAACCGATCGTCAAACATCCAATGTTACCTTTTCCTATGGTCTCTGCTTTGCTGAACATAAATTTGTGATCTGATTCTTAATGCCACATTACATTAATTTCAATAATACCTGCCAGAAATAGCATTTACCTAATGTTCACACCACCTCGAACACCTTAGAGAATTTTACATATGATAACTCACTAAACCTTATAACAATTTAGCTTTAGCCACATGAAGGATATATAGGGTATTCTCCATCTTTTGGGAGACAACATTGTTTTGGAGCAATTACTAACCTCTTAACAAACTTATTCATTCACTTATTTGTTTACTAATGTATTTGGATACCTACACTATGAACTGAAATGGACATAAGGTACACAGTCTTTCCTCACATCAGCCTGCCTTCTTCCTACAGAGAGCTTGTATTTAGTGGTGGAGAAGTAAACAAAACAGCTCTGAAAGGTCAGCAAGATTCTCGAATCATCCTGGTTGGCACAGGACTCTGTGATATCTGGTGTTGCCTGTCAAGATAACCTTGTAATTGGATGCAGATTCCAGTTGTGTCTATCATGATGTTTTGATATGACTACATTTGTGTTACTATCCTGGGTAGAGGTGATGGCCTTGCCTTCCCAGTGAGTCAGAATGTCACCTAATCTTTTGAGGATTTGGACTGAACAGAAGTCAAGGAGGGTGAACCTTGAACCAATGAGCGAGCCTAGATTGTTTAAACTTTAATTTCTCACATAAACCTCAGTTACAAAGAAGGAACTCCTGCATATCCTTCTCCATGTGAGGACCTGAGATGGGAATGAGCTCTGAGTTATCTGTCCCCGTATCCAGCTCTGTGGTTTTCATCAGTTTCTAGGTTGTATAGACACATTGGCAGTACTGAAAAGACTCTCTGTGACTCTTGTTATATAGTATCTATGTGACCAGGACACTCCTTCTATTCCTCTGTCACTTCAGTATTCTTGAGAGTTTTCTTAGAGATTCTAGTGGGGAACAGAGCAATCACTATACCCTTGGCACCAGGAGAGTGCTCCTGTATCTTGGAAGATAGTCCTGTTCAACTTCAACTCAACGTGTAACTTTGGACCTGGCAGACTCAGTGCAGTGAGGGAGGAAGCGACACCCACAAGGGTAAATCAACAGAAATAACCTCAGCAAACGATGTCAAAGCAAGATGACCTTCAGCTCCACTTTAACATTCTTAATGCATGTGGAGGTATAGGGGGGTGAAGATAGGCTATCAAAATTTAATCAAAATTACTGAATGAAAGCCAAAGCATTAAATAAAAATGATGATTAGAATTCTGTGCTAGCATCTTATTACATGAGACTTTGATAATAAATCTAACCCCGAGTCTTACTGTTTCCGTATATCTCTTGCAACACAGATTTTGCTTATAATACAAGGACTCAACAAAAAAATAGTCCAGGTCCAGATGGATTCACAGCAGAATTTTACCAGAACTTCAAAGAAGATCTATAGCCAATCTTGCTTAAATTATTCAAAGAGATAGAAACAGAGGGAGAACACCCAAACTATTTCTATGAAGCCAGTATTTCTCTAATATGAAAGCAAGGTTTAAAAGGATGAAAAAGAAAAAGGAAACTATAGGTCAATATCCCTAACAAACTTAGATGTAGAACTTCTCAATAAAATACTTGCAAACTGCAAGTATTGCAATACTGACACATATCAAAAGATAATTCACTCTGTTCAAGTTGGTTTTATTCCAGAAATGTTTTAATATGTATGTCAATAAATGTAAGAAATCATATAAACAGAACTGAAGAGAAAAGTCACAGGATCATGTCAATCAATGCAGAAAATTGCTTTGACAAAATCCAACATGCTTTCATGACAAAACTTTCTAGGGAAATTTCACAGGAGGGAACGTAGCTGAACATAATCAAGGTTATATGTGACAGCCCCACAGCCAACATCATTCTAAATGGACAAAACTAGAATTCCCATTAAAATCAGGAATCAAACAAGGCTGTTCACTGTCTCTGCTCCCTTTCCATATAGTGCTGAAACCCTAGCTACAGCAACAGGGCAAGTGAAGGAAATTAAATGGGTGCTCAGCGAAAAAAATAGTCAAAGTATCCCTATTTACAAGATATATACATATATATATATATATATATATATATATCAGATACATATCAGATCCCAAACACTCCATCAGAAAATTTCTAGAACAGACACACTTTCAGCGAAGTGGCAGAATACAATTTGTTTACAAGGATCCACGTTTGGGACTGGGGAACTCAGTGGTTAAGAGCACTGACTGCTCTTGCAGAGGACCCGGCACCCACATGGTGGCTAATCATCTGTAACTGCAGTTCCAGGGAATCCGACGCCTTCCGCTCTTCTCTTCCGGCATTCGCAAGACCAGTGCACTGACACACGTGCAGGCAATACACTGATACGCCCTGCACAAATTCAACTCTAAATGGCTCAAAGACCTCACTGTGAACCTGAAATGCTCAAACTATGACACACAGGCAGTATCTTACAAGATATAGGTGCAGGAAAGGACTTTCTAAACTGGACTTTTTTTCATTCAGGAATTAAAGTTTTAAATGAGGAAAGCAGGACCTCATTAAACCACAAAGTGTCTGTACAGCAAACAGAACAACCAAAGGAGTGGCAGGGAGGCCCACAGAGTGGGAAATACCTTTGCCATCTGTTCATCTGATAGAAAATCAATTTCCAAAATAAAGAACTAAAAAATCAATTAAGAAAGCATGTGACCCAGTTTAAAATGGGCTACAGATCCGAACGGCGAGTTCTCAAAAGAAGAATAAAACATGGTTAAGAAATAACTTGAAAATTGTTCAGCATCCTTAGCAATTAGGCAAACGCAATTAAAACTACTTTAAAATTTCATGTTACCCCAGTCAGAATAGCCGAAATGAAGACAATAAACGACAAGTGCTGGGTGTGAGGAATGTGCAAACTCCTTCCTTGCTGGTGAGATTACAAACAGGTTATTCACTGTGGAAATCGGTGTGGGGACTTCTTGAACAAGTAGAATTAAATCTAGCATTGTGATTGAGCTCTGCCACTTCTTAGCTTGTACCCCAAAGTCTCAGCAGCCTACTACCAGATAGCTGGGCAACCATCTTGTTACTGCTCTTTTCACAACTTGGACAAGGAAACAACCTAAATGTCCCTCAGCCAAAGAATAGTTAGAGTAAATGTGGTACATTTACACCATGGAGTTCTACTTAGTGGAAAAGAAAAACAAAATCATGAAATTTTCAGGTAAGTAGAAGGAACTAGAAACTGTTATCCTGACTGAGGTAACACAGACTCAGAAAAGCAAACAGCATATGTTCTCTCCCTTTTGTGGATCCTTAGATGCGAGCATAGACCCTGATGTAACTGCAGGAGTCAGGAAATTGGAAAGTAAACAAGGGGGTGAAGGGGAAGAAGGAGCTGAGAGAGGGGTGGCAGGAAACAAGGTACCTAGAGGGAAGGATACGAAGGGTGCTTTTGCTGGGGAGAGAGTGGGAGGGCTGTACAGGGGCTGAGAGGGAAGGGGGTGGCGGGGAAGACAGAAAAATAATGCTTAAGTGGTATAAGAAACCAATGGGAAATGTGGTGTTTAATAAGCCTACCAAAAAATACAGATCTAATGTAAATGTGAGTGTGTGTGTTTAGCTGATGGCTATGTAACACAAATCACAGTGCAAGGCATGGGAGCCTTCCCTTTGAGTGGTTGGTCAGCACAGTCCCTAAATGAAAATGAAAATGAAAATTTCCATTGCCACAGCGTCTGTTTCCTCCCAGAGTTTGAAGGTAAGGCCCTATTGCTGAAGTCAGGACATCCTCTGTCACAGGACTTGGAGCAACTGAGCTGGAAATGACCTGGAGCCTCCTCCCCGAAGATTAGCTCACATAGTTTCAGAGGATACTGTGCAAGCTGCCAAGGGAGGAAACACGATCCTGTCCAGTTGTAAAGTCTACTAACCGAAACAATCACTGCACCAGCAAACTCTCTTTGGGGTAATCAAGAGCTGTCCTATTAGACTTAAGGCCCATTCAATGGGAAAAACATGTGTGATACTATAAACATGGCTACTTAATGTGTTCTAAGTATGTACCCTTACATTACAGACAAATGTATTTCTGAGCACTCATCAAACAGCTTTTTTCTGCAACAGATGGAGACTATTACAAAGTTCCACGATTGATCAAATGTGGAGAATAAGTTACTGTGAAGTGTCTAGTCCTAAGCGATACGTCCACAATCCAAATTCTACACCAAAGACTTGGGGAACATTGCTGGAGAGAGGGAAGGAGTGGAAGAGCCCGAGGGACAGGACTCCCGCAGGTAGTTAACACCTGCACCACCAAAATCTCCACAGCACAGCGGTCTAACAAGATCAGTTGACGTGTCGAGGTGAATGGAAGGATATTTACAGGGTCCCCCCTCGAGATGACGAGCTATAGGTAATCCATGGAAGCTGAGGGCTAGAGAATCAGTTTTCTCCAAGGACTAACTCTCTGAGAGGTTATGTGATTTCAAACAGGCAGCCCTAGACAGGTACACAGGAGCACCACTTTACGGACTATGTGTGTGTGTGTGTGTGTGTGTGTGTGTGTGTGTTATAAATGTATGTATGTACATATGAAATTGGCGGATTGAGGAGATGGAAATAATGCAAAGACAATATTCACGTATGAAATTCTCAAAAATCAAATGTTAAAAAATGAAAACCTGAAAATAAAGTCATGCAAAAGAGGAAGGGGAAGCTATGGAGCAGCTCAGCTTCGGGAAAGGATGCCAAATGCTCGATTCACAGGGAGACAGCCCTGAAATATGACCAGTCGGTATGGTTTCCCTTTGCAGGCCTGGTGGCTCTCCTTTGTCCATCTGTCAGTTGCCGACTCTGGACCATTCAGAGAAAGAGTTCAAAGACTTCCAAGGACAGAAGGAGCTATGGACAGTGGAGGAGTCTTAGATAACAGTTTCTCTTTTTAAAAAAGATTTATTTTTTAGTTATGTGTGTAAGCATGTGCATGTGTGAATACAGGAACCCATGGGTTCCAGAGGAGGGCGTTGAATCCCCTGGAGTTACATGCAGTTGTGAGTACCTTGAGTGTGTACTGTAATCAGCACTCAGTCCTCTGAAAGGGCAGCAAGCACTGTTAACCACTGAGCCATCTCTCCATCCCTAAATAACAGCTTCTCAACTGTGGATCCCAGTGTCCTCTTGGATGCTTAACTGAATGTGCAGGGGTAAAATGTTGAACAGCAGTGCAAGGTTTCTGAAGGTACAGCAGTCACAACTTAATTCAAAGTCAAGTGTGTAACGTCAGAGGGTTTCAAGCAATGCTTACTCCGATTGTGCCCACAGGTTCACTGCAGCTGTGGTTCTGAACACAGTACATTCATGTCACACTGCGTGCTGGCCGCCATAATCTTCTACCAACGAATGCTGCCTGGAATACATTGGTTCAGACTGAAGACTAATGTGTGCAATGAACTGCGGTGATTTTACTAAACAAAGAATCCTAATGTTTAATTAGATCAGAGACTGCTGATGATTTTACCATCGTTATTCAGTATGTATCAGGTTAGTTTACCTTTGCCTCGTGTTGTCTCAGATTGTTTGATTTTAAAACTTGCCATTTGAGTTTCTGACTTGAATTTCGTAGCAACATTATTAAATGAACTTTGGATTGGAGTTAGGACAGAATTTGGAACAGTTTATGAAATGTCCCTGAACACATCTCTGCCATTTTTTCTATGTATTTATATTAAGCAGCTTTCTTAGTATTAACTATTATAAAGCAAGACTATGGACCAACTAGGGATGATGCTGAGGGTGGTCTGTGTCCTATAGAGCCATATATTTAGGCAAGACCTAATTGTCTGCGTAAAAGTCAACAAGGCACACCCATTTCCTTAGTATGAAATTTTTCTTTCAACTTTAACAATGTTAACATTCTATGTCTACTATAAAATTGTTTTAAAATAAGTTTATTTTCCATAAATGTTTAGTGAGTATGCCTATTTTATATACTTACATACCCATTGTCACACACAAATTTCACAGGCAAAGGGAGATAGTGAGTGGAAAGTATTTAAGAACATCTGCCATAGAGATTCAGAATCAGGACAGCAAAGAACTTCAGACCTGAGCAGAAACTTGAGACTGAGTTTGGCAGCCAGTAAGGGACACTTACAGACTTTGTCATAGGGTATAGGGGATCCAGCAACTCTGTCCCTGCTGCATTATCTTTTATCGCACTTCACTCCTGACTCAGCCTCTTTCTCTATCTCTTCTCTATCTCTCTCTCCCTCCCTTCCTCTCTCCCCCTCTTTCTTTCTCTCCCTCTCTCTCCCTCTACTTTGTTCAAATACCCTCATCTATACACATATAATCTTTATTAATCTGAATTTGAACTTGTGATACTTGAAGTTGTGTCAAGAGGTAAGTAGAGGGACAAAACAACCACTGCGGGATCAACTCAGTGCTGTTACGTCTGGAGAGTCTAGAGGATGGAACCAAACAGTAAGGGAGAGATAACAAAGTGTTAGAATGGGTCTGGAAAAGCACAGAGTGACCTCTTCCTGCACTAATAGTGATAGGCATTTATTAATCCATTTTTAACTGCACTGGCCATTTTTAGGATGCTTTGCTAAATGTGCAGCAAATAAGCAAAAGACATCTTTGAAGCGTCTTCCTATGAGACCATTGGTGCACAAGATTAATTAGGACTCTGAAAATAAAGGGCGGGAGAGAGAGTGAGAGAGCAAGAGAGCGAGAGAGGACAGATAGCTATCCACAGGGACCAAGGGTCTTAAATCCAGTGAGGGGTCAGCACACTGGCTGAATTCTACTTTGCACCTGGCTTTCTTTGTTTTTGTTCTTTTATAAGACTGTGTGATAAGATTCTTTTCTTTTTTTATTCTTGTTCTGTTCTGTGTTATTTTGCATTTTAAAAACAGCAAAGAATAAAGTATAAGCTCCCAATAAGGTAGAGCATTTTGTGTGGCCCTTTGCTAACAGACCTTTCACAGATTTTTTTTGTTAAAAATAAGAAACCTATCCTGTGATCCAAATCCCTGTGTAAAGCCCCAAAAATAAAAGGAAGAGCAGAAAATATTCTCCCAGTCCAGAACTTAACCTTCATCTACACCTCTTTCCTATATTTAAGGCAGACCAAAGAATAGAGAGATAATAAATGCTTTAATATAACTATTGCCCTGAAAATTGATAACATGATCTTTAATTATCCACTAAAAAACCATGGAATATACTAGCCCATACCTTCTGCAACCTTGGCTGTTGGCCATAGTTTCAATCCATAGAAATCTAGAACTCTTGCTAAGATGGCTATGTGTAAACCCCACCCGAGCAACTGCAAGCTCATTGTCCATGTACTATGTATGGACAACTGCATGTTAAGCCACCACTACATGAGCTAATGCAAGAAGTCTCAAGCATAAATATTTTAAAATTAGATTTTATTTTTTTATGTGTATGAATGTTTTGCCTGCATATATGTAAGTGCACCTGTGTCATGCAATGCCCACAGAGGCCAGAAGAGGGTGATGAATTCTCATGGAATTATGAATGTTTGTTAGAAACCATGTGGTGTTGGGATTTGAACCTGGGTCCTCTGAAAGTACATTCAGTACTCTGAACCACTGTGCCATCTCTCTAGCCCCAGAAAGCATAAGTTTTGATTGCAGCAAAATTTGGACTTTATGACTTAGGGGCTGGAGAGGTGGCCCAGAAGGTAATAGCTCATACTGCTTTTTCCTAGGACCTGTGTTCATTTCAGATCACCCACATTGTTCTGCTGACAACTCCATTTAACACTAGCTCCAGGGGTTCCATGCATCTGGCCTCTCAGGACACCTACACTTAATGTGCATACACGCCTGCCCCCCCACCCCCAATATACACAGTGGATAAAGATAAATCTTTAGAAGACTACCTTATTAGTGTTTTGTGTAGAGTCTTCAAGTGAAGCCTTTGAGAGCATGGGCGGAGTGCCTCTCTAACTCACTTGTGTTGGGATGCAGTCATTGTGTTAGTCTGAGATTTCTGCTGTTCCTGTAGCTACAATAATCAAATCCCTAAGGCAAGCTAACTGTGTACAGTAAAGAGGGTTGCTTCGCCTACAGTTTTGGAGGTTGAAGTTCCAGATGGGGAGTTCTGATTGGTCTGCTGTCTTCCAAAGGCCAAATGATAAATGCAGTTCCTCCCATCGGAACATGTGGGTGAAAGAAATCACATGGGGAATAAGAAAACAGAGAACCAGTGGAGGTTCAGAAAGACCCCTGACAGCTCACTCTAACCAACCTGATTGCAGCTTCCAGTTACTGGAGTCCTGGGAAGCTCCTGTCTGTTAAACATTCTCTCCCTTGCCTTGTTGGCACACTAGCTCCACACTCAAGCCACACCAAAGCCATCTTATCAATGAGAGGCAAGAACACAACGAAACGTCTCTCTCGTCAAGGAATGTACCTACACATGAGTTTGGACAAATGCACTGAAAACACCTAAGTGTGATACAAACAATACAGCAGAGTGACTGTTCTGACTAGTGAACGAATGCTGATAGTGTGATCAACAAAGGTGTGTTATATTGATGGCCTGCAGAAAGTGAGGGGCTGTCGTAGAAGTATCTCAGACACAATTTCCAGGAGAGAGGTACAGTTAGTGTAGACGCCAAACATTAAAGAAATAAAATAAGAGCTAGGGGTTTTACTCAGTAGTAGTATACTTCACGAGGGGTGGAATCAGTCACCAGCACGGCAACATTTTTATAATAAAGAGGTGTCCAGAATACAGAGGATGATCAAACTTTTTTTTTTTTTTTTTGGT
>NW_008329521.1:397227-439101 GCF_000622305.1 Nannospalax galili
CTTTTTTTGGTCTTTTTTGAGACAGGGTTTCCTTGTAGCCCCAGCTGTCCTGGAACTCACTATGTAGACCAGGATGGCGTTGAACTCACAGAGATCTGTCTGCCTCTGCCTCCCAAGTGCTGGGATTAAAGGCTTGCGCCACCGCACCTGGCTGATGATCAAACTTCTAAGGGAAGAATACATTGTAGCCTCTGCAGGTTCCTCCAAGCACCTAAAAGTAATTTTGAAATGAGTTTAAGTTAATCGTAGCACAGGAAAATTACTGGGATTATGATTATGCATCAACATAACTTCGGGCTTTATTAAAGAAAGAAGTTATAGAGCCAGAGTCATGGAGAAGCCCAAAGATGAAATGTGGGCAGCTTTGAAGATGGAGGAGTGAGCCATGGTCAAGAAAGGCACTGGTCTTTATATTCTGGATAGGGAGAGGAGAGATCTTAAGGTGACCCCAGTGCTGTGGTCTCAGCTCAGTGAGGCTCACTTTGAATTCTGACCTCCAGAAATATGAAATAAAAAACGGCACTTCGTCATGCGACCAAGAACGTGGTTCTTTGAGACCCATTATGAAGACAATTAAAACTTTGCATCGTCAGCCCCACCTAACTTGGTAACTCATTTTTCTCATAATCTATTGGACAATAGCACAACTACAGTGAAAATGAAATATTTATTGTGTCTTATGAAATACTTGTTTGCTTTACCAACACCCGTAACTCTAACTCTAGTGCATGCATATAGGTGCACATATATTAATATAGGATGGAAGAGATGGCTCAGCACTTAAGGGCACTGGCTGCTCTTACAGAAGACCTGGATTTGAATCCTAGCACCAACATGACAGCTAACAACCGTCCACAGCTACAATTATGCCTTCTTCTACCTCCACAAGCATTGCATGACATGGGTGCACTTACATACACACAGGCAATACACTTAACACACATAAAATAAAAATAATAGATATTTTAAAATGTATGTGTAATACATATCTAATATGTATTACACCTGCCCATCTCCCATAGTCATCAAGATGGTCTCCATTGCCAAGTGCTCTCCTGAGCAGCATGTCCCTGTAGAGGACGGCAGCCCTTCTCAGAGGACACAGTCTTTCTTGCCATTGAGCTGTGTTCACGTGCTTGCTGAATCCAAGCACATTCTCACAGAAACAGACTGTTAGATTTTGTATTATCAGATCATCTGATGCTTTCCTAAGCATAACATTTTTAAATTAAATTAGTTTGGTTCCATTTTTATTTTGCTTTTATTTTTATTAAATCTGGTTGTCTCAATGCTGTCTTTGTTACTACGAGTCCAGTGTCCAAACAAATAAACCATTGCTTCAATTCCCCTGTCCTTCCTCCTGGCAGAGGTCTGCTTCTTCCGTGCTGGGGGATGACTCTGCCTCTGCTTGGGCATGGATGGGGTTGTAGTGTGCATGTGTACGCCTGTATGAATGCACTGCAGGTGTGCTCTGCCGATGAACCCCAGTCTGCTATATTCTGTCCTGGTGTGCACATTTACAAACACTTTCTTCAGGTCATCCTGGGTTTGATCCACAGAATTCCCAGACATGATGGAAGGAGAGAGTCGGGTAAGGTACATTTGTTTTCTCATCTGCTTCTATGGGAAATGAATGAGTGAGTGAGTGAATGAATGAATGAGCCATTAGCACTTGCAGCTGTGTTGTGTTTCAGTGCAATGACTGAAGGCTGAAGGCAACTGGATTTCATTTTTACTGTTTCAAGCAAGGTCCTAAGAGCTTCGACTATACCTAGCTGAATGACTATGCAAATAATTTGTATTTATATACTAGTGTCTTTAACTTCACTTCAGTTTATATTTTGTAGAAGCAGAATTGGAGGCTTAGTGGATCAAGTGATATTTCCCCCTAGCAGCAGTCATGAGGTCAGAGGTCAGTAATACCAACCTTGGGCAAAATGCCACTGGCCTTTACTAATGGGAAGAGAAACCCCCCCACCCCCCCGGACTCTGCTGTTGGTTTGATGACGTCACTGCTGAATAGTGACCTGAGCCTGTCTGTCCTGTGGGATCCAGATTTTCATTCCACGTCTGTAGGGCACAGCCAAATTCTAGAGGGCTATGCGCTGGCCACACATGAGTCCTCTGCAGCTGCTCCTTGTTTCCTGGTACAGTTTTAAATTGAACTATATGGTCACTTGAAAGCAGTTTTCCTCAAAAACATGTCACACTTGCAAGTGTCTTCTGTCTTGAAGTACTAGCCTGGGGAATTTTCAACCAGCCAGTGACTGAGCTTAGGGCAGCCTCAGAGCAAAACATCAGTTGTTCAAGGGAAAGTAGATCCTGAGTGAGCCTCGTCTACCCAGTGATTATAATATTCCTTTACTTTTTCAGAGTGAACTGTGCGTTATGGAGCCCAGGACCTTGCACACTGCAGGCCATCGATCTGCCTCCTGAGCTATGCACCCATCCAGAGGTGTTATTATTTTCAACACTGTCAATTCCCCCAGTAGTAGAATTCCTATAATTAAACCCTGCTGAGGGAGATAAAACAGAATTCCAACTGCCGCTCCTTGCAGTGAGACCTACTCCTTACTATGGAGCATCTGTGTTCTGGGATGAGCACTTCCCAGCAGGAAGAGATGTTGGCAGGGTTTTCTTTTTGAATATTTTATTGATTATTTTTATTTTATGTATAAAATAAAATGTATTGCCTGCATGTATATAAATGCACCCGTGTCCTGCAATGCCCGCGGAAGTCTGAAGAGGCTGTTGAATTCCCCTGGAACTGGAGTGGCATTACAAGGGGTTGTCAGCTCCCATGTGGGTCCTGGAAATCGAATTCAGGTCCTCTGCAAAAGCAACCAGTGCTCTTAACTGCTGAGTCATCACTCCAGTCCCATTGGAAGCTTTTCCATCATGAGTATATCTAGCAGTTTCAAATTCTAATAGTCTAGAAATAAATTCCCCCTGAAATTCAGAGAGCCATTGTCATCATATCAAATGCTACAGAATGCACAGGAATGCCATGATGAAGTCTAGTCTCTGCATGGGCCTGTGTTGCATGACCATTTCACAATCTGCCTTATAGATGTATGTGAGACTGTCTCCTTATAGAAGATTCTAAACTGTTTTGGCTATTCCTCACAGTACAATGCATACTTTACACTATTAACCAAACACTTTTGTAAATGAACAATTTCTCTAACAATGCACTTTGACATTCTTTTCTATTTGTCTTTGTAGAGATTCATACAATAGACTTTATACTTCACTGGTAGGTCTTGACCCTCAGCTGAAAATGACCTTTTCCAAAGTTATGAGCCTCAAGCATGGGGAAATTAAGAAAAACTAATATTCTTATATTTAAGAAACTATGTATTTGACATAAGATGCTCAAAGCTTATTTATTCTACAAATTGTGACACATTAGAATCTAAACAAATCCCAGGCACAACAGCCATTTTGATGCAGGGAATATGGTCAGCAACTCAATAGTTTATATCCTTAACTTGATCCCAGGCCATGGGATTCCTGCTGGTTCTAGGTTTGACAATACTGGTACTGGGGGACAGGAAAGCTTGAATTTCTTCTATGGTTATCTCTCCTCAGAGTTCTAAGGATGCCCCCTTGTGACAATCTAGGTATAAAATTGGAAGGCATTTCTTCTAAACTTCAAGTGATAAAGGCTCCAAAGAAAATCAGATTTAAGACATTCTCTGTCCTAGTTTGTTTCTCCTTTGCTGTGACAAAACACTCTGACCAATACCAACTTGGGGAGGAAAGGGTTTATTCAGCTTACATCTCCCAGGTCACAGTTCATCAGGAAGCCCAAGGTAGGAACTCAGGGCAGGAACCTGGGAGGAGGAGCTGGAGCACAGGCCGTGGAGGAACACTGCTTACTGACTTGCTTCCCTGGCCCCTGCTCAGTCTGCTTTCTTATGCAACACAGGCCCACCTGCCCAGAGGTGGCACCACTCACAGTGGACTGGGCTCTCCCATATCACTCAATAATCAAGAAGATGCTCCACAGACATGGCTACAGGCCAGTCCAATGGAGGCAATTCACCAACTGGGGCTCCCTCAAACCAGGTGTGTCAAGTTGACACTAAAGCTATCCAGCAGAGTCTCTCTACCCTTGTGTTCTGGATAGCATCAGTTGTCAACTTGATAACCAGGCTAGAGGGAACTTCAATTGAGGAATTTCCTCCATTGAATTGACCTGTAATCATGTTTGTGGGGCATTCTCTCAAGTGTTGAGTGATATAGGAGGGTCCACCCCTGAGCAGGTGGGCCTATAATGTATAAGAAAGCAGGCTGAGCACAGAACAGGGGAGTAAGCCAGTGAACAGCATTCCTCCACGGTCTGTGCTCCGGGTTCCTGCCCTGAGTCCCTGCCTTGGCTTCCCTTGATGATGGATTGTGCTGTAAGCCAAACGAACCCTTTTCTCCCTGAGTTGGTTTTGGTCAGTGGTTTTTATCACAGCAATAGAAAGTAACTAGGACACTCTGATAGGAAGTGAAAGAATGATTATGGTGGACCAGGGAAGCTCAATGGTTTAAAGAGCAAATGAACCACAGATCAAAGCTTCCATTTTGGCATATTGAGGTGGATGCAACATTTATCTTCTCTAATTACAACTTCAGCATCTGTAAGTGTTACAGTAATACTTTATACATCTTTTAAAATGGCTTGAGGATCAAGTGCATGAACACACAAAGACTAGATAGAGTATAATTGGTAATGATTGATCATGTGAAATAGCAGTCCTCTATGAAAATCAAAGTTGACAGTAAGGCCACAATGGTAGTCTGTCTCTCGAATCACTAGTTCTCCAGATTATGGTGAATTACATGAACGTTCAACCTAAAGACCAAGCAACTCACAAATATCCTTAATTCTGCATAAGTCTGAAGCACTGTCCAGTCATGGAAGATGACCCTGGCCCGTGACAAGAGCAGACGCTGACTCACACTCAGATATCCCAGGATACCTGTTCTTACTCATCAGAACTGCATAGTTCCACAGAACCCTGTGCCTTGGGACCTACCACTATCATATAATCCTTTGTCTTTCCCAGGCCACAGGAGTCCCTAGGAGTTTCCGATCAGAACAGCTTCCCATTGGTGCAGAGCCCTGCCAGTCACACATGTATCACAGCGAGGTAGGCCTGTGTCCAGTGTATAGCCCCTCAATATGCTCAGTAAGTAGTTGCCAGGCTTCAGAATCTCATGAACCAAAAACCATTACACTGAAGTCAGCGAAACTCAGAGCCACTGAAAGTACAAAACAGAACAATTTAAGAAAAGAAAATCAGGAAAGCCATCTTCTACTTGTGAAGATTTGTCCATTTCCGTGCTATCTAGAAAATAATGAACAAAGATTAAATCATCAATTCCTTTCCTCAGGGCTCTGCATCACATGGGACACAAAAACAGACTGGATTTCCTTGATGTAAAAGCACCACTTCTCCCCACTTAGATATTTTTAAAATCTTCACGACATTTTAATGCAATAATGTTCATTTTCCTCTCCAAGTAAAATCTGTTAATAAACCAATAATCACTCCCTGCATTTCAGAATTAAGAATACAACAAGAAAAGCTGAAGCTAATTATAATTCTATATGAGGGCTTCTGTGAAGGTCTGGCTGGATATTTTCAGAATAAAGAGGTAATTTTAAAGTGTAGAAATCTTAGCATTCACAGTTGTGCACCTTGACTTCCAACACACATAAAACACACACACACACACACATGCACACACACACCAGCATGTGTACACATGTACACACATGCTCCCATGCACTCAAACCCACCTTCATCACAAACAGACTTCATCCCCATAGGCCCGTGAGGGACATATATGCTGTGGCTGTGGCTGTGGTTGTGGGCCTGGAAGACAAGAAGGGGAAAAATGAACAAGTGTAAAGGGAGACCCTGACTTCTTTGAACTTGGAGCATGTCACGGCATTTGTAAATCAGCTACCTAAGTTCTCTAATGGGTCCTTGGTAAGAGATACCAAAGAGATTTTTCAAGGTTTAAAACACAGTTTCAGTCTCCTTTCCATAAGCTTTGGGGAAAGTCACGGGGTCACAGTCATAGGCCCCCTACTAGCAAGAAAAACTGATATTTTGGCACCACTAGCAGACACCCTTCCTGGTGGCGGACGCAACCATACCACCATTTTCACTTCTCACTGTGCCCTGTAATTATTTTCAATCATATTTTAACTTTGTTCCTTGACACTTTCATACGTGTATAAAAGTATGTTGATCATGTCCAGCTTCCACTCCCTTCTCTCCACACCCCTAAAGACCTTCATTGTGTCTCATTTTTGTGGCTCACTCAGAACACAGTAATGGTTGATGTCAAAAGAGAGAAAAGGGTGGCCGGGGCAAAGGGGGTCCGAGGACACTTCTCTGTGGCCAGCTTGACGGCTGAGGGGCCTGGTTGCTTCGCATCACACTCACACAATCACATACAGTCCTCCATCTGTCAAGAGGCCACTGGCCAGGCCCTTTGGTTTCCTTATCTTGCTTCAGAGACGCCCTTTGTGACTATTGTTACTGACTTTGCCCCAAAACTGGACAGATATCAGCTTCACTAAAATAATAACCTCTTCATTCTACCCAGCTCTCTGCAGTTTACTTGCATTTGAAACCCCGACTGGAGTCCTACTGGAACCAGGTTGAGCAGTTAATGGCATGTACATCCTATATCCAAGCCTATTTAGTGTCAGTGTGAGGTGAAGGAAATCAGCATGTGGACTCATTGATCATTTGCTGCATCTAGAATTAAAGAATCATCACCACCAAAGATCTTAAATGAGTGGAATATTGAAGGCAATTGTGGAATATACATGAGTTTGGATATCTTCCATGGATTACAATCAAGATTATTCAAGATTGAGGTTAGCTAACCTCAGAATACATTTTCTAATTAACAGCGAGCAGAAAATCATCTCATAAAGCAGACCTCTCTTTTAACCTCTTTGGCCATAAGTCTAATTGACATGAACTAACCTCCCCCCTCACATCCATCCAATATTTTGAGGAATGTGTTTTTGATGAGAAGCTTGAATTCTATCCAGATTCTTTCTCCTGAGGCTGCTTCAGAAGAACTACCCATCAGCAGAAACAAGACTTGAGGTTCCACAAAGCCAGCTAGCCTGATACCCCAGGAGGGTGAGGACAGGTGTCCACGTGGTGGTAACAAGGGGTAAGTCTGCATCAGGATGAGCTGCGTAGGAATCAGTACTGTTCTGGTGGTGAACTGACCCCTAGTTGGTTCTGTTCCCCTCAGAGGCTGAATCTGCTTGCAAACCTTTGAGTAAATGTTCTGCTTACATTAGTGCAACTCTCTCTGTGTAGGCCTGAGTGCATAATCCAATTGATGTTCCAGTTAATGTGTGTATTCAGATGTTCCAGGAGGTCGCGACAAATGATGTAGAAACAAATAGTAATTCATTTCTGAGAATGTTACTATACTCTTCTTGGAAAGGCCAACAAAATCTTATTGATGACTAGACTCTGGGGGCAGGAATGATAAATGCTTTCATATTGTGTTAGAGAAATAACTCCTGAATCAGAATTGCAAGATGTTAGTCATAAAAGAATCTTAGCTTAAGGGAAAGAATGTCCTTTGTTTTGTGTCTTTGAGGATTGTAGAAAAGAATTCATACTCTATAGCACTGTAATTAATGAAAGATGATAAAGGTCCAGGGCCAAGTTCACTGCAGTCTCCCAGGAAAGGCTTTTTGGTCTGACCCTGTGAAGAATAATATCCAAGCCAGTCTGAGCTGCTCTAAGAAAGCAGCTTAGACCAAAGAACTTATTAACAGGAGGAATTCATGGCTCACAGTTCAGGCTGCGATTTGCTCTTTCCCCCACCCTCCTGTGGCAGAGCAGAAATGGGGCGCGTCAAGATTTCCTGGCAGGATGACATCATTCATGAGTGGTCTAATTTCCTCCCAAGGCTCCACACCTTAATACCACCAAACTGAAAGTTAGGCTTCCACATGACTTGCTGAGGGACACAGATGCACAGACTGCGTCACACAGCACATGGTGATGTTGTCCATAGAATCCTGTGATGGCTGAGGGACACATATGCACAGACTGTGTCACACAGCACATGGTGATGTTCTTCATATAGTCCTGTGATGGCTGAGGGACACATATGCACAGACTGTGTCACACAGCACATGGTGATGTTGTCCATAGAGTCCTGCAATGGCAGCTGTTGAAAAGAAGACAGGTTTGGCTCAGGTTCTTCCAAGAGAAATGAGGAGATCACATCTCCAGAGTAGTCAGTGATGGATGAGCCTTTTCCTAACAGGAAGCTCTGCACGTGGTACACAACACAGCAGAATGGAATGCAGAGGTGCTGGGACTTCAGAAAAGCCTCCGCATAACTCTCAGGAACTATGATTTTGAGGACAATTTACTCCAAAGCATCAGCTTCATGTCCCTTGAGCCTTTGCCAGGAAATTATTTAGCTTTCTCTCTTGACCTTCACACTAGTGTTGGCTCCTTTTTAAGAGAGTTCCCTGAGATTTGGGGAGAACTCTTATTGTTAGGGTCAAGTATATCCCTTGGATGTTGCACTATTTTCTTTTGCTCAAAATTTTGAGATTCTGTGATTTAAGATGACATTATGATAATCTCTGCCCATCCTCCTCTTCTTTCTGAACTTAAAATGTCTACTTTCTTTGACCCAGCTCTGTCATTCTGTCAATCAACCAGCCAATGCCCTATCACTTTCTGAGGAACAGGGAGGGAACTGAACACTATACTTATTCAGATGAAAAAAACAAAATTTTCAATAAAAAATAGGTCTAAAATATAGAAGTAGATACTGTACTACTGAATAAAATAGCAGGAACTTTGGAAAACTCTTACAGTCAAGAGTGTTTGGAATGAACCAATAAATCTACACATAAGTCAGTCTCATTGTCTACACAGAAGGTTGGTTCCCTAGAGCCTTGGTATCTCAGACATGTCTCAAGTCACCGAGGTGCCAAAGGACTGCATTCCACCTTGGAGGAAGAACAGAATTGAATGCGTTTCTCTGCCCATGTGTTTCCATTTGTACCAGGACAAGCAATTGTTCTCAAAATGTCCAACTAAGCTCCACCTTTGTTACATTTCCTGCCCGTTGTTCCAGAAAGATCAGTTCGCTGTCCTCAGGCTGACCCATTAGTACCTAAAGAGAATCTGTATTTCTTCTTGAAGAAATACAACGTGGATTGGCTGCCGAGGACAGTGGGGCTTGTGGCAAGACAGACGGAAATGGTTTATTTTCTTTTGAAAAAGTCCGGACTGTAAAACGAAAGTTTAGTAACGTGATTTATATCACAGGAACCATGACTTATTACTCGGAACTAACAGCATAAACTGTAGAAGTCAGTACAGTTTTGTGAAAACGCCTCTGTTCTTGCTTCATTTCCTCATACTCAGCACGTAATATGTGGCAGGTGTAAGGACAGGAGTGCAGAAATAGGACCTTGGCACGAGGAGAATGAGTCACACCGATGGGTATTTTTTTCTTTTATCTTTCTTTTCCTTTGATCCTTAGTTCACTGCAGGTGAAGGGCAAGCACTGCGGGCGGGGAGATGAGCTTAAAACAGCTACGAACCTCGCTCTCTGTGAGCCACACTGCACTGAAGAGCCTGTAGGGACATGGCCCACGGTGATAAATGTTCCAGAAGAGGAAAGAAGGATTCAATTGGAAACTGTTCTGACTGCACTGTGTAACATGCTGCTAACTGTGGAGGCACCCACTGAAAGAGAAGGCTTTAGGACAGAAGTCTAAGATAAAATGAACCCTTCCACGGGAAGACCACAGCCATTAATAATACATACATGCCCATAGCAAAGTGCTAATGAACACATTTGGGTGGAACCAGTCCTTAATCCGATCAATATTCTTTGTGAACTTTGTTAAGCTTATTTTATTATCTACTTCACAAAACATCTTGAACATTGGTCATCAACCTTAGTTTTTCTTTAATAAATGCATTTGAATAATATTAATGTAATGTGAGCCAGTTTATTACTGCAATTGATATTTAGGGAATATGTCCATGTTAGTACTAACAAAACACAAGGAAATCTTTTACTGACATATTATTCTCTTGACTTGGCCAAATAATTTATAGAAATAAAGATTAGCACCCCATGCAACTTTTTAAAAAATTGACCAAGTACTGGGCCACAAACCAAACCTCAACAAATACAAAAATATTGAAATAATTCCATGTGTTCTATTGGACCACAAAGCAATAAGGCTCAAAATCAACAATGGACAAAGCTCTAGTCACTAAACGAACTTGTGGCGATTGAACAACACCTCCTAAACAATGAGTGGGTCAAAGGAGAAATTAAGAAAGATATAAGAGAATTCCTGGAATTCAACAAAAAGGAGAATGCAACACAACACAACCTTTGGGACACATTAAAAGCAGTCTTAGGAGGGAAGTTTATAGCTCTAAGTGCCTACATTAAAAAATTAGAGCCCAAATAGATGACCTAACACTGCAACTCAAGGCACTGGAAAGGTGAGAACAAATGAAACCCAAACCCAGCAGAAGAAAAGAAATAACAAAAATCACAGCAGAAATTAATGAAATAGAAACAAAGAAAACAATACAAAGAATCAATGAATCTAAGAGCTGGTTCTTTGAAAAGCTAAAGATAGACAGACACTAAACCCAGTTAACCAAAAGAAAGAGCAAATCCAAATCAACAATATCAGAGATGAGAGGGGAATCATCACAACAGACACCCCAAAGATCCAAACCATTATAAGGGAATATTTTAAAAACCTATATGCTACCAAATCTGAACGTCTAAAAGAAATGGATGGATATTTAAAATCATGGGAACCTCCAAAGTTAAACCAAGAAGAGATCAACAGTTTAAACAGACCCATAACATATAAGGAAATTGAAACAGTAATACAAAGCCTCCCAAGTAAAAATAAGAGCCCAGGCCCAGATGGATTTACAGCAGAATTCTACCAGCTGTTTAAAGAAGACCTCCAACCAATACTACTTAAATTATTCAAAATGATAGAAACAGAGGGAGAACTCCCAAATTCCTTCTATGAAGCCAGCATCACTCTAATACCTAAACCCGGCCAACAAAGAAAACTATAGACCCATATCCTTAATGAACATAGATGCAAAAATTCTCAACAAAATACTTGAAAACTGCATACAGACACACATCAAAAAGATCATCCACCATGATCAAGTTGGCTTTATTCCAGAGATGCAGGGATTATCCCAGAGACACAGGGATGATTCAATATATGCAAGTCAATAAACATCATTAATCATATAAATGGACTCAAAGACGAAAAACACATTGTCATCTCAATAGATGCAGAAAAGGCTTTTGGCAAAATTCAGCACATTCAAAGTCTTAGAGGGAATTGGACTGGAGGGCACATACCTCAACATAATTAAAGCCATCTACAACAAACCCACAGCCAACGTCATTCTAAATGGAGAAAAACTGGAAGCATTCCCACTAAAATCAGGAACAAGACAAGGGTGTCCACCATCTCCACTCCTTTTCAACATAGTGCTTGAAACTCTTGCTAGAGCAATAAGGAGAAGGAAATCAAAGGAGTACTAATTGGAAAAGAAGAGGTCAAACTATTCCTTCTTGCAGATGATATGATACTATATCTAAGAGATGCCAAAAGTTCCACCAGAAAACTCCTAGAACTGATCAACACTTTCAGTATAGTAGCAGGTTATAAAATCGATCTACAAAAATCAGTAGCCTTTCTATTACAAGCAATTGGAGAAAGAATACAGGGAAATGCTCCCATTCATAATTGCTGCAAAAAAATAAAATAACTTGGAATAAATCTGACAAAATACACCAAAGATCTATACAATGAAATTTTTAAATCATTAAAGAGATTGAGGAAGACACCAGGAGATGGAAGGATCTCCCATGTTCATGGATTAGAAGAATTAATACTGTGAAAATGATTATCCTGCCAAAAGCCATTTATAGATTCAATGAAATGCCCATGATTCAATGCAATCCCAATCAAAATCCCCATGACATACTTCACAGAATTAGAAAAGTACATCCTTAAATTCATACGGAGGCATAAAAGACCCTGGATAGCCAAAGCAACCCTGAACACAAAATGCAATGTTGGGGGGATTACTGTACCAGATCTTAAAGTATACTACAGAGCTATCATCATACAAACACCATGGTACTGGCACAAAAACAGATACATACATCAATGGAACATCGTTGAAGATCCAAACCTGAGTACACACAATTTCTACCACCTGATATTTGACAAAGGTGCCAAGAACACACAATGGAGGAAAGACAGCATCTTCAACAAATGGTGCTGGCAAAACTGGATCTCCACCTGCAGAAGAATGAAACTAGATCCTTATCTTTCACCTTGCACAAAAGTCAACTCCAAATGGATCAAAGACCTCAATGTGAAACTGGAAACCCTGAAACTATTAGAAGAAAATATTTGCAGTAACTTACAAGATACAGGTGTAGGATAGAATTTTCTAAATCTGACAGAAGTTGCTCAGGAATTAAAGTCAGCAATCAACAAATGGGACCTCATTAAGCTAAAAAGCTTCTGTACAGCAAAAGAAACAATCAAAAAAGTGAAGAGAAAACCCACAGAATGGGAAAAAATCTTCACAAGTGACACATCTGACAGAGGTTTAACATCCAGAATATATAAAGAACTCAAAAAACAAGGAAGCTAGAAACTAAATGACCCAATTGAAAGATGCACTAAAGATCTAAACAGAGAATTCTCAAAGGAAGAAATAAAGATGGCTAAGAAACATCTCAAAAAGTGTTCAACATCGTTAGTAATTAGGGAAATGCAAATTAAAACCACCCTAAGCTATCACCTTACCTCAATCAGACTGGCTAGGATCAAGAGAACAAATGATACTAAATGCTGGCAAGGATGTGGGGATAGGGGAATGCTCATTCACTGCTGGTGGGATTGAAAACTCGTGCAGCCTCTATGGAATACAGTGTGGAGAACTCCTAAAAATCTAAAAATGAACCTACCATTTGACCTGGTTACGCCACTCATCCTATTGCAGAGACACTTCTACATCCATGTTTGTTGGTGCTCTTTTCACAATAGCTAAGAGATGGAAGCAACCTAAGTGTCCCTCATCTGACCAGTGGTTAACAAAACTGTGGTCCATTTACACAATGGAGTTCTAGTCAGTAGTAAAGAAAGATGAAATGATGAAATTTTCAGGTAAATGGATGGATCTCGAAACTGTTGTACTAAGTGAAGTAACACAGACTCAGAAAAATAAACGACGTATGTTCTCCCTCATATGTGGCTCCTAGCACCAAATCCTTTTAAATCCCAGGTCCTTTTAGTAAGATGATGATATACAGCAGTCCCTTCTGCATGAAATAATTACCATCATCTCGATTTCGGCTGAGCCTGATCACTAATCATAGTCACAATTGGGCTTGTTGAGGGTTGTGCTCATTCATTAAAGGAGTGCCAAGCAGGGTCACTGGACCCTCTCCTGAGTGGGAAGCCACTCTTCCCAGCCAACTAGTCCAGCCTTGGAAGACAAAAGAAAAATGAGGAAGAACCCAATAGAGGGATGCTTTTGGAAGCCCTTGTCTCATATGAACATTTGAAAAATGCCCTGTTGTGACTTTTTTCTAGTTCCCTGTCTAGAACTTGTAATGCTAATTACTCTTGCCTTTACTTCTCCTTCACATCTCCCATTCATGATTCAAGGACTTTCTTTTCCCCTTAGAGATAAGAGTCATGCAATTTGGAAATCTTTTAGATAGACCCACTGAAGGGGTACTCCAATTGCCTCACCCTGTGTCGCTGTTCAGCATGGAAGAAGCCAGAGTGGTCAGCGTCCCTATTCCCTACTGGCAAATTGGGTAACCCCTTCAGAGGATGGCATGATAAGAATAGGAGGTAGGAATTGGCTAGACAGTTAGGGTAAAAAGACATCAAAGAAATATAGCCAGTTTCTTGGCTAACAGTCAAAATGTCCTTGGGCCTGTTCCAAGGCCAAAAATGTCGAAAGTATTTGGGAGCTTGTACCTAATCCTTTAAAGATTTTATGGTTACCTCTTCAGAGGGGGGAATGTTGGAGGGGAAGGAGTGGGCATGGATTTGATCAAAACACCTTATATGCATGTATGAAATTCTTAATAAGTTTTTGCAAAACTTTTTAAAAAGAAAGATTATTTTTAATCTTGTTATAAAGATATTATGTATTATCAGTAATTATTATAAAAACCATGTCAAAAATAACCAAACTGAGCCTTATTGTAGTCTGTGCTATGTGAGTTGGAGCTCGTCTTCAAATTCTGCCCCTTTGATATCTAAAACAACATTTCAGAGAGTATTCCATAGTGAACATTGTCCTTTGGGACAGTAGCAGAACTGGTTTTCTCCTCAGGAGTCTAGGGATATGAAGCCGGGGAGTGGAAGGTCTACAAATAAAAAGACTCCTTTCCCCCTTAGCTCAATGCAGAGCACAGAAAGCCTGGACAGAAACCTGATCAAACACTGCCTGAAGAATGGTGTGTCTGTTTGGGTTCCCCAGAGGAAAAGAAGAGCCCATGGGAAATCTACTTCTAAATTTTCTGTTACCTACCTCTCATTTAGCTACGTATCTATCGCCTGTCTATTTTCTGCCTCATATATGTGTGTGTATTCCATATATATGTCTATATACATATATATGTATATGACCAGTGTATAGTAACAGGTTATATATGCATATATATATATGCATCATTTATTCTTTTCTATCCTCAGCCTATCGATCATCTACCTATGAATCTGTTTAGCTATCATTTATCTATCAAAGGATCAAGATGTGAAGGAGTTGATTTTAAGGGTTGAGCTTAACAAATCCCAGTGCTGTAGCAGGCTGCCTCCGGGACCATGGAGAAGTAACATTGTCTCTCCTGAACTCTGCCTGAGGCAGAGCGTTTTCCTCCTCAGTGACCTCAGTCCTTCTCAGTGGGACCGTCTTTTGATTGCCTAAGTTTCACTCCATTAGAGAGGACAGTCTGCTTTGCGTATAACACCCTGATTTAAATATTAATCACATCTACCGATGACCTCCGAAGCAACATCCGAGCTAGTGCTGAGAAATTACTGGTTTCCCTGCCCCAACCAAGTTGACACATAGAATTGTCCTTCATGGCACAAAGCAGCAGGAAAAAGGTAAATGGAAAGAAATTAAATATCAAGTTTCCATTCTGCTGTCTTAATACTGGTAAATACACCAGTCTTTATCAGTATGTAGATTGATGTACTTAGCCCGCAAGGAAGATAATGTACAACATATTAAAGAGTACATAATTAATCACATGGTCTGAATATCTCAGACACTGGGGTCAAAAGGAGATCAGGACACAGGCGCTGTACATGAAGGTCTTAACCAGATGAGGGAAGCAGTGTCAGAGTGCTTATATAGAAATAATTAGATCTTTTCCTTATCAGCTTCAATAAATCTTATTAAAGAATTCTTGCTGATAATTTGGTAAAGGTGAGGGCTATACTTCATATGATGTAATTCTGCCATGAATAATTCCTACCACAAAAAGGATTACCAAAATTATAAAATCAGTGGAAATATGGTACATTCATGTTAAGGACTAGGACAAAAATGTAAATCTGCATTAATTTAAGCAAATAATTTCCATGGAAACTGCAATGATGTATTAACATTCAATTATTCAAATACTCAAATACCACATGGTGCTGGGAATAAATATGGACAAGACTATGTGCAGAAAATTAAAACAGCCCTGTTCTCAGTGAGAAAGTAGGTGCTGTTCCTTCAGACATGAATTTGGTGATCTCTTTTCACCAGAAAAGAAAGCTACTTGCTCTGAAAGCTACTTGCTACTTGCTCAGAAAGCTACTTGCTCTGCAGAGCCCTGTTATTATACACTGGTCACTTTTTTGCAGATTAGTACATGATCACATGTACTAGAGTCAGAGGTACTAGAGTCAGAGCTCAGGAAAGCAAAAGATAATAGCTTCTTGTCTTAGGATGATATGATGCATCTCTAGAGTTTGCATTTTTATACCCTTTGCACTCTCTCTCTGTCATATATATATATATATTATATGGAATACCATGTCTATTCATATATATATATATATATATGAAATAACATGTCTGTTCTCTACCTGTATCATCACTGCAGACACACACATACAGAAACACACAGGCACATATGCACACCCAGAAACACACACAATAAAACACACATACACCCACAGCCACACACATACCACAATACACATATACACATACACACACAGATACACAAAGCAGTACACATACAGACACATACACAGTCAAACACACAGCCGTGTATACATATACAGAGTAATACACACATAACATACATAGCCATACACCGCATACCATACACACCCTCCTGATAAACTATAGGATTACAGTTCTGCTTACACCGTTATTTTATTGGGAGCTCCTATATTGATGACTTACTTTTAACTAAAATCTTACACGTCCTACATTATCCTAATAGCAAAGTACTATTCACTTGGAATGCTTGCTTTGCATAGGAAGAACTAACCCTATTAAAAATGCAGAACAGGCTGTTGGAAACCCTAGACTGAAGAAGGGAATGGGCCAGCAGACATGACTGGTTTGCCTGACCTTTGCTCTACTCACTTCCTAATTTGTCCTATCTGCAGCTCATGGGCTTAAGAAGATATTTGTGTCAATATGAGAGATTAGCGAACACTGTGTTTTCTGAAATATGCAGTGATAGATCTTCAGTTCCTTTTGGAAAGCAGAGCTCAAAATTTGATAAATGTTACTTAGAACACCATGTAAAAATAAGAGAGGCCATAAAGCTAAATATTCAGCATAGTGCTTTTTCAGCAGATATCTGAAAACCCAAGAGACGGATGGGCCCTGCTAAGTCTATCCTCCTTTCAAAGCTATAGAAACTGAAATTCAGAATTCATAGCTGTTTGTCTATGATCAAAATGATTTCAGAGGTGAAGAATCAAAGCTATATCTTTCATCTCTCAGTCTGGGGTTCTTTTCATTAATCATTAATATTAAAATCATAGAGAAAAGTTAAAATCAATTTGTTTAGGATAGAAACAGTGGAGTGAAAAACAAAGTGCACATTTGCTTCTATAAATTACACTGTGCGTTCTCTTTCTTACCATTACATGGGAAAAGTATCTAATATTTATGAATTAAGCTTCTATTCAGTCTTGTGAGAGAAACGGTCATGTTGAAGGGACTGTGGCCGAGGCAATGGTGTGGACTTCAAAATGATTTAGTCAGGATGGATGCTACTGGACATCTGGAGAATAATGATTCAGTCTGTCCACAGTGTGACTCCTTATATAACCTGTCCTGGGAAGCAGCCACCTTTGTGTGATTTCCTATATAATGTCCTTGGTGCCAAGATCACATGCTGGCCCTGAGGAAGGTAAAATACATCACATTTGCCAGAGGCACTGTGAATCTTCAATGCCCTGCTTCCTCCAAAAACCCCGTCCCAGGTGTCCCCAAACAAGGCCCTCACACATGTTGATAAGAAAAGATTAAATTCAATGTAACTTTTGAAGTCCTAGGTGTAGAAGTTTCTCTATCAAAAGTAAAGTTTATTGACGATCTTTTATTTAGTATCATGTGTAATGCTATATTTAATTGTGAAATACTTGAATTGTACAAAATAATGCATGAAACATGTAGAATATAAGTTACATATATGTCACTTACTTATGTCAAGGAACTTAATGTAAGCTATATATAATTGGTATGCATTGTAATAAAATAAACATTGCAAGCCACTGTTGTGGACAACTGTCCTCTAAATGCAGCAGCCATTGCCACCTCATTGCCATCTTCGTCAGAAGTGCTTGAGAGTACCAGCAAGTGAACCATAAGGTCCGACCTATTGAAATTCCCTCATAGAAGAAAGGAATAATTCAGCCACTTCATCCTGTGCCTCCCTGCCAGCTGGATGTAACTCCCTACTGGGAGCACATGATCTCCTTCCTGTTCTCAGGAGAGGCAGATTATACCAAGGATTAGAGGTTAACTGAAGGGGGGTTTCCATCTGTGAAAGTCTGGGGAGGTCATCGCCCATGCTGGGATGAGACTTTTCAGTGCTATGGCTATTTGGGGGTCACCCACATCCCTGTAAATAACTCTTCACCTATGCACTCTAAGTAAGCCAAATAAACTCAAGTCTAATGCTAGACTTGGGTGGATCATTTCTTTGGTCTGTCTTTGGAGATGGTTCAGGGGTCAGTGATGGGGTCTTTTCTCCCCAGGAAAAGCTCACAAGCAACCACTCTGCAAGTGGAAAGTAAATCATCTTTGAGCGAGCTCCCAGATCTTATACTGCACTGTCTCTTATTCGAGAAGCAATCTTTGCCCTGGATTTACTGATTAAAATAGAAGCGACTCCCTCTAGGACAAAACTGACAGTACCCCGGTGATTTGAAATTAAACCGAAGAGCACGGATTTCTGTGGGAGACAGGCAGTGCTTGATTCCAAACAGATGGCTTGAAAGATGCTTCCCAAACATGAAAGTGATATATTTTGTTTATGATAATTTGGGTCAATACTTTCATTTATTTCAATTTTAAGAATATTTTTTCTTCAATATACTTTCTATATACAATATGAACTACATTTCATGCATCTTAATCATATTTAGAACCATCTCCTGTATCTGTAGCCCTTTCACCAGATTTCAAGTGTCCTGTCATATATGTTAAGGCCTATCAATTCAAGTTTGGCATCTAGATGTCCCTTGTTGTGAGTTCATCCACTGGAGCCTCGCCAGCCTGTCTAGAATCACTCCCTTAAAGAAGATCAACTCTCCCTCGCCCAGCACTAATGTCATAGGTAGGTTCAGTTTTAGATTTCTAGGAGTTCTCCACCCTGCTTTCCATAGTGGTTGCACAAGTTTGCAATCCTACCACCCGTGACTGAGCATTCCCCTTTCTCCACATCCTCGCCAGCATTTGGTATCATTTGTTCTCGTGATCTTAGCCAGTCTGGCTGGGGTGAGATGAACTCTTAACGTGATTTTAATTTAATTTCTCTAGTTACTACAGATGTTTAGTAGCTTTTAAGATGTTTCTTACCTATCTCTGTTTCTTCTTTTGAGGATTCTATGTTCAGAACTTTAGTCCATCATTTAATTGGGTCATTTGTTTTCTTGATTCTTTGTTTTTGAGTTCGTTGTATATTCTCGATGTTAAAGCTCTGTCAGATGTGTTGCTGGTGAAGATTCTCTCCCACTGTGACAGTCTAGCTTTCTCTTCACTTCCTTGGTTGTTTCTTTTGTTATACAGACATATTTTAGTCTAATGAAGTCTCACTCGTTGATTGTTGACCTTAATTCCTGAGTAATTGATGTCCAATTTAGAAAGTCCTTTCCTATACCTGTAATTATAGGTTACTGTATTGGCAAATTTTAAGGTTCATTAAGGCCACCACGATAGCACCACCTCAGTGTCTCTTACCCCACAGCACCAATTCACAGAGCAGATGGTGCCATTTCATTTCCCAGAGAAAGAAACAAGCTCAGCAGATTTTCCTTGTCTCACTGACTTTTACCCCAGTTACCTCTCTGTGTCTGTGTCCTGAATTCTCTGTCAGATCCATGTACACAGCCTTCCATGCGTTCCTGCTCCCTCAGCTCCCACGTACCATCCCCCATGGTACCCATCACTGCCTGTCATCTTATCCTTCGTGTTCATAAAGTTATCTTTTTCTGAACTATCTATTTTGAATTGTTCATTACCTTTTTTTTTCATTCTGGAATGCAATCTCCTTACCAACAAAGGCTATGTGTGCTCTGTGTGCTGCTGCTCAGGCAGAGACCAGAACGCTGGCTTTGATCCTTAGTTGGTGCCAGTGAATAAACAACATATATTCCACATGCTAATCTGGTGCTAGAACCAGGGTTCAAATACACTGTGGACTTCAGCAGACTACAGCCAAGGGTTCAGGTCTATGTCAGGAAACTCTTATCACCGCATCAAATTCTCCAGTCACTGCAGGGGAGTCTTGTGTGATCAGAGCAAACTCAACTCCAGAAGAGGCAGACTTGTCAGCAGCATTTCACAATCAGGTTCCAGTCCCATCACCCGGGTGGATCTGATTCCTGGCAGGAATGTGTACCTCTTTATATCTGCTTGTCTGTCACGAACTTTTGCCCCTGCTAAACCGAGGTAGAAATCACCACTGTCTTCACAGACAACCTGAATGCAACACTTCCTGAAAAGCCCAAGGCTGGGACTGAGCTTACCATCCTGTCTTAGTCTCATGTCCACCTCGTGTCACTGTCCCATCTCTGAAGCACCGGGTAGTGATTCCACATGAACTCCTGAGGACAGGAAACTAGTGTTTCTTAGTTTCTCATTCTCATTCAGTTAGTGATGCAAGAGACAGGAGCTTTCCCCTTATCTACCTCAAAGGTGACCACTGGTGACATCTTCCTTCTAAGTTAACGCCTCTTCACATGATGAGTCAGAGAGAAAGACTATGAGCTGCCCTTTCTGTCCCTGCCCCAGGATGATGCATCACAGTAACTATGAGCTCCGTTTCTGTCCCTGGTTCCTTCTGCCGAGCAGAACTTCTGCTAATGTTTTTCTGACAGATGACTCTTATTTTGATACAGACTACTGAAAGCAAAATGGAGCCAAAATTGTTTTTGTCAGCACTGGAGAGCTTATATCAAATACTTTCATGGGATCACACTTTGTCCCATATCTGCCATTCTTCCAAAGCCCACATCCAGTGAAAGCTTATAATCTGTCTGTAGAGACCAAAAGCATGCTGAGAAATTAAGTTGTACCCACATTTGCAAAACTGAACTAGAAGGTATATCCAGTAGAAATGAAATTTTCAGTATATACCAAGCAACTCCATGCAATTGGACAAACAATTTAAGTGACGGGCGTGTGTCCACTTCCTTCCTGTGCAGAGTGGGACCCACTGTAGAAATACCAGCAGAAGTGTGCATTTTCTGTGTTAAAAGTGCAGATCTCCTCTACAGGATTTCAAAGCGAAAAATGATACAACGTTTACATGATGACATGCCATAGTTCATCAATGAATAATACCCAGAAAATTTAAAATACTTTAGCTTTGCAGAAGCCCAGATTAATCATTCTACCTTTCATTTTATTACCAACCTACTCTTTCTTAATCATAAAAGGTTTTCATAGAAACACAGTCAGTTTAAAAGAGTTCAGTGAAGTCACACTTGTACATGTGCCGGCCTCTGTCATCGCCACTGCTCCTTCACGCCACACATCCACACTCACCTCGGGGTTGCTTCCATTCCTTCTAAACTGCTCATATTGAATGACCTTCTGTTCTTGTGGGTCTGCTTTGTTTTACTTAATATGAAGATCTCCAGTTTTATCCCTTTTCTTGAAAACAATATATGTTCATCCTTCTTTATAACAGATAAAGCTGCATTGTGCATTTTCTTTATCTGTTCATCTATTAATGGGCAGAAGTGCTGACCATGTAGTCTATAATAGTGAGGAGTGCTGTGGTAAACAAAGGTTTACCGTTGTCTCCATAGGAAACTGACCTTAATATGGGGGTATATACCCATGAGTGGTCTAGCTAGATCATCCGGTAGTTCTGTTTTTTAGTTCATTTGTTGGCCTGTATATATGTATACGTACCACCTGAATGCAGTACCTGCAGAGGCAGGATTAGGGTGTCATAGCCCCTGAAACTGGAGTTGCAGACACTTGTGCACCACTGTGTGGGCAATGGGAACAGAACCCGGGTCTTCTGCAAGAGCAAGTCCTCTTTTTTCTTGGTCTTTTTGAGACTGGGTCTCCCTGTAGCCCCAGCTGTCCTGGAACTCACTATGTAGACCAGGCTGGGCTTGAACTCACAGAGATCTGCCTGCCTCTGCCTCCTGAATGCTAGGATTAAAGGCATGCACCACCGTGCCCGGCCACAAGTGCTCTTTTTAAAAAAAAAATATTTTGATTTATTCTTTGAGAATTTCATATAATGTATTTTGATCATATTTTTACATCATTTAAAGTATCTTTTCAGCTCATTTTCCCATATGATTGAATTATCGACTCCTCAGCATTTAAATGTTCTGGTTCTTCTGGACGTGAACCCCCTTTTGATGACTATTGGGCTAAGTTTTGCTGTCATTTGGGTGGATCTGCACGTGGTTAATTGTCTCCACTGCTGTGAAGTTTATGCTTCGTGTGACCTGTCTCTCGCTTCCTGAGGTTATCTCTAGTCCCGTGCAGGCATTTTCAGAGAATTCTGACCTGTTCCTATATCTCACCTGCTTCTTTCAATGATCCAGATCTTATTACAAGGTTTTGAGTTGAATTTTGAACAATGTGAGGGATGTCTAGTTGCATCCTTCTATACGGGGATGCCTTATTTTTCCATCAGTACTTGAAAATAAGCTAAAAAGTTTTTAAAAGTTAAAAACATCCAGGGTATATTTTTGGCACTGTTCCAACTCTGATGACTTCTGGCATGTGGCCTTTTGAGCCGTTACTCAATCCCTGACTTATCTGTTGTGTCTGTGCTCTGTGGCCTCTGTGGCTATGATAGCAGTGTAATTTGAAGTCAGATATTATGACACTTTCAGCATCTCTGTTTTCTCATGATTGCTTTGGCTACCAGAGTATTTTGTGCTTCCATGTGAATGTGTGTATTTTTTCTATTTCTGTGAAAAATGCCATCAGAATTTTCATGGAGGCCACATGGCTCTCTAGATTAGTTTTAGTAATGTGCCCGTTTTATCAATAATCAATCTCTTGAAAAGATCAGCTTTTAAGGTAGAGTTAGAAGAGAGCTGTGTCAAAGCTGTGCTGGCCTCGGGTCACTCACCTAGGCAAAGATTAAAACTGATGATGAAAAGGAAGTTGTAAACTCTCAGAGTTTTCCTTTCTAGACCCTATTCCTGCCCCCACTGTCACAAAATTACAGGTGATGTTTAAATTATGGCTGTCTCTTTAGATAATCATTCTAGTCTGAGTTATTCTTAGACTTTTCATTACTATCAAAAAATATATTTACTGAATTTGTTATTAGTTCATATAATATACACGTGTATAATAAAATGTAATTTAAATTTTCAATTGATCCTCTGTATCCTCTGTACCTATGAGTAGTTGTGTCTATGATTCTTGTAAAGATCAAAATCTGCAGACTAGCAAGTCTTTTAGGAAATAGCACAGTGTTTGCCTGTACACTCAACAAGTCATCCCCTCATATCTCAGCCATCTGGAGCCTGCTCATATTATTTAATACAGTATGAAGGATGGGTTTAGACTCTGTTACTGAGGGAATAATATTCAGGGCACAATGCCTGCTCTTGTTCAGGCCCATTTTACTTTAGATGAATACCTCTGATCCCCTCTTGTCTGAACATGGATGTGAAACCCAAAGATGTGGAGATCTGACCGTATTAATGATCATTTGTGTGTGTTCAGTCTGTTTTGACCATGAAGCTATACACCATTAATAGAACACTGTTATTAAATGCAATGGCTTTTAAGACAATTTGGAACTGTGGCAGATAGTTGCTTTGCACAAAGCGTCCTGTGCTTCACGTGCAAACACTCATCAGTCAGAAGCAAGTTCCATAATTATAAGTCATTACCTTTAATTCCTAGTCTTTAGTCTTTATCACAAGTGGAAAATCCGATCTTAAGAACGATGAAGCTGTGTCCCAGTGCCTTCTGTCCATGGAGCAGATGAAGTCCACCTAAGGTTCTGATTCTGTCTCAGCAAAAATTTCCTTTCTCCTAGTCTGATTAGTGCCCGTGACAGGTGTTGTTGTTGTCGTTTTTTTTGTTTTCTCTCTACCTGCTCTCCTTCGCCACATGCTGGGGATAATATCTTTCTGAAAGACAATTCAGGATTCTTAGTTGGCTTTTCAATTTCTGTGATAAGATACTGACCAAAACCAACTTGGAGAAAAGGGTTTATTTCAGTTTGCAGTTTATAGTCTGTCTTCAAAGGGAAACCGAGGCAGGGGCTCAAGGCAGGAACCTAGAAGCAAGAACTGAAGCAAAGACCACAGAGAAACACGACTTACTAACGTCCTCCTCTGGCCTGTGCTCAGCTGGCATGGCATTCTTATTCAATACAGGACCACCTGCCGGGGGATGGCACCACCAACAGTGGGCTGGCCCTCACACATGACTCAACAATTAAGGAAATGCCCCCCAGACAGGGCCACGGGCCAATCTGATGGGCCAAACTCCTAGTCGTTTCCTTCTTTCCAGCTGTCTCTAGTTGGACAAACACTGACCAGCACGCTCAGCCTCCCTGACACCTGAGTAAACAGAACACGTGTAAGTCATTCCCTTAGGTTTTCAGATTATGCTTTATACTGAAGTTCTATGTTAGAGTTTTTGTATTCATAATTTCTTTGGTATGTGAACTTTGCTTTGTTGTTCTTGTGTTTTTATTTTGTTTTTGCTTTTTTAGTGCCATTTTGCCCTTTAATCCTATCCTGTTCTCTTTATTACGAGAGAGATGCTTTCAGACTTCCTAAAATTTGTTGAGTAGCTGCAACCTTAATTCAATCTTTTCCCTGGGCTCCTGAACTCAGCTTCCTCTCTACTTACTCATCCAGGAGGACTGGAGAAGGGCCTCATGAAGGATGGCTAATTTCCCTTAGGAAATGAATTGCTTTGATGGCTTAGTCTTGATAGTCAGACCATACAAGGTGTGCTATATTGTAATGGAAACAGAGCTACCTCTGATCTGTGGGAAGGCAGTGTTAAAGAGCAGGGAGTCCCAATATCAGATGAGGGAGGGATTCTTAAAAATCAGCTATCCAAAGCAGTGCTTCTGATTTGGAGAGTGTCCATTTCAGTATGGACACGGGCACGGTGCCATCATTGTTAAAGGATACCATGTACATGTTAATAAAGAGGAGAGCATCAGCATTGGATTTTTGGACATGCTAGCATGACTCAAAGTGGAAAAATAAGACTCGTCGAAGTGGGTCATCAATAACCAGACATTTGGAGCAAAATAGGAAAGAAAGAATGATATTTTGTTGTTCATTGATAGGGAGAGTCAATCTCTGAGACAGGGTATCGAGTACCCGAGGCTAACTTCACACTCTGTATGTAAGCAAAGATTACCTTGAACATCTCAATCATCCTAACACCACCTCCCAAGTCCTGGGATCTTAGACCTGTACCTTAGGCTGAAGGCTCTGTGTATGATAAGCAAGAAGAACAAACGAAACCACATCCAGAGCCATGTCTGCACACTGGTCCAACCAAGACCACAATAAATCTAAAGATACATGTGTTTCCAGACTGTCAATTAATTTTAGGTGTAAAGTAGAATCTCCTCAAAGAATAAGAAGTTTAACAAAACAAAAAATGTGGTAAATTTCTACATATGACTTGCATGTATGATTGGAATAGAGGTCCGGCAGTGTCCTCAGGGACTGTATTTGTAAAAAGATCTGATTTTAACATGAGGTGCTTGAGTTGCTGAGATTATTCATACACAAGGTCAGGGACAGTCACCAGAGGACCTTCCATTTCAATGGGATGCACACTTTATATATGATGTCATTGAATGCTGAATGCTAGCCACCTTTATTTTTTTATTTAAAATTCTGTTAGACTTCACCAGATCAAAGACTCTCCATGGAATTCACCAGGAAGTAAACGCCCTGAAGCAAATTCGGGGGAAAATGAAAACCTTCAACATCAAAATGGTTATGATAATGTGAATGATACACTGTTTTGTTTCCATTTTATTTTTTGGCTTTGGTGTGAATAAAAAAGTCTGAGACTGGTATCTTTAATTTTCAAACATGGATCTCCAGGGGATAGTCACAAAAAGTGGAGAAAAACTACAAACACTTTAGAGAGTATGTCTGTACTATAGCACTTCAATGCACATGACCATCACAAATCTAAAACCAGGGTCAAAATTGGCATGGCAAAGTCTCTTAAAGATAGTTGAACTTGATATATTCATATGTATCTCACACTGTCTGGAATAAACTCAAATATTAACTCTGGATGTCAGATCCCCTCACACAACATATGGTCTTCCCCTAATGAAAGAGTCAATTTAAATATTAACATCACTAGTCCCTGGTACCTCTTGACAGTTAGTTGTGCATCTGTTAAAGGAAAAACCCTGGGTGGGCCTAGGGGAAGTGGGCAGAGGAACCTGGAGCCATGGAAACTCATGAGTAGAAGAAAACAGTCTTTGGCTCAGGGTTAAGGTTAGCACTGAGGGTCTCATTTTTGGAGATAGTTGAGAGGCAAAGACACATTTCATAATGGAAAGACTACAAATTTATAAAATGATTTGTCCCCATTTAATTGTAGAATAATTATCAATATGTTTCTTACAGTGACTCAGAGGCCACATTTGGCTTCTTATGCCCTAAATATGGGAACCAGGAACCATGAATGGAACATAAGACACAGGAAATAAGCCCTAAACACAGGATCTACGAACTGAACATGGGAAGTAGGGTCTATTCACTGAACACATGAAGTAGGAATGACTCCCTAAATACAGGATTCAGGAACTCTGCCCTAAACACAGGAAGGAGGACGTACTACCAGTTCCTTAGGAGCCTGGCCCAGGGTCTCCAAGATTCTGTTGTTCAAGAATCACACAATCATTTTCCAGGAGAAGGAATCAAAGTCCTCTCACAGGGGATAAAATTCCAAGTGAGCCTGGAGCAGTGGCACAGTCTTGTCATCCCAGCACTCAGGATGCTGAGGTAGGCTCACCAGCCTGGGCCACATAGCCCAGTCACCACATCATTGATTCATTACTCTTAAAGCTGATTGTGGCTATCCACTAGGTTAGTCTTTAAAAATTACAAAAGTACTAACATATTTTCATGTTATAATCATGTTTTGAAATTATATACTTTGTGCATCAGGTAAACACAGTGAAGCTTACTATTGAATTCAAAGAAAATAATGCAGAATTTAGTAAAGGTAACTCCACAGATTTCACTAGGCTGATGCTGTTTTCTTTAACTTCTAATAAACTAAAACATGCTGGCTGAAAACTATGGAAGTATGATGCCTTTCAATTCTGAGGACAGAGGGCCAAGTCAGTCTTAGTGGGCCGAAGTCTAGACAGCAGAGGTCAGCCTCTGTTCATGGACTCCCCGGACAACGTGCTTTATTGCCCTGTGAAGTTTCTAGAAGGGTCTCATGGCTCCTTTCTCTCTGTTTAAAGTCCAGCACCTTCTACTCTCCTGACCACAATTCAAGTTTCTGTTAACCCATCCCCTATCACCACTGACTGCTCTTATTCCCCTCTTAGAAGGACCCTGGTGATTTCATCAGAACCACTTGGACCCAGCCTTCAATCCCACGTGTGCTGTCTTCAACCTCATCAAAACTGCAAAGTCCATCTCATCACATGGAGTTAGTCCAGTCATAGTGTTTGTAGTTTGCAAGTGGACATCTTCGTGTGCGTGTAAGTGTGTGTGTGTGTGTGTGTGTGTGTCTGTCTGTCTGTCTGTCTGTCTTGTTTCTCTGTAGCAGGGTCCCTTGCTGACCCTGGAGCTTGCATTTTTCTGGCAGCCAGGAGCCCTAGAGACTCACCTGTTCCATTCTCCTCAGTCCCAGGGTTACAGGCATGTGAGAACCAAGCCAGGCTTTCAACTGAGTGCTGGAGGACAGACGTCTATCCTCATACTTGTGAAGGAAGCTCTCCTCAATGCTGAGTCATTTCTCCAGCCTTCTTGAACATTTTTTTGCGAGAAGATATCATGTTGTAGAAGGTAACATTCCAATACCAAAATAGTCATTGAATTCATCAGATAAAACTTATTTTGTCACATCAAATACATTAAAAGTAGAGAACAAACCAAAGATTATGCCTTTTTTTTGAAACAGGGTCTCCCTGCAGCTCCAGCTGGCCTGGAGCTCAGTATCTAGACCAGGCTGGCCTTGAACACACAGAGATCTGCCTGCTTCTGCCTCCTGAGTGCTGGGATTAAAGGTGTATGCCACCACACCCAGCTTCAATAAAGATTTTTAATGTTCTTATTCTTTCAAGGGTTTGTAAGCAAAAACCAACCAGGAAACAAGTAAGCACACCTCATATTCACACACACATACACATACATACATGTATAACAAAGACACAAACTAACACACACAAACATAAACATATACGCACACATACATATATAGCTGTACATATATGCATACACAAGTACAAAAGCACACACGTACAAACATCAACACACAAGGACACATTTGCACTCATGCACACATGTGTACACATATACACTTGCACAAAGAGGTACACACATACATACACATAAACATACACATATACACACATACAAACACAATTATACAGACACACAAAGATACACATACATGCAGACACATACACACATAAACACACTTGCACACACAGGCATATACACATGCATGTACACACCTGCACACACATACCCACAATTACACATAGAGACATATGTATATACACACACAACATATGTACACACATATACATATCCACACACACACAGGTACACGCATACACATGAACACACATGTGCACACACATCACACGTACACACTGATACACATGCATACACACTCACATGTGCATATGCAGACACATACAGATACACATTTATATATATAAACATACACACACATACATATGCAGATACATACACGTATACCTGTGTATGTGTAAACACTCTCACACACAGGCACATGTATATAGGCAGAATTCATGTACACATAAACACATGCTTATACACATGCTCACACATGCATACACATGCACACACATTTTTCACACATATACACACTCACACACATACTTTACACATTTGCATACACAGGGACCTACACATATGCACTAACAGTCATGCATACACACATAAATATACTTACACATACATACATAGATATATATACACATACCTACAGACATAGTTGGGAGTGATTTTCTTGATCATGTGATTTGACTTGGGAAGGTCCACCCTAACTGTGGATGTCACCTTCCAGTGGCAGCCAGACACAAGGAGGCCTGAAGGAGAAGTTTGCCTTCTTCCTCATTGCCTTCATTTTTGGTAAGTTCTACACACATACTTGTAGACATAAACATATACATACACACATTCACCTATAAACACATATGAGCACCTTGTACATATATTCATACATATAGACACACTAACATACATAAACATACTCTCAAGTACTCATACAGACACCCACACAGGCACACTCATACATATACAATGCACACATACATACATGTATATACATATTACACACTTGGGCACACTTATATACACATATACATATACCCACTTGTACATGCATACACATTTGCACACCTCAGACACACACATGCACACTTACATGCACATACATACACACATATACACACTCACACACAAATATACACACACAGGCACCATTGTGTTGGTCAGTGCTGACTGTCAAATTGACAGGCTCTGGAATCACCTAGGAGACAAGCGTCCAGGCACACCTCTGTGGAATTCCCTAGATTAAGTTAGTCTCTAAGCATGTCTGTGAAGGATTATGTTGATTAGATTAATTTTGGAGGGGAGACCCACCTTAAGGGCAGGTGGCCCATTCCACAGGCTGGAGTCATAGACTGAATGAAAAGAGAAAGCTTTTTAGCATAAGCATGCAGTATTTTCTGCTTCTTGACTGTAGATTTAGTCTTACTAACCCTTCCAAGAAGCTCATCCTGTGATTCACCCACTATGCTGACCTTTAAACTTAAATGTGAGTCAAAATAATCACTTTCTCCATTAAGTTGCTTTTATCAGAGTCTATTGTCACAGGAAAGGAAAAGAAGCATGACACATATGCACAGTCACATACACACACAATGCACACTGCAAACAGTCATATATACACCCAATACACACCCAGACATACACATACAATGCATACCAAGGCACACAGTCACATACACACAACACATACCAAGACACACAGCAACATACACACTCACACAATACACATTGTGACACACAGCTACACACACACAACACATAGACACATACATAGGAATTGTGATTATTTCATCAGCTAGAGATAAAACATTCAAAATGCTAAAGAACATGGCCTAATGTCTTTTAATAAGAATTATGAACTTAAAACATCAACTAATAGAAGACATTTACACCTACTTTTAAATACTTTGATCATATTGTAATTTTATTGGTTTAAATGCTTCAGAATCCTTTTAACCAATGCATTTTCATTGAATTCTCTTTTAAGTCCATGATTGTGGGAACATGTGTAGGCAGGTCACAATTTGACAGATTTCAATTTCTAATTTGACTATTTGTCCACTCTTGAAAGACAGGTTGGAAACATGTCTTGGTATGCAATTTATTTTTAAAATTCACTGGAAGAAAGTCTCATAAAAGTCTCTTTTATGCTCCTTTGAATTAAATTTGCAAGATTTCTTCAAGTGATTATGGTGGGCTGCTGTGAGGAAGCTCTTCAGACAGTTGAATTAACATGCTCCATTCCACATCACTGTCCATGACCCTGTCTGTCTTTGAATTTGCCTGTGCTGAGCACACTATATCTTGTTAATATACACTGCAATGAAGAGAAAATTATAATTGGGCAATTTGTCATCTGTGCTGTCTTCCCTCTAACCCCTGATAAATTTTCATGTGAGACCTCTGAATATTAAATCATAAATAAACACAAGTGCTTAAACATTCTTGTCTAAGATCTGTTTGTGGGTTTGTTGTTGTTTTGAGACAGGGTCTCCCTGTAGTCACAGCTGGTCTGAACTCACTCTGTAGACCTGGTTGGCCTCAGTCTCAGAGAGATCAGCCTGCCCCTGCCACCCAGAGCCGGGATTGAAGGTGTGCAGCTCCTGTCACACCTTTTGTGTATTAAGATGAATCAAAAGTTGTGGCTTTTAGTGAGATAGGCAGGCTGCATATGCTACAATCTCAGAGGCAGGAAGCCTGGGACATGGGCGCAGCCTTAGCCAAAGCCCAGGGCTTTTGACTCATGTGAAAGAGGCTTAAACTTGAGAGAGATAGAGAAAGAGAGAGAGAGAGAGAGAGAGAGAGAGAGAGAGAGTTTGTGGCTTTTAGTGAGATAGGCAGGCTGCATATGCTACAATCTCAGAGGCAGGAAGCCTGGGACATGGGCGCAGCCTTAGCCAAAGCCCAGGGCTTTTGACTCATGTGAAAGAGGCTTAAACTTGAGAGAGATAGAGAAAGAGAGAGAGAGAGAGAGAGAAAGCAGTGACTGTTGTTCATTTTTCATGCAACCTTCATCCTGGGGTAAGCAGACACTGCGCAATGTTACAGTTACACAGCCAGGAGAGTCCAAGACAAACTTGACCTTTCTCAGCAGTGAGAAAAACCAACATGCATGAAAGTGGAACTTGTAGAGGACAAAGTTTATAAAAATGCTGCATTTGGGTTCCCTGGTAGAACAGAATGATAGAGTGAGTATATTTTAAAGGGAAATTTGTTAGATTGGCTTACTTAATACAGCTATATAGTCCAACAGTGACTGTCTTCACACTGGAGTCCCAATCTGAACAAAGGCCTGGAGGATTCCTGGAGAGTGGTTGGTCCTCAGTCCACACTGGACACCAAAGAACTTGGGCTCTGCTATCAGCAAAGGAACATAGAAGTGGTAACAACAGGTTGAATGAACTCACCAGCCCAAATGAAGGCAACGAGGAGGATTGCAAACCTCTCCTTCAGACCTCCTTGTGTCTGGCTGCCACTGGACGGTGCCATCCGCAGTTAGGGTGGACCTTCCCAAGTCAAATAACGAGCAAAAATATTGAGCCCATGTCGGGCCAGTGGTTTAACTCTTAGTTGATTCTAAATCCACCAGAAGATTAAACATCACACATGATGATAAACATCCCAAGACTTGATTATGAGCTAATTAAAAATTTTGGTACATCTTTAACTGTGTTTGTGTAAAGACACGGACAAAGGGGCTTGTCAGTGAACCCCAAAGTCTGAACAACAGGAGATGGTTCGTAAGTGTCAGAAGAAATCCTGAGTGAGATATGAAGGTTTGCTGCCTGCTTAGTCAGAAAAAAAAAAAAGTAGAAAAGGAAAAGTGTCACGCTCCAAAGGACCACCTCTCATGTTTGAATATGTAAAACATCCAACACAGAAGGAAACATAGCCATCAAATGGAAGAAACAATATACATGACTAATTCTGAAGAAAAAGGAGAGTCAACAGATGTATTAGTTACTTTTCTGTTGCTGTGATAGAAACACTGACCAAAGCAACTTATAGGAGGAAGCATTTTTTTGAGCTTATGGTTCCAAAGGGGCAAGAGTCCCTTCTGGAGGGGAGCCACGGCAACAGAGGTGGCTGGAGGAGGAGCAGAAGCCTGGCTCTACATCTTCCAGCAGGCACAGGAAATAAGAGTGACTCAAGATCTGGCAAGGCTTAAGAACTCTCTAAGCCCACCCCCAGTGATGTGCCTCCTCCAGCATGGCCACATCTTCTAAGACCTCCCAAAACAGTGCCACCAACTGGGGTCAAAATGTCCGAATACTTGGAGCCTATGGGGACATTCTCATTCAAACCACCACAACAGATAATAATGATCTCAATGAAAGAATCAAGCAAACATTTAAAGTTGTTATTTTTATATTGCACGACAGGCAAGTACATTTGAAATGCTTGAAAAGACATAAATAAAAATGAACTATAAAAAGAATCAAGTGGAAAGGTGGGCGTGAAGAAATATGACTACAGGAAGAAAAATCACTAGATGTGTTGAAAAGCACGGCGGAGGTTAAAAGATGAGAACAAGTGAAATCAAATCTATGAATAGAAGCTCTGTGATCTATAATCAGGAAAAACGAAGGGGATGGAGATGTACCAGCAGCATGCCTGGGACATGATCGATAGGCCTTGCATCTGTGTTGTGCATCAGCTGCCACAGATAAAAAGATGGTTCAGATGAAGAGTGGAAAATACACAGACAGAATTTTCCTAAGTGTATGATATTTTACAAACGTAGTCATTCCACAGGCTTGGCAGGTCTTAGAATAATCACACAAAAACGCACATAGGTACATTGTGAAAAATACTGAACTAAGGGGAAAATGTCCAAATAAGTGATTTTTAAGGAAACTACTGGTACGTGTAGGAAAACAGGTATTTAGTGGCTACAGAGCTCTCTTCAGAAATCACAGACGAGCAGGTGCAGAGCTCAGAGCCACAGCACCAGGGACATGCTTCCAGAAGAATCTTTCAGACTTAGACTTTGGACGCAGCAACATCATCCTTCAGAAGCTAACGTGAATAGATCCTTGTTCAGTAAACAGAGAGGCAGCAGTCTTCACCACCAGAAGTACTAGAAGAGAAGACCTAAATCAGCCACTCTGACCTAAGGAAAACACAGCACAGAGAAGCCAGAAGTCCTAGAATCAGAGAGCAACAGACGGCAAGATTCCTCAGTGAACACAAAACACTGTGCTTCTTCTAACACACGAGGATGTCCGTTATTCAGAATGATTGTCAGTGAGTAAAGGTACAATACGCATAGCAGCTGTGACAAAGATGGCAGGCACAGAGAACGGCTTACCCGAAGTAGTAACAGAGCAACCCAAGATGGACAGAGAAAGCAGGTATGGTTCCGCTCCGAGAGGAACCACGAAAAGAAGAAAACAGGACAAAGAGCAAAATGTAAGGTAAAAGTATATGTAAAGCAGCCAATTCAAAGCATGGGAAAGAGGGAGATGAACATTTCAAATGAAAGAATAAAGTCAAAGTAAGTGGTAAAATTATCGACCTAAGAAAAGTTATGAATCACAGTGGTAACTCATTTGGACTAATTAATATGCTATGAGGCAGAGAATGTCAAATTAGAATACTTGAAAAGAAGTAAGCTGTATTCTGTACGTTGTCTGATTAAAATATAAAATAGCAGAGTAGATAAAGGTAAGAGACACACTATGAGACACTATCATAGGGAAGACAGGTATCTCCATTAGCTGCAGAAAAACTCAACATCAAGGGAAATACTACTGGAAACAGCCACAGTGGAGTGCTAAGCAGAGAATTCATGAGGGTGTCATGATCTTAAATATTCACACCACTAGGGATGACACACTTCAAAACACATGAAGCAAAATGGACAGAACCAGAAGGAGAAATAGAAAACTCCTGTAACCTGGCTACCTTGACACTGACATTCAGGTTTTCAGAATATGTATGGTAAGTAGAAAGATAAATGCCAAGAAAGGCATGAACAACTTAATATGGTGACAATTAACTGCTGTTTATAAAACACTTTAACGACAAATAATATCAGAACATATGTACAAATTTTTTTCAATTTATTTTCATTTCATGTATATGAATGTATTGCTTGCATGTATGTAAGTGCAGTGGTGTTGTGCTATGCCCAGAAGAGGGCATCAGATTCCCTGGAACTGGAATTATAGATGATTGTAAGCCACCATGTGGGTACTGGGATTAGAACCTGGATCTTCTGCAAGAATGTTCAGGATTCTTAATTGCTGACCCATCTCTCCAGCCCCAGTATACAATTTTTTATTATTTCAAGTAGAAATGGATCATTCAGCAAGTTCCACTACAAGATGTACAACAGAATGTAAAACCAACCAATATACATGAATTGAAACATAAAAGGAATAGTCTCTCAACATAAAGGAATTATAGAAGAAATCAAGAACAGGAATACAATGTGACTTTGTACCAGAAGTTGTATTGGAGGGTGTAAGTCAGGAAAATAAGTAATAGACCTGAATAATGAAAATAAGTTGAAAAACATTGTCATTAATTAACATCACAGGTTATTCTGGCCTATAAAAATCAATTGCATTTCAATATAGAAATGAGAACCTCCTAGAAGTCAAATCAAGAAATAAAATGATGCCATCAGTAGCAGGGTAGCAAGGTGAGGAGGTCCTGGTCTAACCAGAATACAATATGGGCAAGTTCTTTCTGCAGGGCGCTAGACACAGGTTGGGAAGACATCACGACAGAGCTAAATGGATGGAGAATTTTTTCAATAAAGTCTTAGAATTTGGTGCGGTTAGGTTTCTGTCACTATGACAAAAATACTGACCAAAAGCAAGTATGGTGGGGGGAAGGTTTTGTGATGGGTTAAAGAAGAATGTCCCCCAGAGGCCCTAAGAATTTGAGCATTTTGTCTCCAGTTGGTGGTGCTGTTTTGGGAGGTTTCAGAGATGTGGCCTTGCTGAAGGAAGCACCGACTGGGGATGGGCTTTCCTGAACGTGCCATTTCACACTCTTCTGAATGCACCTGCTTGAAGGTGTGATTGCTCAGCTTCCCACGCAGGCCATCTCTGCCACCATGCCTCCCCACTTTGATGGACTCTCAGCCCCCTGGGACCTTAAGCCCATAAATTCTTTCTTATATAAGTTGCCTTAGTCAAGTGTTTTATCACACTAACGCAGTGGTTGGTACTGGAGAGTGGGGTGTTGTTGTGAATAACCTGACCCTCTTTTCATGATTTTAGGAGGGTTGTGGAGGCCTTAGAAAGGTTTGGCTAAAGTGCTTGAAAGAATAACCAGTGCTTAATCTCCTTTCTAGTAAGAGCCTGAACTGTGGAGGCCTGGTGAGCATCGTGGAGATCTACATTGAAAAAGATCAAGTGAGGCAGGAAAAAATACAAGCACAGTTTAGAATCAAGGCATATGCTAAAGGAGAGGCTCTCTGCGATAAGGAGATTAGAGCCTTTAAGGAGAGGCCTCCAGATTTGCATTTGACCCTCAGGGCAAGACCCCACTCAGGTAAGTTTCCAACTGAATGGAAGGTCTAAGGAATTTTTCTGTTCCTAAAACACCCACAATGGACAAAAGCCGGCCAAGGTTTATCCCACGGTGGCAGCCAGACTTGGCAGTGTCGGTCATGTGGTGCTGGCTCGAGAGGCACAAAAATGCAAGAGTCATTGATTATTCTTTTTCAGTTTCAGAGGGGTGCCGAGACCAGGCTGTGTATCGCCTGGGGGGTTCTTGTATAAAGCAGGTTCTGGTAGGCCAAGAGGCTCCGAGAGGTTATTACATGGAAACTGTGAAGGTAAAGCCTCATTGGCAGTGGAGACCCCAAGATGCTGGGGATGTGAAATTTGTGAGACATCTGCCATGGAGAGCTGTATACGGGGAGAGGTACTAGCACAAGAGAGTGGTGTACATTGCCTACAGCAAAGTCATATGTGTTGAGCCATGTAAGAAGTAAAGTCCCAGACATCAGACATGGACCTGCAGGATTTGATGTTTGACTTGCTGGGTTTCTGTCTTCTTTTGGTTCAGTATTTCCATACTATCCCTCACCGCTCCCCTTTGGAATGGGACTGTGTACTCTGTGCCACTGTATATTGAAGGTATATAATTTGCTTTTCGATTTTGAAGGCACAGGTAAGAGAGTGTCTTGATTCTCAGAAGATATTTTTGCCACTGAACTTTTAAATAATGTTGAGAGTGTTAGGCTTTGTGGACTTTTGAAGTTGGACTAAATACATTTTTCATTGTGATATGGCCTTAAGCCTATGGGGGCCAGGGAGTGCAATGCAATGACTTAAATGATAATGTCTCCCAAAGGCTCCAAGTATATCAACACTTTGTCCCCAGCTGGAAGCACTACTTTGCAAGGTTTGGGACATGCGGCCCTGCTGAGGGAAACAGGTCCCTGGGGGCAGGCTTTGGAAAATACTCTGGGAATACTTTTGGGAAGCCTGCTGGATTTCTGGCTTTGCTCTCTGCTTCCTGTGCATTCTTAAAGATGTGAGTGCCATGCTTTCTGTTCCAGCCACCTGTGGCACCATGCCTCCCTGCCTTGATGGACTCTTACCTGTCTGGAACCATAAACCCAATAAACTCTTCCTTCTATGAGTTGCCTTGATCATGGTGTTTTTATAGGTTTTTTTTTGTTTTGTTTGTTTTCATATCAGCATAAAAGTAACAGAAGATTATTTCATCTTCTTCTTCTAAGTGATAGTCCATCACTGAGGGAAGCTGAGGCAGGAACTTAAGCAGGGCAGGAACCTGCAGACAGGAACTGAGGAACAGACCATGGAGGAACCCTGCTTACTGGACCACTCCTCTGGCCTTTGTTCATCCTGATTCCATACATGACCCAGTACCACCTGCCCGGGAAGGCTTCCCTTGAAATTTCATAAAACAGGCCTCCATCATTTGTATTTCTCCAAGTTCCCACAGAGCAGCTCACTAGCACCAAGCTCTCAACACATTTTTACCTGTAAGTTTCAAATACTCCTGCAATCCTCTCCAAAACATGATCAGGTTTATCATAGCAATATCCCACAATTTGGGACCGACTTCTGTCCTACTTTGTTTTCTATTGCTGTGATAAAACATTCAAATGAAAAACAACTTGAGGAGGGAGGAAAGGGTTAATTTGACTTACACATCCAGGTCATAGTTCATACTTAGGAAAAATCAAAGGAGGAACCTAAGCAGGGCAAGAGGCTGGAGGTAGGAACTGAACCACAGACCATAAAGGAAAGCTGCTTACAGGCTTGCTTCTCTGGTCTGTGCTCAGCCCGATTTCTTAGGCAACACAGGACCACGTGCCCAGGGGTGGCACCACCCACAGTGATCTGGGCCCTTATGCATCACTCAGCAATCAAGAAAATGTCTCACTGACGTGGCCACAGGCCAGTCCAATGAAGGCAATGGCTCAATTGATACTCCCTTTTCCCACATGTGAAAACTTGTTATTCAGCACAGATGTAAACTGGCCCCCAGTGGTCTATGGATTTATTTTAATCCCAAATGCATTTCTCTCAGAAACTTAAGTACAGGTCACAGCGTGGTCCAAACTTTCTGTAAAACAGTCAATTAAATTTTAATGGATAAAAGTAAACAGATAAAAGGAAATTTTATACTATAAATATTCAGTACATTCTGTAATGTTAAATTATCAACAGAATCATGGTGGCCAGTTAACAGCCTTACAAACAAAGAGTCTATGGAGAGAAGCAGAGCATGGGGTTAGTTGACTTTTGCACAGAGATAAAGGCAATACAGTGGCAAGGCATGACTATAAACCAAAGCTGGAACATCTAAACATGTATATTCTACAAAATAAATCTTAGCCATATCTCACAACTCGTATTAAAATATTAGATCAATATAGAGCTTAAACGCAGTTATAAAACTTACATCTGTCAAACCTTTAAGGAAAGACTGACTTTGGCACATTTAAAATAGCCTTTAAATATAAAAATCCATGAAATAAAAGAAAAATGGATGAAATGAACTTCATCGAAGTTTGAAAGTTTCTAAGTTGAAAGATGACATTTCAAAAAATAAGACATGCAATATGCCTGCTCCTCCTCACAAAGAACCTTCAAAACTCAACTAGAAAACAAGAGATCCCACAGACACTGTCAAAGCGCTGAAGAGAAGCTTCACCAGCAGCTGTTCAGATGGCAAATAGCCTCAGAAAAGACCCCAGTGAGTACTTATTAGAATGCTGTTATGTCAACACAAAGCATGGAAACAAATAAGTGAACAAGTATTGTGGTGTGTGACGTCTGAGACTCCTGTGTGTGGGGATGGAAAGTGGGGCAGGTCTTCTGGAAAGAAGCGTGGCCATTTTCTAGGCAGTTAAGCTCATGCTTCTCTTGCTTTAGTAGAATTCAAGGCTTGTGTTTATACAGAAGCATGCATGTAAAAGCTTATACAATGTATATGGTAGTTCTACTCACACCTACCCCAAAGTGGAAACAAACTAACTGCCCTTCTCTTGGGGAACAGATACTGCATGGTGGGTTGAAAGAATAGTACGCTTGTGATGTCTGTGTCATTAGCCACCAAAACAATCCACTACTGACACATGTGGGGGTGTACACGGGCTCTGACACATTTTTCTAAAGCAAACAGATGAAATGACTGCATGTGAGGGTTGGAGACATGGCTCAGCAGTTAAGAGCACTTGTTCTTCCAGAGAACTTGAATTCAGTTCTCAGTACCCAAATCCACTGGCTAGCAATTGCCTGTAACTCTTGCTCCAGGATGCACTCATTGCACATAGCCACACAAGCAGACATATGCACACATAATTAAAAATAAAACAATTCTTAAAAACAGAAAAGGCTTCATCTAGGAGAAAGTTTGGAAGAACAAAATTAGAATAAATAAAAATAGATAAATGTTCTGTCAGCTGTGGAGAGGAGATGACTAAAAGAAGGAGCATTAGGGAACTGGGAACTTATGGGAGATTCAGTATCTTTTTGTGTAATTACACATCAGCATACTGTTTGTAAATTCCAAGTCCCACACTGAAGACAGAATTGGGCTTATGAGAAACTTCAAAGTACTGATAAAATATTTTGTAGGGACCTCAAGAAATAATGACATGGCACCCAGTCTCCATTCACTTACCTCCATCCTCTTCCAACCCTGTAAGCCCTGCCTAGCATGGAAGGGGCCAGGGAAGTGTTGAGCTGACTTGACAGACAGCTGTTAGACCACAGTGAGGGAGGTGCTCCTAGACCTGGGTGTTTAGGAGCCATAGCTGACTATGTGGCATCAGTCATGAAAAGCAGAAGGATGTGGCTCATATCTGTCTTGAGCGGCACATGGTCTGGGGGCTACATGCTGGTCTTTGTAGCTTCCAGTTCCAGTCCCCCGTGGGGTCAGATGGCTCTAATGCTTGACTATCACCCTTTTTATTTGATGTTTACTCACCTCTTAAATGCTGCTTCATTTAATCTTAAAGACTGAAGCTTCTTTCTTGTAATCCAGCATTTTGAAGTTTAGGGACCCCGATTTGAGACTGAGTGTTTGGGACCAACACTTCAAATAGGAATCACTTCTAACCTTCCTCTGTCTCCTCTGACCTACTGGGCCCTCAGCTGTCTGCTTCACTAATATTTTCTCCATTCCAGCCAAACATCTTCATGGATTTTCTTTTCAGATTAAATGTGTTTTTCACCAGCCTCAATCTGTCCCTGCATCCTGATCCGAATCATTGCCCTCAGCCATGGGCAGCATCTTCAGTCTGATAGCCATCTTGGGACAAGGTGCTTTTACCTGCTCTCTGTGAGTGATTGCCTGCTTGTCTCTTTCATTAATCATAGAAGGGCTCTGGGGAATTCCACCACCATTAACAACAATCACATTTGACCAAAAAAAGCTGCTGACTGTGTCTTGCCTGGCAAAAGGCAGAACAAAACAAAATCAATCACAGAATCAATAGCAAGCCAATAAAGTAACATCAAACATTCCATTTTTAAAAAGTTAAAACCATTCGTATTACAGATATGACAAGGTTTTCACTTTGTATACTAGGAAAAGCTTTTATCTGGGGGTAATGACATGATAATTTGCATTTTTCTTTAACAGAGGCAAGATGGACTGTTGTTCCTCCTGCAGTGAGGGAGGAAAGATGATTTGAAATGTTATATCCAAATACCTGTGTTCTAAGGGGCAAGCAAAATGTTTTGTTGGCTTAATAAAGCATTTAGTTAGAGTCAATGCTTGGCTTGCCAGTAAGTAGCATTATGACAACTCTTTGCTGTTTTACTACCTTTATGTTCAATGTGAGGAAACTGAGAGGAGAACAAAGTGCATTGGCCATGGTGGTTTTGGAGAAAGCTCAACCCAGGTATAAAAGGAAATATCTTGTTGAGAAGTAATTCAAACAATAAATGCGTTGATAACCATAATAAAATAAAGTGAATGTGGTAACAGTAATATAGAGTTGTCATGAACATTGCAAGATGTAATTACCAAAGACCTGAGTCTGATCATTTGTGACAGTGTCACTCTCTAGGGGGGTCTTGATTGAGTAAATTTTCTCCACCCATTACAGAATCAAAAGGTATCAAATATCTCAGACATAGTAAAAGGCAACAATATGCAACAAGCTTTCCAGGAGATGAGGAAAGACAAAAATGCACACATGCACACAGAAAGACTCCACCAGTGAAGTGGAGACTCAAAATGAACAATCCAAAGGCTTCAGAAGGACTCGAGCCGTTTAAATGTTTTTGGAGGTATGGGACAGGTCCCCCCACTCTAATTTTGGAGCAATCAGCTTAGACAAAGAAGACAAAACCTATCTGGCACAGCTCCAAACTGAGTTAATTACGTCCAGGTCTGGCCTTGGTCTTGTGTAAACTGCTCTGGACCAGTCAGTAGAAAATAGGGCATTAGGGGACAGAGTGCCCAGGCCTTTATCTCAGACCAAGAAGAAGCAGCAGGGTGTCATTTTTATTGGTTTTTCGTAGCCCTGTCTGCTTATCATGGACTTGGTCTTTCATAATAGCAAAGATTCAAATTTAAAAAAATTGAAATGGCCTTATTGAAATAAACTTATTTTTGATAACAGAATTTGTAATCTGAGGATTTTAATGCCAGTACAATGAGGTGAAGCAGAATATCCAGGCCAAGTGTGAGACAAAACATTCTTCCCAAGCGCCTGTCTACTATTTCCAAAGAATTACAGACTTAAAAATGCTGCATTGTCCTTTTTGGTTAGAAATAAATATCTCTGGAGAAATATATGAAGCTGATTAGATGATTACTTTTTTTAAAAGAAGTATAGGATTCCGCATGATGTGAATCCATTGATTTTTAAGTGCTCCATTGTCTTCTACTTTGCTTTTTCAACTGATTTTAATTTCTGAATTAAAGATTCCACCAAATAACTGGAAAGTGCAGAAAAATACTTAAATAAAAGTTCCTCTGATAAGTATGGAGATCATTATCAGGATCCTCATTATTTCTAAGGAGCTTATATGATTCAAAAGTATAGAGTCTTTCCACCTCAATCAACTGAA
>NW_008329521.1:439444-461906 GCF_000622305.1 Nannospalax galili
TATATAAAATTATGCTATCATAGGCATGAATTAGATATATTTTCTATATATTATATATGAGTTTTATATTTGAGTATTTACATACATATTCATCAGTAGAGAGTTAAATAATCTATCACATCTAAATAATCCTTTGGTGTTACCACTTTAAAATCATGCACTTTACTTCATCTGTTCCTTTAGAATTCTGAGAGACCATAAAATGTCACCCCCAAATCAGTCACAATATTGAACTTAAGGCAATTAGGAAGTAGTAGATCAATTTTTTTTTTCTTCTTTTTCAAGTTGCCCAAATTCTAGAGATAGATTTACAGAGACAAAAAGGATCTCATCTCCCTTTTCTACCAGGGACAATATAGGTAACCACAGAAACTGACTTTAGACCCTCTTTCTTGGTTGATGGCACCAGGCCAGTCTATAGTAATGAATTGTTCTAACTGGCCTTTATGGCTTATTTACCTTCCCAGATGACTCCAGTCCTAGAGGCTCAAGACTCCCTTTTCTTTGCAGTCTCATTTTGTAAAGTTAGTTTTTGTGTAGAAGATTCTCTATTCAGCTACAATTCCAAGCCACTGATAGCTTCATGAAAACAAGTATCACCTATATATTCGAAACATACATATCCATATTGTTACATATATGCATACATGTATATACACTTTTGATTATTACTAATCTATTATTTATGCTGGAAGGCCATGGCAAGCTGAGAGTATATTAAGGCTGAAGAATAAAGACTTCTTCTTCCTCTACAGAATCAATTCAAACAACACAAATAAAGCATCATTGCATATGAATCATCATATCTCAGAAGATGGTCAGTGTTTAGCAAACTTACTCAAAGTGGTTTTCCAGAAACCTAAATGCCAACCAAATAAGACGTCACTGAGTGTATCAGTGCTAAAACACTTCACTTCCATTTCTTGTCAGTAGTGTTTCAACTTTAATGCCACAGCAGTGTTGATTGCCAGTGACGGAGAACAATCCTGACAAGAAGAGACAGCTCTAGGAACAATTACAATTATGGAGCTTGATTAATCAGAGGATGTGCAAGCTTGTCTTTCCTTGGCCTGTGAAGATGTCTGAGCTACTTGAAGGCACTAGGAATAACAATGTGCTTTGAGATTCCAGGAAGCAGAGCATGGGATGGAGATGGCAAGCCCCCACAGCTCCTGACAGCCAGTGATAGCTGTGAGGTGTCTGGGAGTTTCAGAAAGATTATATAGAAAATGGAACCACATGATGGAGAATATTCTATCCACATGATCGCATCTTTAAATCTTGAAGTCTTGATTCCCAGTTCTTTAGCTCTGTGAACTGATAAAAAAAAAGACTTTGTGTTTAACCTGTGTACCTTTGATGCTGCTTTCCCAGCTGAAAATATAAAATAAGATCTATATTAAAGGAAATCATAAAAATAATATATTCCTTAATAATCTCCTAATTCAAGCATTGGGATACCTTAAGTGCTTGCACAAATGATTATTAAAATTGTTATGTTAGATTCAGAAATAAAAGCAACAGAACAACCCTCTGCTGAAGAGATGATTTTAAAATAAAATTTCAAAATAAAGGTCTTGTGATATGCTCATTCCAATACATGTCTCTTGGGACAAAGAAACCTTATATTTTTGCTTTTATATTATGTATCAGGGCTATAAGCACCCAAGGGAGATGTGAACAGCAATAAAAGTAAATGTCCTCTGTAAAGCACTCAATCTAATTTATAAGCAAGAATTTTTATTATATATATTCTAGTTCAGTATAATAGAATCATTGGATGAGAAACAACTACTTCTGATCTGATTGTTTGTTGTAAAAATGTAATTCATGGGCCCACTTCTTTCCTGGGTAAGTTCGGCTACACGCCCACTATGCCTTGACTCCCCCAGCCTCGTTCACCCTCCCAGCTCTCCCACCCCCATGTCCCTTCCTAGCATGGGCACTGGCCCATTTCTTGTCTTGGCACCCCAGACCTCTGGACTCCCTCTTGGCCCAGGCTCCCCACTGCTTCTTGATCTTCTGCACTCAGACCAACCCAATTCCTCTCTCAAGTCCATTGGAGCCTTCAGGGTCTGTTCCCCTCCTCACATCCCCTTAGGGTTTCTGGGCAGCACAACCACAGGCTTCCTGGGGCCATTTCTTTCCTGGGTAAATTCAGCCGCACCCCACTGCGCATTGACTCCTCCAGCCTTGTTCACCCTCCAAGCTCCCCGACACCGTGTCTCCTCCTAGCATAGGCACTGGCACATTTATTCTCTTGGCACCCCAGACCTCAGTACTGCTCTCTTGGCCCAGACTCCCATTTGCTTCCTGACCCTGTATACCCAGACCAACCCAGTCTGGGAGTCCTCGGGCCTGTTTCTTCCTGCTTTGGCCTTTGCATGCCTGAGACAGGCCATGGTCCCAGACTAGCCCACCCCAAACTTCCTGAGGCCAGCATATTTCCTGGAGGGATCCAGACCTTGGGAGAAAGCCTGAGAGCATCTCATCCTCAATCAGCTTATACCTTAGGTGGGAACCCCTGAGCAGCAGGATGAAAACCATCTGGCCCCACTAATATAAAATCGAAACAGAGAATCTGAAGCCTAGACCAACCAGCTCTTCATGCCAAACAAGTAAACCATAAAGGCACATGAAGTTCACAGAAAGAAGCAGACCTAAACTCAACAAAGGAAGGTCTTGAGTCTCACACAAGAATCAGAAACTACAAAAGAAATCCACATATCAAAGTCACAGCAAAAAAAATAATAACATGTAAAACGTAAATAATGTATCCCCACCAAGTACCAACAGTCCTGTGGAGGAGCACAATGAGAACCCCCCTAGAGATAACACAGAGCATGGAATTCAACAGAACAATTATAAACAATGGTAAAAGAATTCAGTGAATTTAAAGAACACACAAAGAACTGAAAGATAGAGACAACCTTCTGAATTAATTCAGAAAAGAGTTAGAAATATTGAAAAAGACTCAGGCTGAAATGAAGAAGGAAGTAAAACACTCAATGTGTCAATTAAAAATGACAGGAGAAAGCCTCACCAATAGGATGAATGAAATTGAAAACAGAATATCAGACTGGAAGATTAAAGTGGACAATTTAGCTCATCAAACAAAGATTTTGAAAACTTTAAGAAAACACAAGAATGGAATATGCAAGAACTGTGTGACACCATAAAAAGACCAAACTTACACATCATAGGTATAGAGGAAGGAGAAGAATCGCATGATAATGGTACGGACCAGAACTTCAACAGGATTGTAGAAGAAAATTTCTACAATTTTCCAAAGTATTCCCAGTTCTAAATGACCACAGATGCCAATTCAGATTACTATACCCAGCCAAAACGTCTATTATAGTTGAAGGAGAAAGAAAAATCTTTCCTAACATAAATAAACTGAAATAATTCATGTCCACAAAACCAGGCCTTCAGAGAGTTCTTAAAGCAATACAAAGAGCTGAGGAAAGGAACGACTACACCACGGAGTTATGGGAAGAAACTTAATGAAGGTATAACTGGGGAAATGCACAGCTACACAAAGAATGTGAACAGAAATCAAAATGACAGGAATCAATACACATCTTTTGTAAATAACTTTAAATATAAATGGACTGAACTCCCCAGACAAACGACACAGACTAGTTGAATGGATTAAGAAACAAAACCCATCTTTTTGTTGTCTGCAAGAAATCCATTGCACTTTCAAGGACAGACACTATCTTAAGGTGAAGGATGGAAAAAAATATTCCAATCAAATGGTACTAAGAAAAAAGCAGGAGTTGCAATTCTAAAATCTGACAAAATAGACTTCAAACAAAACTATTCAGAAGAGATAAAGAAGGTCACTTCAATCTGATCAAAGTAACAATTGACCAAGAAGATATTACAATCATGAACATATATTCACCAAACTCTGGTACACCCAACTTCATAAAAACAGTACTACAGGGCATTAAGACCAAGATTAATCCCAACTCATTAATAGTAGGGAACTTCAATGCCCCATTGTCTTCACTGGATAGGCCAACAGGACAGAAAATCAACAGAGAGACATCTGAATTAAAAATAGCATACATCAAATGGGCGTAACAGACATCTAACAAATATTCCACCCAAGCACCAAAGTACATACTCCCTAGTCAGCGCCCCATGGAACTTTCTCCAAAATCAACCATATACTTGGTCACAAAACAAATCTCAACAAATACAAGAACACTGAAATAATTCCATGCATTGTATCAGACCACAATGCAATAAAGCTTAAAATCAATACCGGAAGAAACCCTACTAACTATAGGAATATATGGAGATTAAACAACACATTCCTGAATGAGGAGTGCATCAAAGGAAAAATTAAAAAAGAAATAAAAGTATTTCTGGAACTAAATGAAAAGGACAATACAACACAATAAAACATCTGGGACACATTGAAAGCAGTTCTTAGAGGGAAGTTTATAGCTCTAAGTACCTACATTAAAAAGAAAGAACACAAACAAATGACTTCACAGTGCAACTCAAGATACTTGAAAAGCAATAACAAATGAAACCCAAACCCAGCAGACAAGAAGAAATAACAAAAATAAGAGGAGAAATTAATGAAATAGAAACAAAGAAAACAATACAAAGAATCAATGGATCAAAGAGCTGGTTCTTTGAAAAGATAAACAAGATTGACAGATCCCTAGGCCAGTTAACCAAAAGAAAGAAAGAGAACCTCCAAATCAACAAAACCAGAGATGAAAGCAAAACATCACAACAGACACCAAAAAGATCCAGAACATTATAAGCGAATACTTTAAAAAACCTATACACTACTAAATTCGAAAACCTAAAAGAAATGGACGGGTATCTAAAAGCATGGGAGCCACCAAAACTAAACCAAGAAGAGATGAAGAGCTTAAACAAAGCCAAAACACATAAGGAAATTGAAACAGTAATACAAAACCTCCCAACTACAAAAAAGCCCAGGATCAGATGGATTTACAGCAGAATTCTATCAGACATTTAAAGAAGATCTACATCTAATACTGCTTAATTTATTCAAAAAGATAGAAATGGAGGGAGAACTTCCAAAACACTTCTATGAAGCCAGCATCACTCTAATACCAAAGCCAGGTAAAGATACAACCAAAAAAACAAAACAAAACTATAACCCCATATCCTTAATGAACACAGATGCAAAAATTCTCAACAAAATACTTGCAAACCGCATTCAGACACAGATCAATAAGCTCATCCACCATGACCAAGTTTGCTTTATTCCATAGTTGCAGGGATGGTTCAAAATACATGTCAATAAATGTCATAAATCATATAAATGGACTCAAAGACAAGAACCACATGGATATCTCAATACATGCAGATAAGGCCTTTGACAAAATTCAACATGCTTTGATGTTCAAAGTCCTAGAGGGAATTGGACTGGAGGGAACATACCTCAACATAATTAAAGCCATATTCAACAAACCCACATCCATTCTAAATGGAGAAAAACTGGAAGCATTCCCATTGAAATCAGGAACCAGACAAGGCTGTCAACTATCTCCACTTCTCTTTCACATAGTGCGTGAAACTCTTGCAAGAGCAATAAGACAACTGAAGGAAATTAAAGGAATGATAATTGGAAAGGAAGAGATTGAATATCCATTTTTGCAGAGGATATGATATTATATCTAAGAGATGCCAAACCAGAAAACTCCTAGAAATGATTAGCACTTTCAGTAAAGTGGCAGGTAAGAAACTTAATCTACAAAAGTCCATAGCCTTTCTATATATCAGTAACAGGCAATCAGAGAAAGAGCACATGGAAACACTCCCTTTCATAATAGTTACAGGAAAAAAAAAACTTAGAATAAACCCTACCAAAGATATTAAAGACCTCCACAATGAAAATTTTAAATCTTTAAAGACAGAGATTGAGGAAGACATCAGAAGATGGAAGGACCTCCCAAGCTCATGGATTGGAAGAATTAATACTGTGAAAATGACCATCCTACCAAAAGCTGTTTATAGATTCAATGTAATGGTAATCAAAATTCCCATGACATTCTTCACAGAGTTGGACAAAAGCATCCTAAGATTCATATGGAAGCACAAAAGACCTCGGATAGCCAAAACAACCCTGATCACTAACAGCAATGCTGGGGGGATTACTATACCAGATTTTAAAGTATATTACAGAGCTACAGTCATAGAAACAACATGGTACTGGTATAAAATAGACCTGTAGATCAATAGAACAAAATTCAAGACCCAAATATGAGTACATGCAATTTTAGGCCCCCACTAGTTAACAAAGGGGCCAAGAACATTCACTGAGGAAAGACAGCATGTTCAGCAAATGATACTGGTAAAACTGGTTCTCTACCTGTAGAAGAGTGATACTAAACCCCTATCTTTCACCTTGCATAGAAGTCCACTCCAAATGGATCAAAAACCTCAATGTGAAGCCTGAAACTCTGAAACTGTTAAAAGAAAACATTGGCAATAACCTACAAAATATAGGTTTAAGAAAGAATTTTCTAAACCAGACATCTATTGCTTAGGAAACAAGGTCAAGAATCAACATATGGGACCTCATTAAACTAAAAAGCTTCTGTACATCAAAGGAGGCAACCAGGGTATTGAACAGAAAACCCACAGAATGGGAGAAAATTTTCAAACAAGGTCAACATATGGGACCTCATTAAACTAAAAAGCTTCTGTATATCAAAAGAAGAGACACAGGTGCTCTTACCTACATGCAGGCAATACAGGCATACACATAAAATAAAAATAATAAATAAAATATTAAAAAAGAAGCAACCAAGGAAGTGAAGAGAAAATCCACAGAGTAGGTCGAAAATTCACCAGCAACACATCTGACAGAGGTTTAACATCCAGAATATATAACGAACTCAAAAACAGAATCAAGAAAGGAAGGAACCCAATTAAAAGATGGCCTAAGGACGTGAACAGAGTTCTCAAAATAAGAAATAAAGATGGCTAAGAAGCACCTTAGAAGGTGTTCAACATCACTAGTAATTAGGAAAATGCAAACTAAAACCACTCTAAGATCTCAACTTACCCCAGTCGGAATGGGTAAGATCAAGAGAACAAACATTACCAAATGTTGGAGAGGATGTGGGGAAAGGGGAACACTCATCCACTGCTGGTGGAGCTGCAAACTTGTTCAACCCCTGTGGAAAGCAGTGTGGAGAACTCTTAAAAAAACAAAATGAAACTGCCATATGACCCAATTATACCACTCCCAGGCATATACCCGAAGAACTCATCCTATTACAGAGACACTTGTACATCCATTTTTGTTGTTGCTATTTTCACAATAGCTAAGAGATGGAAACAACCTAAATGTCCCTCAGCTGATGAGTGGATAATGAAAATGTGGTTCATTTATATGATGGAGTTCCCGTCAACAGTAAAGAAAAATGAAATCATGAAATTTGCAGGTAAATGTATAGAACTAGAAACTGTTATACTAAGTGAAGTAACACAGACTCAGATAAACCAACGATGTATGTTCTCCCTCATATGTTGAGCCTAGCACACATCCTTATAAATCCTTATAAATGATTATGTATCCAGACATAACTACAGGAACCAGGATAATGAAAAGGAACCAGGGAGGTAAAGGAAAAGAAAGAACCTGAAAGAGAACAGTAGGAAACAGGCCTTAATAAGGGAGATATGGACAAAAATGGGTTATTTTAATGGGAGGGGGAAGGAAGGGTTATACAAGGAATCTTGGGGATAAAGGGAAAGAAGGCACTCAAGAGAGCAGAGAGGATAGGAGAAGGGTATTATTAGGGAGACATGGGAAAAATGAGGAAACCATGGTGGAGGGTTAGACAATGAGAGACATAAGTAATGCCTAGCTAGTTTTTCAAAAAACAGAGGGAACCGTATTATTCCAACAACCTACTGACAAATTATACATACAGTTAGCTCAAGGAATATAATATATCTCTAGCCAAGGTTTATCAGAGAATGGTTAGCTTTTGCCCAAGGTAGCTCATAGTAATTAAAAGTACCAAACTGGTGGAACTAACCTTCTTGGATGTTTAACAGCCATACTTTGAGGCCTACTCACCTGGTCAGAGGGACTTAAAGGACAGTTTTTGCTCCTTGCCCTCCAAGGTCGACTAAGTTCCAGGGGACTATGGAGCATCTCTCAAAATGTCCTGTAACTGTGGTGAGTCACCCATCCTCTTGATCAAGGAGGCCATGGAGACCCCACCAGATGAACTTGAACCAGTGTCCAGTCTACAAAGAGGAAGGTCAGCACAGAGGGATCATTTCCTCCATGCTTCCAAGTGAAGCCAGCCACAGTTGATCAGGACCTTTGGCTTATCTTCACATAGGTGAACCTGGTAAAAGAAAGGAGCCAGGGGCTCCTCTCAAGCCCATGTGACCCCTGAGGAATAGGTCCTTAAATGACCTTAAGAGTGAAAATAAATTGGTTAATGTGGGTCTACTGTATGGTCTTAAACACCCAAAAGGAAAGTATAACCAAAGAGTAAAGTGATTGGTATATTTCTCTAAGAGTCCATGTGTATAGCTAAAGGATACATAACAAGAAACAATTCCAGACAGGAGATTCCTTTCTTCGAGTTGTTGGCCAGGGTGGCCCAAGAGACTTCCAGACAGTAACTCAGCATAGGACTGGGAAAATGAACAGCAGACCCCAATCTTGTCTGAAGGAATATTGGCAACTGATTGCTGCTAGGTGAGGAAGAACTGATCTTCCTAAAACAAGGAACTCTAGACAGGCTGACTAGATTCACTGGATGGACAAGCTTGGAGAATGGCTGGGGACACCGATAACACAGTAGACAGTAACAGGGATGACAGAGTATATGGGCTCCAGTGGGGGGAGAGGCTATGGGAGGGTGCCACTTGGGATGTGGGTATAAAAGTGAATTAGATTTTTTGGTATGTTGTATATGAAATGCACACAAAAATTCAATAAAAAATGATTATAAAGATAACTACTGATTTTTGTATGTTAAGTTTGTGTCATACTATTTTTCTCAAGGTTTTTATCAGTTCTAAGAGTTTTCTAGTGGAGCTTTTGTTTTGCTTTTTTACATACAAGATCATACTTTTTATAAAAAGGATAATTTTACTTCTTTTTGGTTTGTATCTCTTTGATTACCTTCTTGTGACTTATTTCTTTAGTCAAGACCACTAACGCTGTATTGAGAATTCTACCACTGAACCACCCATGCGCTGAACAGACCAGCGCTATATTGAATAAGAATGGGGAAAGTGGATATCGTCTATGAGCTTTTCCCCATGGATTTTAATGTCTGCTGTGTTTGTTGTATGCAGTCCTTACTGTGTTGAGATATATGTTCCTTCACTTCCTAATTTCTTCATGGCTTCTGTTACGACAAAATGTTTGACTTTATGTTAAAATTCTTTTCTGCAGCTATTGAAATGATCATGTGAATTTTGTCTTTGAAAAGATTAATGTTATTGACTTGTGTATGTTGAACTAAACTTGCACCCTTGGAATGAAAAAACGAATGCATTTCACAAGACTGCTGGTTGAGAAACATATTTATGAACGAATCACTCTTCTTTCCCATAGAAAACTATCTATTTTATCTACAAAATGAATCAGGGTGGAATTTCAGTGTGTTCTTTCATGCAGTCTGGAGCGTCAGCATTGGGATTTGTTCCTGGTAACTGGCTGAATTTTATGTGAAAAGGGAAAAATACTGACACAAAGAAGACAGTTCATAGCTCCAGTGGGGTCAGGCATCATCCAGGTCTCGTGTTATTACAATAAACTAAATTATTGCACTGGGAAGGATTTCTAGATGGCAAGGTGTCTCTCACAAATTCAGTCATGAAGCCTTTTACCCAGGTTCCAAAACAAATTTGAAATTGCCTCATATTCATAGTTAATCCCAAAACTTAGAAATATTGCCTTCAGGAGCAAAATGTTGCCTTTTAAAAAAAAATGAGCGAGTGTTCTAAAACAGTATCAAAATATCCCAGATAACTCCACATAATAGTCTTTCTACATCATGCAAGAACGTGTGGAGTTGGCGTTTCTATGTGCTTCAGTGTGAGGTGCACTTGAAGACTGTATCCTTGGGTCCCTTGACTCACCTTCGGTTGATTATGGACTGGGGCAAAAACCACTCTCTTGTGTGGATGAAGTTCACGTTATTGTGCTGGCTGCATACAGACACTGCACTGGCTCAGTGCCTCTCTGCACCTCAGTTACTCAGCTGTGAAATGGTGGCAGTTTCCCGTTTTCCTCTCAGGAAGCTGTGCAGAAATGAAAGGAGTCTTTCTATTTAATAGCGTCTCTTAGGTGCTGTGCTCGTTTGCCTCTGATGAACCTTACTGAAGGAGGAGGGTGGAGAGGAGGCCTAAGGAAGCCAGACTTTTATTTTATTTTGCTTTCCCCCATAGTTGGAGCCACTCCAACATCATCAGATTTTCCACAAACATTTACTTCTAAATGATTAAAAGTTGCATTTACATTCCGACTTTGATAGTTCCCAGATCTTTATGAAGGACACAGGTTCCCTTCAGCCTCTCCATTAACAACTCTTCTGGCTGATACGCATTTTCCTCTGCTGATTTCTGACGCTTCACTGCCAGACTCTCTTGTACATAGAGGTCTTTTCCTGACTTTTCTCTTCAGTGTCATGATTTAATTTGTCTGTTCTTGTGCTTTCTCACATTCGAAAAATTTGTGTATGGTAATTCTCAACATTGATCACTTGAGTTATATTCTGGGGCATGTGTGTGTGTGTGTGTGTGTGTGTGTGTGTGTGTGTGTGTGTTGCTGTACATGTGTGTATGCATGTTTCCATGTGTGTGTGTTTGGATGTGTGTGTTCATGTGGTGGCCAGAGGTTGATTTCCCTCAGGTTGTATCATTGATCACCCTCCATTTACTTTCTTGAGGTGGGGTCTCTCACCAGCCTGGAGCTCACCCATTCATCTGCTCTAGGTCTAGCTAGCCAGGTTGTCCTGGGGAGCTCGTGTCTCTGCTGTTCAAGCAGTGTGGTTTCAGGCAGACCCCAGGCCTGCCTTGCTTTTTGTGGATGCTGAGGATCTGGGTTGGGTCCTCATGCTTTGCATCCTGAGCACCTCTCCTGCCCTTCACTGAGTCACATTTTAAAATCTTCCTGAAAACAGGCCTGGCTATTCTTGGCCTTGTAAACTTTCTTATGAATTCTCAGAGCAAATGAGTAATTGTCACTATACTTATTGATAAATTTGAGAAAAAAGTTTCCCTTTTGATAAACAACGCAAATGACGCTTGCCATTTATGCACAGTTCTTATTTCTTCTCATATTTAAAGGTTTTCCCATTAAATATCTTTTGTATTTTATCATGAAGTGTCAAACTGTTTCCTGGTACAATATGACATAGCACACACACTTCATTCTGGAGTTTTCTAGAATGTATAATTTTCTTCATTTTTCAGTAACACGTGTTTGAGGTTTTGAGCAATAGTCACATATTTCAGAAACTGCTGGGTTCTCATCATATTTCGGTTATGATCTAACATTATAATCACCTGAAAAAATAGCCTGACTCTTAGTTTTTAAGGCTGGGCCCAAACTCAGAGGATACTAGTTCCCCAGATATCTCTTGGAACTGTCTCCTGGAACTGTGAGGATGGAAGTGTCTCTGGAACTCTGTCCCTAGAACTGTGTCCTGAGTTTGGTCCCAACTGTAATTTTATTAAAAACGGTTTCTCCAGCTTCAGCTGGGACATACGTGCTTGGCTCCACCCTAATCTTAACAGACTGTCCAGCCTTTTCATTGCTAGTTCTACATTTTATTGACCCAACGTACATGGCACATTAACTCCCCAGCACATCCACATTCATTCATTTATTCATCGCCTTTTTGGGTGGAGTTCTGCTCTAGTTTTCTTTCAGTTGCTCTGACAAAACACACTGACTGAGGCTGGAGAGGTGCCTTAGTGGTGAAGAGCACTGATTGCTCTTATAGAGGATGCATGTTTGATTCCCAGCACCCATATGGTAGCAAACAATCATCTGTACCTCCAGTTTCAGGGGATCTGACACCCTCCTGGAACTGTGCTGATGGAACTATGTGTACTTGCATGACACAGGTACACTTACATACATGCAGGCAATACACTCATACACAGAAAATAAAAATAATAAATAAAATAAAACACTCTGACCAATACCAATTTGGGGAGGAAAGAGTTTATTAGGCTTACATCTCATCTCCCAGGTCACAGTTTATCACTGAGGGAGCCAAGGTAGGAACTCAGGTCAGGAACCTGGAGGCAGGAGCTGGAGGAGGAAGGCACTTACTGCTTGCTCCCCTGGTCCATGCACAGCTTACTTTATTATACAACACATGATCATCTACCCAGGGGTGGCAGCACCCACAGTGGGCTGGGCCCTCCCACATCACTCAGCAATAAAGAAAATGTCCCAAAGACATGACCTCAGGCCAGTCCAATGAAGGTAGTTTCCCAGCTGAGGCTCCCTCTACCCAGGTCTGTCAAGCTGACAACTAAAACTATCCAGCACAAGTAAAAAAATTGAGGTTGTTGAGGAAGGAAATGAGATCAAATGTCCAGATCACAAGACGTGTAGCACATGGTTTTGCTGAGGATAATTAAAAGTCATTAGTCTGAGGATGTCCGTTAATAAAAATCATTTTCATAGTATATAGTCTTTATTTTAGACAGGTAGCATTTATAAACGGAGAATATTCAATAGTGTTCTGCATGTGATGACACGTGTTTCCCTCTGCGCTGTTTTCATTATTAGGTTATGGTGAGGCCAGAAGTTCATAAGCCTCAGTAAGGACAATAAAATTATCATTTCTGCACAGACCTTTTTATAAATTTGTGTATGTCAGTGTTCTTATTTGATTTACCAGCTTCAGAATTCTATTAGTTTGCTACATTTGATTTATTCACTGTTCTTTTACTGGAAGACATTCAGATTGTTTTAATAATTTGTTATCATAAATAATACTACAATGGATATGCTTATTCCTATTTAATTGACAAAAGTTCAAATATTTACAAGAAAAGAGAAAATATGATTCAAAGTGTACTGCATTTAAGATTACATTTATATACTCACAGAGTTCACACCAATTTATCTTCCAACAAATGTTTGAAGAAGTCAGGATTTTTTTCATGCTCATGTTCAATAAAAATATGTTTTTAAGATCTTTGTGCAGAAGAATATGTGTCAGTGAAGTGTCCAGCCATGAACGGGACTCTGTATCACTGCCTGTAAAGGCTCAGGAGCTGTCATCGAGAGGAAACAGAAAGACTGTAAGAGGTAGAGGGCTGGGAGGACTGGGGCAAAACAGTGTCTTCTAGACATGGCAGGACTTCTTCATGAAGCCCCAGCAACTGTGGTTGTCTGCACAAGATCCGCGCAAGATAAAGACAGTCAGCATTCTAGCATTGAAAGGGAAGGAGTTAAGGAGCCTCCACCCCTGGGAGAAGTTGTAGACCATTCAAGGCTTCTGGGGGAGGGAGAGTCGGTTTTCCTTGAGTGTGGCCATGGGTAGGTCAACCATTCTCCAGTGGATGTCCCCAGACCCAAAGGTGTATGGACAGCACACATTGGGCTACATGTTTTGTTGCTGCTGATCTCTCATCTTCTGGTGTCACTGGTAGAAGCCTCAGCACACTGTCCTTGGACTTTCATTTTCAATCAATGGAACAAATGTCATTGACATCAGATGAAGCACACTAGCCTCGTGATATATGTCCTGTCCAAGATTCCAAATAAAACACCTCACACTGGGACCAGTGTTATTTAGCTTTGATCCTTCCCTGATAGCCTTAATCCCACTCCTGGTGCCCAAGGACAGAAACAGCATCTCTGAGAGGCTCCTTTTTTTCAGCTCTTTTCTCTTAAGCTCAGTTGAATCCTCGATGTTATTATGAAGTGAAGAAGGAAGTCTACAGATGTATAGCAGCAGAGCTTGCGGCCACTGCTGTGTAGCTGTGAGGGTGGTCTTTCCTGCTGTTCAGGTATGTGGCATGGTCATAGTTGTCGCACGGTACCTCTCACTATAAAATTAACCAAGTGGGGTACTCTGTTTCACAAATTGAAAAATAAAATCTCTACAATTTTCAAATGACTGCAGTTGTATTCCTGGTAGCTATCAGAAATATTGTTATAAGATAGATATAAATCGGTCCTGAAGAGACGATTGAGTGGTAGAGAGTATTGGCTACTCTTACAGAGGGCCCAGGTTTGATTCCCAGCATCCACATGGCAGCTAACAACTCTCTGGAATCCAGTTCTAGGGGATCTGATGTCCGCTTCCGGCATTGAACAACATGGGTGCATATACATATATGCAGGCAAAATGTGCCTGTTAATCAGACCTCATTCTTGATCACCATAACAAGTGTTTGCTGTACTATAGGCAAAGATCAGCTTAGACACTTCCTCCCCCACCTCAACTGTTAAGACCATTGTGTCTGTACACTAGGAATAAATAGAAACCAAAGAATTCAGAGGACAGGATTCAACACTATCTGACTCCTTCCCCTTCTTAAGAATCATCCCAGATGTGTTTGTGGAAAGTTGATAGGTGCAAATTCATATTTCATGTGATGTGTGATAGTTTATTTATTTTTGATGCTGAAACCACTTTCTCTAAGCAATATGAATTCAGTAATATATAAAAATCAAATACTGACTTTCTTTTAGACTTTCAGGCTGTATAACACATGGTTAAACTCTGAGTTAATTGTTAAACCATGCCAGAAACCTTAATGAATGCATTTCTAGTGTTTAAAAATGTTTTTAAAGAAAGCAAGTGCTGTATCAGTGACAGTCAAATCTTCTCACTCACTTGGTTTGATTTCACAAGCCAAGTTTCAGAAAAAGTTCGGCAACCAAATATTGCCTTAGAAGGACATTTTATTTTCTGTAGCTGTTCTCAGATGCCGAATTCCCACAGCTATTTCCAGGCTTAATTTAGGAGACAAGTACTCAATACCCAAATTGGTTAATTGAACCCATTATTACTCACCAAATGAAATTATGTTGGCATACACAAACATGAAAACCCAACTGGCAGTCTGTCCTCATCCTTCCTCCAGAGGCTCTCTATCTGGGAATGGTAACATTGTGATTTTAATAAGCAGGAATTAGAATAATCCTTTCTTTTCCCCATCACCATCCACACAAAGCTTTTCTTTTGAGAAGGTCACAGCTGAAAGGAACAATTTGGCTCCATTTCCAGTACCAAGGGATACCACTTCAGTGGCTTTTAATGGAGCAGACTTGGCTGGGCAGGAATGCGGGAGGGTGTCTTAACCTATTAGGGTATTCACACCCACCCAGCCATGAAGCCAAACGCAGGGCCTGCTTTGTTATTAGATTAAAAAACAAAACAAAACACTTAATTATTTGTTCTAATACCCATTTGTTTAAATGAGCAAAAGCCAATATAAACACATACTTCATACATGATGGTTTCTTGACTCTTACGAATATCTTCAGTTATGAGTTTGTTGACATTAGTATTCTTTCTTGGTAGCTCATTTATCTCAGAGAAGCAGAAGTGAAGACTTAGACATAGAAATGGGTCTGTCTAGTGTGAGACAGCTGAGACTCCGCAGACCTACCAGCTTCCTCCCCATCCCACCCTTCTTTGACCCCTGCTTTGGTCCTTCACTGCTCTAGCCCCAGAGTCCACTGTCCCTGCCACCAGAGCCTCTCCTGTGCGCCTTTAAAGGATGCTCTGCTTTCCTCCCCCTTAATTCTAGGAGGGTATGAATCTTCCCTGTTCTGTATCCCCAGAATTCATGGTTATCATCTCAGTCCTACAGTGGATTCACTTTTTTTGTCGTTTTCTGTATACTTGTCTTAGCTTACACAGTAAATAAATAAATCTGTTTTGGGGAATTTTCTGTACAATTGTATTTTTCAACATTTAAAATATTTTTATCAATTTTATTTTATGTATATGAGTGTTTTGCCTGCATGTATGGAAGAGCCCCAGTGCATACCCTGCCTATGGAGTTCAGAAGAAGACGTCGGATCCCTTAGAACTGGAGTCACAGACAGTTGGTAGTCGCCCTGTGGGTGCTGAGAGCCAAACCCAGGTCCTCTGCAAGAGCAGCCAGTGCCCTAATGACTGAATCAGATCTCCACCCTCCAGCTGCATTTGACTCAGGCTCCTGTGTGGTCAGCTACATTATTTGTTATTAGACCCAAGGCAGTTTTGTTAAGGTGACAAAAAGTCCCATAAGAGAAAAATAGTCAAGAGAATAAGAATGTCTACAGGTCTGTCACCTGGTCAGGACCCCTACAAATGTGGGTTCACCTTTACTTCATGCTAAAGATACGAGCCCAGTACCTACTGGGTTAATGACATAGTGAAACTTTCCTGCCCCGAATCCCCAGTTCTTAGTGAGGTGCTCATTAACATGTAGCTTTCTGCAGGTCTTCCCACTTCTCTGAAGTTTTCAGAGAAGCATAATCTATCTTTGATTCTTTCTACCTTTTTTAAAAAACATGTTTCCCTAATACTCTGGGCTGCCCCAACATTCTGGCTCTCTGAACTTTTCCTCTGTAGTCTCTCCCCTCCCTCCAATGTGGCTGCTACTCTGCCACTTGTCTGACCTCCATGCCAGCTCTAAACCAGCTCAATTTATGGCGTTTTCCCTCCTCTTCTCCTGCTCAGAACTATTGCTGAGATTTACAGCTTACTGCCCTGAGAATTTTTCTTTAAATTTTAATAAAATTGCCCCAAAGCTTCCATTTGAGTTCATTTTTAAACTCTTTTTTGAATGAGACTAACGATCCTGAAAAGGGACCACGTGTTCCCTTATATCATCTGGTGACCATGAAAGTACCCAAAAGCTCCAGTAATAGCAGTGTGAACTACAGAAAAAAAGGAGGTACACCTATGATAAGATTCTGCAGGACTGACTGACTGATTAGAGCAGAGCGTTGTGATTGGGAGAGCTGGAATGTTGTGGGTCCAGAGCTGACATCAGAATCTGGTTTTAGCTCCTTCAGTTGGGTCGTTAGTTGAGTACTTCTATGTTTGACCTTACATCTCATGGCAACCAGGCAAAAACCTTTGGAATACGTTACATTAGCAAACTGCTAATTTCCACCAACACAACAGTTAAGACTGACAAGTAGTTCTGACACCTATAGCAGAGATCTCCCCAGTTAACTCTAACCTACCCGATAGTCCCAAAAGTTTTTTGAAAATTGACTTATTGATTTTTTGGGGGTGGTGCATGTTCCCAGGCCATGGCCATTCATGTTAACGCAAGAATTAACTGTCTCTTATTGCCTGTAAGGTGAGAGCTGTGGTTTGCATTAACAATAGATAATGGTAGACAGATGATGATAGATAGATAGATGATAGATAGATAGATGATAGATGATAGATAGATAGATGATAGATGATAGATAGATAGATGATAGATGATAGATAGATAGATGATAGATGATAGATAGATAGATGATAGATGATAGATAGATAGATGATAGATGATAGATAGATAGATGATAGATGATAGATAGATAGATGATAGATGATAGATAGATAGATGATAGATGATAGATAGATAGATGATAGATGATAGATAGATAGATGATAGATGATAGATAGATAGATGATAGATGGATGATAGATAGATGAGATAGATGATAGATAGATGATAAATAGATAGATAGATAGAGATAGATGATAGATAGATGATAGGTAGATAGATGATAGATGACAGATAGATAGATGATAGATAGATAGATACAGATAGATGAGATAGATGATAGATAGATGGATAGATGATAGGTAGATAAACGATAGATGATAGATAGATAGATGATACATAGATAGATAGATAGATAGGTAGATGATAGATAGACAGACAGGTAGGTGGTACATGCATGATCCAAGATAGAGATGTATTTTAAAGCAGAACATTAATACTCTTGAATTAATAAGAATAAGTGAAAAAATATGAAGTCCATTACTTTTTAGACAACTTCACACCATTTTCAAAACCCTTTATCTTCTGTAGTCATAGTTAAGGAAAAAATGTGTTTCAGGATTAAAGTCATGTCCCACCAACATCCCCTCCCCCACATTTTTAACTCGCTGTGCATTCAGGTTGACCTCAAATTCACAGTGATCCTCTGCTTCATCAGTGTGCTGTGATGGGATTTCAGGTGTAAGCCACCATGAGAATCTACATATATACACATATATACATATATAATTATATATAGCCTTAAATATTGACTTTAACATTATTTAGTGCATTTTGTTGAATTTCTCTGTCTGTCAGTTTGCCAGGCCCTTTCTTTTGCTAAGCAATTTTATTTTCAACCAGATTTAAAGATACCCTCCTGTCCTGTGTTTTTAAAAAAAAATCAGCCTCTGAAATCTGGTCTAATTTACAATTCTTCCATTATTGATTTATGTCTATGACAATTGTGTTAGTTCTTTGTGGCTGTTGTGAAAAATTGCAAAGATCTTGGGAGCTTAAAACAACAGAGATTTATCGTTTTCCAATCCTGAAAGTCAGAAGCATAAAGCAGGACTCACTGACCTGACACACGCTTGGCAGATCTGGGTTTCTTTCTAGATTTCTGAGTCTGAATCTGCACCATGTACTTTTGAAAAGCCATACTGGCTTTGGCTTCTTTTAAGTTCCCCCTGCCCTGCACTATGCCCCCCTAATCCCAGGAGACCACCCTCACTCTCTAGGACTAACTGCTCTTTTTCACTTCTGTAAACTGCTTGATTGCTTGGTTAAAATGACAAACTATATTGACCCCATTCTGACTAGCTGTTTCAGGCAAGCCTGAACATGTGCAGGCATGTTGTAATCTCCACCTGCCACCCCCACCCCAGGAGGCTATAGGTGAAGCAAGCCCAGACATATAGCAGCCTTATAGGGTAAAACGGAGACTTCTGGCTCTACAGATAACAGTCAGCACATTCCACATCTCTGAGAGTAGCACCCACCAATGAGAAGCCCCCAGGACTGCATCCCTCGTAACCAATCAATTCAAAAGTGTGTTGGCGCACACGGGCTCCTGGAACCAATCAAAGTGTTACTCTGTTATTCCCTCCTCCCCTTGTCTAAAACCTATAAAAAGCTCCCCCCCTGCAATCGTGCCTCTCAGCACGGATCCATTGCATTGATGAGGTCTGAGAGCCCGAGTTTAAGTCCAAATAAAGACTTTGTTCTTGCATGCCCTCTGGATTCTGTGGTTATTCTTGGGGGTCCGTTCTCTGGGCACAATACTTTCTTACCAGAGTGTCTGTTCTACTTTACTGGGTATTGAGTCCCTCCTGTCTTCAAAGCCAACATGGGCATGCGGACTCCCTATCTTCCCTCACTTGATCTCTATCTTCCTCATTTATTTACTTATTTTGGCTTTTATTCAAATTTGTGTGTCTTTGTGTGGTGTGTGGTGTGTGTGTGTGTGTGTGTGTGTGGTGTGTATGTGGTGTGTGTGTGTGTGTGGTGTGTGTGGTGTGTGGTGTGTGTGTGTGTGTGTGTGGTGTGTGTGTGGTGTGTGTGTGTGGTATGTGTGTGTGGTGTGTGTGTGGCATGTGGCGTGTGTGTGGTGTGTGTGTGTGTGTGGTGTGTGTGTGGCATGTGGCGTGTGTGTCTATGTGTGGTGTGTGTGGTGTGTGTGTGTGTGTGGCATGTGTGTGTCTGTGGGTGTGGTGTGTGTGTCTGTGTGTGGTGTGTGGTGTGTGTGTGTGTGTGTGTGTGTGGTGTGTGGTGTGTGTGTGGTGTGTGTGTGGTGTGTGTGTCTGTGTGTATGTATCGTCAGCCTTCTATTGTGAAAGCCAGAGACTGACACTGAGCGTCTTTCTCAATAAATCTCCACTGAATTTTTATTCATTTATTTTTGCGATAGGTCTCCCACTGAACCGGAACTCACCATTTTGACTGGACTGCCTGACTAAGTAAGGCCACAGGATCCTTCTGTCTTGACCCCCTCCCTTCAGGGGTGGGAGTGGAGAAACTTGACACCATGTGTGGCTTTTACATAGGTGCTGGGGATCAACTCAGGTCCTCATGGTTGAATAGTTAGCATTCTAACCACTGACCATCTCTGAAGCAAACCCTTGAAATGCTTCCCATTTCTCTTTGACCTTGTTTGTCCTCATGACTCAATCTCCCAACCTCTTTCACTTTTAAGGAAATGTTGGATCTTCAGCCCAAATAGACAACACAGCATAATTTAAGCAAATTTAATGATTCTTTTTCCATGAGAGGTGATATATTCATAGAGTCCAGGGATTCAGATATTGTCTCTCTTGAGGGACAATTTTCTATTTTCTTTCTGGCATAGGTTTGAAGCATATTTTACCATGTTTATATCTATTTTAATAAATTATATACCTGAATGATATCCTTATTAAAATTTACCTTTTGAATATGCAAAAGTCCTGTATTTAAGTCTGTTTCTTTTATTAAAATATTATTTTAAATTTTTTATTTGTTCATTTAAGTGTATGAGTGTATTGCCTGCATGTGCATAAGTGCACCTGTATCATCTAGTGTCCCCAGAGGTCAAAAGAGGGTGTCAGATCCCCTGGAGCTGGAGTTATAGACAGTTATTACCTGACATGTGGGTGCTGGGATTCGAACCTGGGTCTTCCGCGAGAGCAGCCAGTGCTCTTAACTGCTGAGTCACCTCTCCAGCCCCTATGTCTATTTAAGAACTCCCTGCTCCAAATCTTTTCTTTTCCTAGCTCCTGTTTTCTTAATTCTCATTTTACTGGGTTTGATATATGGGAATACAACAAATAAATTATTTCTTCAATATTGAATTTGCTAACCTTGTTTTTTGAAATTCCTGGAAATACATTTTAATAATGTAGCCTGTTTAAAAGAATGCTACAATCTGATATGAGTTTATTTGAAATTTGAAGAGACCTAATATTTATTATAATATTTCTATATGTAAAAGTTCCCTAAGTTTGTCAGTAACATTTTGGATTTTTCTGTTTTGTAACTTGTACGTTCTTATAGATGCATCTGCAAATGTTTGAAGTTTTATAGTAATACATTGAAATTTATAACGTTTAGGTTGGGGAGATGGTTCAGTTGGTAGAGTGGCTGCCACACCAAGTAGGAGGACCGAAGTTCAGATTTTCAGCACCCGTGTAAAAAGCCAGGCCTGGCAGCCTTCACCTGTAATCACAGTATTAGCCAGTTATGAACAGACAGGGGTCCCTAGAGCTAGCTGGCCAGCAAATCTAGTTGAACCAGTGAGAAACTCTATATGAGAAAAAAGGTAGAGAGAGATTCAGGAACACCCCAATGTTGACCTCTGGCTTCCTGGTGCTGGTGCACACGTGTGGGCGTGAACTTGCATTCACACATTCATTCAACACAAACATGAAACAAATGCTTTACAGTTTTTCAGATTTTGTTTTCTCTTTTTGTGATGAGACATGAAATACACTGATCTTTTTATATTAACTTCTTAAATGACTGTTTCCTGAGTGAATCAATTTTGTGATCGTAGCTGGACTGCCATCACTGCTCAGCTTTTGAGATGTTTTCAAATGAACTTTGCAGGCTTTTCTCTTAAAAGCTATGGAAATTCAGTAAATTTCATAATTAGATATGCAAAAATCAAGTCATTTCTCAAATATAGAGAAACCTGAGGGTCCCCCCTCTCAGTCTCCTGTCCAGGCTCAGAATCACCAGAGAAAATTATCTGAAGGTCGGTTGACTTCCCAGTGAACCGTTCTCTAAAGACTTAGGGCCTCACAGTCTACCCTTCTCCCTCAGCAGCTGTCTGCAGTTTACACAGAGGGTTATGTACTTTATAGGATGTTTATCACTGATTCTAGTCTCCTGTTCATCTGTTCATCTAGTCTCCATCTCCTGCGAGGGTGGATACTGGAGTTGCATTTATGAAGCTATATAGATATGTGCATTGAAAAGGACACATTTTTTTTTCCAGTTAATTATTTATTTAATAACCACATACTTAGAAAAAGCATTTCATTACAACAGCAGTGATATATTCAATAACAATTTTCTGAGCTAAGATGTATCTTTTTCAAAATTGGCTATAAAATTTTAGTTTTACAGTTGAATTTTTACAGTTATACAATATTGTACTCAGAATAAACCCTATAAGACATAAAATTAAATGAGGTTTTAACCTTTAAAAGATCTCCATTTCATTACTAAAATACACAGTTTCATACAGAAAAATTCATTTTAATGCAATTGATATTAAGATGTTTGCATGTGCATTTTTAATCTCTATATATCTGATTATTACTAGTCACAGTCAGTTACTTTCTGAGCTCCTTGGAATCTGAGCATGGATATAAAGTCATCAGGTAGATTTCAATGATAATGTTTTTCACATCTACTAGTTATTAAGGAGCAAGTTTTTATGGTTTGAAGAATTTTTTTTAGACGCACTTCCCATGTAGCACCCTCC
>NW_008329521.1:462569-463301 GCF_000622305.1 Nannospalax galili
TTATCTGGCATTGTTGCTTGTTATGTAGCCTTTAGCTATACATATGGACTCTTAAGAAATTATATTGACCCCTTTAATCTTTGATTGTACGTTCCTTTTGGATGTTTACGGCCATACAGTTGGCCCTGATAAACCAATTTATTTCTTTTTTAATGGTTCAAATTTTCCTGTTTTCCTGTAAGTATCATTTAGATAGACACATTTTTCTAGTTTTTAATTTTCATGAATTTTACTTTTATAATGTTGTTTCTTCTATTGTTACCTAATGATTTAACTTTAAAACTTAACTTTTCTCTTTTTCCTGCCTGGGGCAAGGGTTGTGAATTTGAGAGATTAAGTATCACTCTGTAGTCCAGGATGACATGGGAATCATAATATACCTTGGGCTGACCTCAAATTTGTGATGATCTCCTGCCTCAGCCTCCTGAGTTCTGAGATCGCAGTCATCATAAAATTCAGTTTTTCACATTTTGACTACTTTGTTTCAAATGTAAATATTTATTCTTTATTTATTAATTTAAACACAATAACCATTTAGGAATATTCCAAAGTATTAACATGCTGAATGCATGTAAGAACTGACATTTACTTTTGAGAGCCAAAAATTATTATGCATATAGCTGTCTTTAATTGCTAAAGACATTTTAGAGTGGAAGAATTAAACCACTAAAGATTTCCCAAACCAAAAATGAGAGAGAGAGAGAGAGAGAGAGAGAGAGAGAGAGAGAGAGA
>NW_008329521.1:463318-551785 GCF_000622305.1 Nannospalax galili
GCCCTGTAATTGATGGATAAACCAAACCTTGGCATAAACAGCAGTAAATCTGACTGTATACTATGCACAGTCTTGGGAAATAAGACCCTTTAAAGCACAAATTCCTCTTCTTACTATGTTTCTTTGAATGTTGTATTTGTCCTATCAGAAAAATTCCTCTAATAAGGAGAGATGGCCAACTAACCCCAGACTTAAACTGTGTGCTCAAGAAGGAAAAATAATTTTCTCTGTAAGCCCCAATAAAAATAATAAAATACCAGTACTAGATAGTTTTGTCACCAAAGTATCCTGGTTATCTTAAAATAGAAAAATATTTGGTTCAGAAAACCAAACCAAACAAACCACCTCAAATAGCCATATGTACACAAACTAGCCTTAAACCAGCTTGTGATACATCCAATATTTGACATATATCAATTTGTGTTACTTTTGCTTACAGTTAGGGTGGGAACAAAGCCACGGCATGGACAGCCGAGTGGTCCAGCAGTAATGTGTGCTTCAACTCCAGTTTCTACTGATGACTGCCACTCTAACTCCCCAGACCTTTGCCTTGATGTAATGAGGTAGAAATTTTGTTTTTATGTCTACCACAGTCTGGTAGCCAATACTGCCAGCTCATTCCTGCCATCTCTATAAAATTAATAGGTTTTTTTTCAGCCAAATTCTGGCATGGGCTTTGAGGTTTCAGAGAATTCATGGACCGCATGGCTCAGCACCTCTCCATGATCCTGTCACTATGATGCAGAATTTTCTCCTGATAAACATAACTTTTAGAGGCACAGTAGAATTCTGTAACTGGTGAATTGCTGTGAAGTTACATTTAAGTGTGTTGAGTCATGTCACTTGTTTCTGTAATCACAGTAATCAGGAGGGTTGGTGACCTCAAGGCTAGTCTAGGATAAAGAGTGAGAACTTTCTCAAAAAAAAAAAAAAAAAAGAACTGATTAAAAAAAATGGAAAGTGCTATTTTATCTTACTTGGAGTGTGGAGTGTGTGTGTAAGTGTGTGTGTAGGCTATGTGTTTCTGATTGCTGGTCGGGGGCAGAGGAGAGCATCAGATCCCCTGAAGCTGAAGTTTGTGAGGCATCCAAAATGGGTGCTGGGATCTGAACCTTGGTCCTCTTGATTAAACAGTAGGCTCTTTTAACTGCTGAGCCATCACTGCTCAGCAGTTACTATTCCAGTTTTCAAAATTAATAACTCAGCCGGAGCGCTTTAACTTGACATATCTTCTCGTTATATCTGAAATTATTAACAAGGCCTAATGTTGTTATAATAATTGTGTTAGTAAAGCTATTTGGTAAATAGCTGGAAATTGACGTCTCTTAGAAAAATTCAGTCTTACTTCAGCGGGCCACAGGGGAATTTTCGTCCTAAAAATGAAGTGAGGTAGCAGGCACTGCGCACAATGTAGCTCCGCCCTGATTTCAAATCCTGTTCACCTGGGAGATTTCTAACATCTTTGTTTTCATATTTTCATAAACGCAACTCAAAGGATGATTCCTTACCTCAGTGGGCCACCTCTCTATGCTTAAAAGAAGTGTGTTATTTTTGACAAAGAGGGGGACTTTGGTTTGATTCAACAGTAACTGGAGTTCAGTGAGGGAGGAAGAGGCTGTTAAAAGGGAGATCTGCTTCTAATCACAGCTGAATTTCCAAAGGATAAGCCCAGTGTAGTGAAAACGTGTCCTTCCAGCATTCTGGAGGTTGAGGCCAGAGGAGGACAACTTCGGGCCAGTTTAGGCTACACGGGGAGATGGTATCTAAAAGGGAACAAAAGCAGTCTGAAGACCCTAAGGTAAGATAAGACGTTGGGTTCTGTGTTACTCAGGTTCACTGCCAGAGAGCATTCCGAGAACCTTCTGGAACGTGAAGGACTTGCTAAGGACTTCCCCCAAGAGTGATGACACTTTGTAAAGAAGCTGATACTTGGTGCTGGAGTTTCATGGCCTGATTCAGCTAAACCTGACAGAGAAATAAGCTCTGTACTCTTTATTTTTCTACCTCAGGTTTATGATTCAGTTCTTCAGTCATCGCTGCTCTCTGATCCAGAGCCCAGATGCTATGTGCGCCCTGGTTTCATGTGGTAACTTTTTACTTTGCCTGGAATCCCTGTCGTTTCTCCCCGCCCCCCGCCCCAACGTTCTCTTGTCTTCCTGCCCTCCTCCTCTTCCTCCTCACTTTCCTCCCCCCACTCTGTTCCCCTACCTGTTCCTCCTCCTCCCCCGTTTCCTCCCTCTCTTCTCCCCCTTCCTCATCCTCCCCTCTTCGCCTCCCCTTCCCTGCTTCCTCCTCCTCCTCTTCCTCTCCTTCCTCTTTCCTTTTCATTCCTAACCCTCTGGGGGTCAATTCTTCCGGAAATTCTGCTGTGCAGGGTGTTGCATGAAGTGAACAGAGCATCTGTTCCAAAACCCAGATTTAACGCTGCATCCTTAAAGAGACTCTTTACCTTGAGCTCATGACGAGTCTGAGCCAGAAGTCTGAGATCCACTTGCCTTAATTTTCAGAATGACTTATGTTTGGGGATTTTTCCCATTTCTGTGGGTCACCAGGGTATGAAATATGTGTGCACAGTTTGTCACAAGTGTATTCTTTGCTCCTCCATTTCTTGTTGATAACATTTTTACATTTTTGTCTGTATGGTCTTTGTGGGGATTTTAATGATTTTAATGTTTCTTGTCTTGTTTTGAGATAATTGGAGATATACAGGAAGTTGAAATAACACAGCAGGATTCCTGGTTTCTTAAAAACTTACACTATAACACGAAGGAGAAAATATGAGGATAAATGCTGTGCACATTCAGAAAGCCTCTTCCCTGGTGACATCAAGGAAATCCTCCTCCAAGCTCTGCCCACTGTTCCTGCTTCTTGAGCCCCAGGCAGCCACTAACGTGCTGTTTCAAGAAATTGCTTTTTTCATTCAATAGTTTTTGGTGACTTGTGCAAGTTTGTTTCTTTTCCTTAGTGAGTTTAGATCTGCCACTGCTCTTTGAAAGCCTGTTTATGTCTTGAAGAATGTCTAAATTGTTGCAATTGGGGATTATTAAGAATTTTCTTTCTTATGCATTTGAGAATGTTAAGTGTGAACATAAGTCTTTATTTTTATAGCACAAGGCCCTATGCAAGGAATTGCTGGGTCAGAAAGTGACTGATTGGCTCTTAAGTAAACTGACAAATTCTGTTCCAGGGTGGAGATATTTCACACTCCTCCCCACAGTGGGAAAATTGTAACTCTGCATCTTGTTAGGACTAGATTGGTAACTTTTTAACTATATCAACAATTCTGAGCGCTGATACAGGGAAGATATAGAACCTAAGAAATATTAAGGAAAATATGGCTTTTAATTCTTGTTTCTCTCCCTCTGTCTCTGTCAACAAATTAGCTACAATCACTGGCTTTTTGTCCTGATGAATATTCCTCATTTCTGTTTGTCTCAGATGGAGATTTCTGTAATGATCTTCAGACAAAGGATTTTTTGAGTGTTTGTTTTCTTTATAAATTTGTAATAATTTGCCTAATAGAATGTATTGATAGCTTATCAATATGTAATTTTCCCTCTCACTGAAACCCAGTGCCTAAGGTATAAAAGACACGTACTACCTCCATTCAGGGTCCAGATTTTGAGGCTTGAGCCTGATGGACCAGGCTGCAGCCTAAATAAAAATACCTGCTTCCTGTATACCCTAGGTGACCTGTCTGATATTTCCTAAAACACTGATATTTCACTGTCATTTAAATATGTTTCACTAATGATTAGTATGTGAATTAAAACATGTATATTTGCTTTTATTTTATTTGCATGCTTTTTTGCTTGCATATGTGTATGTGAACCACATGCATGCAGTGTCAGCAGATGCCAGAAGAGGGTGGTGTTCAAGTGTTTGTGAATTGCCAGACATTGGCGTTGGGAACCAACCAGGTTCTCTGGGTAACAGGTTCTTAAGCACTCATCCATCTCTCCAGCCCCTAAATGTGACTTTTAAAACAAGTGCTTATTTGCTATTTGTAAATCCTTATAAAAACCCCTCCTTCCTTGTGTCCATTTTCTTTGTTCCTTTTAAAAAATATTTGCTATATTTTATGTGTAGAATTGTTTCTACCTACATACACTTAATCCTGTGGTGTTCAAGTCCCAAGGCTCTTACAATCTTTCTACCATGGTCCCTGAGCCCTGGGTGGATGAGGTTTAATATAGGATTCCCTCCCAGGGACAACACTCTGCAGTCTCTTATTTTCTAAACCTTAGCCAGTTGTGGCCTTTTGTATGCATCACACTCCGCTACATGAGGACGCTTCACTGGTGAGAATTGAGAGATGCATTAATATTCTCTCTAATACCTTTTTTATGACCCTTAGGTATAGAGCTTGCACATTGATGAGTGATGTACAGTATACTTGTCTGTAAATATAAGGATTCATATTTAGCATATAAGAAGAAATTTCATTTGACTAGACATATGACAGTGATAGGGTTTTCTCTAGGATCTGTGACCTCCCCAGTCATGTGTATTTGACTGTGTTTACAGTGCCACCCATGAGTTCCCTCCCATTGAGAGGGCTTTAAGTCCAATTAGCTGTTGACCCCCCCCCCAATAACAGTGCCACTACTGCAGCAACAGAGGTAGTTTGCCATGTCATTGGTTATGGTTAGAGCTATGAGAAGTAGTGTTCAGTTAGAAGGCTTCCAGGTGAGTTCCTGCTCCATTGCCCCCTTTTATTACTTGTTTGGTTATTTAAATACAGAGTCTGGTTATGCTGCCCAGACTAATCTCAACCGCCTAGACTCAAAGTAGCTGTACTGTAGTCTGGCACCCCATGCTTGGTGGGCCTGAGAAGTCCTGACTGCCGCTATGGGTGAGTCTTGAAATTAGGAGAGTTGATGTCTCTCTTTAACTGCAGGGGCCCCACTTTGCCTTGTGGAGGTTTCTTGCTTCAGTGATAGTGGTATCTGCATTGTAGAGCCTCGCTCTGGGACTTGAAATCTTTTGTAGCAAGCCAATTTTACTCTCTCATTCTCTCTCTCTCATTGTGTATAGTTTATACACAAAAAGAGACTAGTGTGTACTGCAAGTTTCAGGGTTTATGAAAAGTTCAACCAGACAAAAAACAAAGGGTGCTCACGTAGCTTGGCCCATAGGTCATTCAGTCCTTCAGTGTGGACAGAGGGTCTTTCCTTCAAGACAAGGGAATGTGTCAGGGCTGTGACCAAGATGTCCTAATTTCAATTACACACACCTGGTGTTATTGATGGATTAGGTTGTTTTTCTCCTAGATGAAGGAAGTCAAGATGTTTTTTCCTAGAACAAAGGGCACTGTGAACTCTTAACCTGGCCAGCGCCTTGTGCTAGTCATTGTGGTGTTCTGACTGAGACACTGTTTTAGGTGCTTTGCCCTTTAGCAAAGGCTGCAGCCTGATCTTAAAAGTTCAGGCCCAGCTTGTCCTAAATTCTGCTGTCTTAGTTTCCTACATTTAACTACACTTTGTGTTTCAGTTTTCTTTATTTTTACAAATCAGTATTGCAATAATTTTGTTTATTATTACAAAAAATTGTGTCATGGATTTAGGAGCAGGTGATAGGCCTGGGAATAATGGGGAATTTGAGAATAGTTGAAATTTTTTATTTTAGTGGATCCTTTAGTCTACGAGTACACGGCATCTCTCTCAATGATTAATATCTCCTTTGATGCCTCAAAAGGAAGGAAAGACTCAAGAGAGGGAGGAAGGCAGGGAGGGAAAGAGGAGGGAAAGAGCTCACATAGTCCCCAGGTGTAGGAGATGTGATCTGGTTTCAAACAGAAGTTCTATGTTGGTAGATGTATATGCATTTCATTTTTCAGCCATTAGAAATGGTATTATATCATTAGTTCTGATACCTATATATTTTCCTAGGCATACAAGTGAAAGCAATATTTTTCATGTCTGTTTTATGCTTTGAGATCGTGCAGAATTCCCCGTGTCTTAGATCTCGGGACTGTGGGAGCACTTTCTGTCCCTTTCCCTCCCATCCTTGTCCTTCCTCCCTCTCTTCATTCTTTCTTTCTTCTATCCCCCTACCCTTTCCTTGAGTTTCCTAGTTTACATAGGAATTTCTCTGTAATCAATCATGTAGTTCCTAATAAGAACATTTTCAATTCTTCATTTTTAATTTGTTTTTATTTACTCATTATAAGTTTACACATTGGCTAGAAATTCCAACATTGTACTGAAAAAGTTGTAAAAAGTGTCTGGATTTCAATTTCTTCTCTTTTTAAAATCTACGTTTACTTTTTTTCCAATTTTGTGCATATTTGTATATGTGTGCCTGTATCAGAGGACAGCTTGTAGGTGGTAGTTCTTCCCCACAGTGTGCGGATTTGGGGCTCGAACTGGGGTCATCAGGCTTGCACTCCTTCATTGGCTCCTTGGTACCAAGTTTGTGGAAAAACATTGAGTTTTCACCATTAGCATAATTCTAGATCTAATTTCTATATTTTTATCCAGTTAAAGTTCTAATTAATTCCTATTTTTATGACCATGTTAATAATTTTCTTAAATGCACTTTCTGTAAGCACCGTGCTGATATTCTGGATTCATTAATCTGTTATTATAATGTATGACTTAATTCATTTTTTAAGCTCAAACCAGTCTCCAATTTTTAATATAAATCCTACATAGTTATGTTGTATAATGCCTTTTGCTGAATAAAAAATACAGGAGTAAAATTCTTCATTTGTCTTCATGGAGGACATCTTGGTGTTCCCCTGTTGCTTGAAGGGGTATTTTCACCAAATGGAAGTTTTGTAGGTGACAGTAGTGTGTCTTCTGACCTTGAAAGTTATTGTGACTCTTCTTACCTATATGACTCTTACTACGTTTCTACTTTTGTATTTTGTGAGCATCTGTGTATATTTGTGTGTGTCCATGTGTGGAGGTCACATCCTTTTCTTCCACCATGTGGGTTCCAGGGTCAAACTCAGGTGGACAGCCTTGGTCATCAAGCATGTTACCTGCTGAGCCATCTTACTAGCCCCTGATCTATGTGAATTTTAGTGGGATATCAGCTGTCATTTAAGCCATAATTTCAGTTTTAAGCAAGGTATTTATGCTCTCAGATTGTCTTGAAAGACTGTGCCTCAGTCTGCCTGTGTTGGGAGTTTTCTGATTCACGGCACATTTGTTTGGCTTAGCCAGTTTATATTTCACTTACTTCTCGTAGGCTTGTAATTTTGTTGATTGCATTTGAAGGCTTTCTGCTATTGTTTCCTTAGAACTTTTCAACCCCTCTTTCCATTTGTGACGATGATGGCATGAAGCCCGATTCTGTAGCTGCCTGACGCTCCACTGGCTCACTGTTTATGCTTTTATGTTATTTTCATTTGGCAACCTTCATTTTTATATTTTTGTAATTTTTCTACCTTTCCTTTCACTTAGTTACTTCTCTGTGCTCTACACCCAACTGGAATTCATTCACTGACCATTTTATCTTAGTCTTTTTATAAATATTTTATTAATTTTTTGGGAAATTCATATAATACATTTTAATCCTATTTGCCCCCAAATTTCCCCCTGCTCTACCCAACATCCTGTTCTCTTTTTATTTTTTGCTTTTTAAAAAGAGTGTAAAAGTCAGAGGTCTGCGCTAACTGAAGCAAAATCATGTGTTCTGGGCATGACAAGACTATTGTGCTCATGCAGTCACAGCAGCTGTGGTTGCCTGCATGCTGTCCAACCACTGAGTCTTCCTGCATGGAGGCGAAAGGCTCACCATGAGGCAGTGTAGAGCTTTGATGGCTTCTGTGGGAGGGAGAGTCAGTTTTCTTTAAGGGTGTGGTCCTTAGCAGGTTGACCGCTCCTGTGGATGGCCCCATGCCCAGAAGTATGTGGACAGCAGAAATCAAAGTTGATGGGTTAGCCTAGCTTTTCTTTATTTTTATGTATAAAATGTCTATTTGCTTCTTCTTAGACTTTTTTCTCTTTACCATGAGTTTTTCTGCATTCGCTGAGACCTCCTTGTCTTCCACGAGTTGCAGATATGCTCGCTGTTATTTGTTGGGGTACTTTTATTTGGACTTCTATAAAATATTTGTCAGATAATTCTAGCCGGTATCATTTCTATTTTAGTAACTATTGTATCTTGGAGTTTGAGAACTTTGAGGTTCTTGGTTTGGCAGGAACTTTTAAATTAAAACCTTGACATTAGGATATTATGCTGAGGAACTCTGAACCTTATATAAATCTATTTCCAGGGTTCCATCGACACTGCTCTACTAGGGAAGAAGAGCTGGCCTTGGCCTCAGTTGTCCTTGGTGGATTTGAAACTCGGTTCCTGAAGTTCTGGTAAGTTTTCAGTGGCATTTGCTTGCTACTATGGGTGGGAGAGGGGGCTCCCTTTGGGCCTGCCATGAAAACTAAGGAGCAGGAGTGAGAGCAGTGAGTGTGGCCTCGGGGGAATCTTTGCTGGCTGAGGAGGAGGAGTCATTGTCACTGCCCATATCCACCATACCCACCATTCACTCCTGATGCTGTGAGGTTAGGGACAGTGATACCAGCCAGCACTGTTGGGAATCCTGCCTTCACTAGACTCTTCTGAGAGGACCAAGCAGAGGGTGAAGGTCATCTTCTTCCTGTCTGAAGGGAGGGTGGGGAATGAGTCCAGGTTCCCTAATGGGTCTTCAGTGATATTTCAGGGTCGGACCTTCCAAACCTTCCAGTGACCATGTGTCCTGGCTTCCTGTTCTGGTTTGTGTAATAGCATTCTGGTGAGTGTTCTGAGCACCTTCTCACGGTCTAGTTTGGTTGGAAGTCCAGATTATCCACTCAGAGATTTTGGGACTGCCGAGGAGGGCTGCCCTTTTTCTGTGCTGCTTGGTTTTATTCTGCTGTTGGACTGCTCCTTCCCATTACCTACCCTACCTCTTGGTGTTTGTGAATAATCAGTTAATCATTAAAACCAAAAAGGATAAGAAAAAAACAAACAAATAATGCTCTCACTGACCACTGGACTTAGAGTATTGCTGGACTTTGGATATTATGTGTCTCCCTCAGGTTTTAAAGGCTTGGTTCCCAGGGCATTAAATTTCTCTATTCACAGGTGATTGTATCATGAGAGCTCTGATCTTATCAGCTGGCTAAACTATTGATGAACTCACAGCTTAGTGGACCGTTAGGAAATATGGAAACTGTACAAAGTTCAAGCCTGGTTGGAGACCCCAGGGCCTTGGGTTGCACCCATGGAGATACTTGGTTCTCGGTCAATTTCTGGGTGTCATGATATCAACAGCCTCATGTTCTGTCACCAGGATGCTCTGATTCACTTGAAGCCATCCTGATGCACTCTGCTGATCTGGGACTGAAATCTCTGGTGTGGGAAACCAAAATAAATCCTTTCCCCTTAAGTGGTTTTCTTGGAGATTTTGTCACACTGCTAACTGGCTGCCATAGGTCTTTTGCTGGTGCGCTCACGTTACACTTTTCAATATTTCTGTATATTTTCTTCATGCAGAGCATCCAGGTGTCATGGCTGTTCCTAGTGATAGAAATAGTGAAAACAATGTCGCATCCATATTGCTGTTTCCAAATCACTGAATCACTGAATGACGTTTAATCTGTGTATGATGTCATCAGGTGGGTAGGTCTTCAGGTCTTATGAACTGACTCTGACCCAGAGCAGCTGAGCACATGGCTTTGTGAGTGTACTGTGGACTGCCCTCCGGGGACTGGTGACAAAGGTGGCCTCCGTAGTCACATGGTTACCACCTGAAAGGATTTGATGAGAGTGGCCCATGACTCAACGCTCCACCTGTGAAGCCCTCTTCTCAAGTGATTTAAGTAAAGGAAGCACATGTAAAAGGGCTGCTGCAAACATGTTAGAGCAAGGTGGAAAAATATAAAGAAAATGCTGTCGTTTTCACCATAAGAACACAATAACATGAGAGCAACTTCCAGCAACTTCGCTGGCAGAATGGGAAGCAAATAAACTAACAGGGAAATCTGGATGAAGGACGGGAAGGAATGCAGTGCTGGGTCCTGTGTGTCGGTTTCAGAGCTGTGGGGACTGCTTCCTCCAGCAGGCAGTGTTGCTGTCCTGTGTTTACTGCTGTTGGTTTCATCTTCCTTGAACTATAAATAAATTTGTTTTCTCCTTTTGTTCAGTGAGTAACAAACAATTCAATAGTTTAGACATTCTGAGGGCATATATTGTTTGAGAATAGGTCTTGCAGTATAGTCCAGGCTGGCCAAAGCTTGTGATTTTTCTTCTCCCAGGCTCCTGAGTACTGGCATGACAGCGCTGTGCCTCCACACGTAGTGTTTTAACTGTGGAAATGCATTGCCTACGCCTTTCGTTTTTAACCCTGGTTTATCCTTCTACTTTTTGCTACTGCTTTTCCTGTCTCTGACTTTATGTTGCCAGTGGAACAATAGCAGAGTTGTGGGCAGAAAAGCACAGAACATTTCGGCACCTGAACACTCCACCCCTCAGCTTCCACTTCAAGACTTGTAAAGCACCCCCATAATACTTACCCTCTCCAGCCCTCACCTAGAAGTGGCTGGAAGATAGTGATGCATTAGAAGTAGGGCTCGAAGATGGATGTGCATCAGTTCGTTGATAAGACTTGTCTATTTCCTACTTTAAATGTGGTTATATTGCAGAGAGCCTTGAAATATTTACATAGAGCTTGCTTTAGAGCAATGAAATATTTACATTGAGAGGCCTCTGACTCATTTCAAATAGTTGCATCAAGTATATTCTAAAGGACCTTTGACATTTGGAGTTTGGCATTAGTTACTTCTTTCAGACGAATATTAACTGCAGCTATTGAAAACCTCGATAAGGGCACTCATTCCTGCGAGTGGGCAGGCTCAGGATCCAGCGAATAGTTCTCTACATGAAGGTTTGGGGACTATAATAGATACTAAGATCCCAGAACTTGTTGACACACAAAACACAACTCTTATCTCAAAGGGTCTAAGAGGTAGTTTATTCTGAAGCCAAATACGAGTGACTCTGGCCTGGAAGCCCAGACTTAGGTCACTCCAAATTCTGTGTTCCTACATGGTAACAGTGTGACAAAGTTTTTATAGTAGTGGAACAACAACAACAACAACATCATTTTTCAAATATATTAATGGAAGCATTTGTTAGGAGGCTAAAGCAAGGCCAGGAAATCTCTGCTACAGCCCCAGATGCTATCTGAAGGCATTCTAGGCCTTTCCACTGGTGGGGGCTAGATATTTGTTCTTACATTCCAAAGGATTTATCTAGGGTTCACAAAGATATTAGCTTACACACAGAAGAAGGCAATAAATTGCTCTTAAGAAAGCTAGAGGTGGTTCAAGATAATTTGTCTCTGGACCTGTGACATTCCCACCCGTCTCCCAGCACTGACGTTCTAATCAGTCATCCCTCCCTGAGGAAGGTTCAGTGGGGTGTTGCAACTTCTTTCTGAGGACATTGGTTCACGAAGTCCTAGGTAATATCAGCATCCATTAATGACAGAAAGATAATTGGCTAGTGGCTTCTGGAAGTCGTTTGAAGTGTTATCTCTGTTCTTTTGCTTGGATAGTGTCTCAGGCTTGCTCACCATGGACAGCGTCTGGGGCCTGCTCACCATGCACATCTACATTGTTTTCACAAAAACCAGGGCTGACAGAATATTGTCCTGGAAACATTCTGACAGTTAATACCAAGACACAAAGAACATGTCTGGCATAGCTCCTCTCAGAATGCCTAATCCATGAGTTATTTTGGTTGATTTTCCTTTTTAAAATGGCTTACATTAAAAAGTCTAGTAGGACTGCAATATGTTTGAAAAGACACTAGAAAAAGCCTGTTTTTATATTTAATTACCATGTGTATGTAAGCTCACACATGTGCCATGCTATGTGTGTGGTCAGCGGACAACTTTCATAGTCACTTGTCTCCTTCCACTGTGGGGATTCGAGGAACAGAATTCAGACCCTCAGGCTCGTCAGCAAATGCTTTGTACTCAGCCATCTCAGCAGCCCCTTGTAACTTTAATTTTTATGACTCACTATTCATGGCATAGACTTCCTTCAATTAAGTTACCAGGACAGAGCACACACAGATACATATTGCATGTATGTATATATGTATGTATGTATGTAGGTAGGTAGGTAGGTATTACTCAGCCCCAAATTCACATTAATACAACACAGGCATGCATCACTGGATTCACTAGCGTACCTTGTTCTACAGCTTCCTTCTGCAAAGGACCCTCCTCCACACCTGCACCTTTAATTTCACAGGGAAGGATCTGAGGGAACCAGCTTAAACTTCAGCTGCTTCGTGATCATTTGTGTCACTCACAGACTCAGCAATTGGTACCTGATAAAATCATTTTTGACAGGGTGCTATAGTCTAAAACAATAACAACCCAAACAAGGTGAAATCCATTTCCTTCCCATCTAATAAGTCTGGAGGTAAAAGAGTATGGATGACGTTCTTAGGCAGGAAACAATATCATTCTCTGTGTGGCCTCTTCTCTTAGGACTGCAGGATGGCGGTCATACATTCCAGATATTTAGAAGGGAGAAAGGGAAAGGGAATTTCTGTAACTAGAAGAAGGTTCATACCTTTTTTTCCTTCTCATTAGCTAGAACTAGTTGTGATGCCCAAAACAAATACGATCATTTAGTGTGACATCGAGGTTCCCAGTGAACAGTAAGAAGCAAGATGACAAGTGGTGAGAGAACTCTCTGGCCTCGTATCTTGGTATCATGGTCTTGGTTAATGTGTGGATTGAATGCCCACTGAGGGCCTTGGGAATGTTGTCGCATTGCTATACTGATTATTGGTTATAAAGTCTAGCAATTTTTCTCAAAGACAGAAAGGACAGTAGGCATTGACCTTGTCTTTCTCAGGACAGGGAAGTTACATAAACAGCAGGTTTTGAGTGTAGTAAGCTAGGTAGTGACAGGAAATTGATGAGATCAATTTTATCCTCATTAAGTTTTTACTGATGGTGGGCACAACTGCCCATACCTCTGTTTCTGCAGGCCAAATGAAATCACTGCAAATGAGGCTATAATAAATATTATAATATCTGGAGGTCCTGCAATCATAGCTTCTTCCCCATGGGGACAGATGGCCTAGAATACTGTGCACAGGCTTAGAATGGTGTTCACTGTGTTCTGACCACGGCCTTTTCCTGCACTCTCACCCCTGAAGTCAGGTATAATGAGAACCCCACATTTACCTGCAAGTGGCGAATGATACTCGGTATGGAGGATGGGCCTTGCTGCTTTCAAATGCATGCTTCTGTTTCACAAAGAATAAGACCAGGGCAGGGCAGAGAGTCATCTCTGCCCGCAAATCAACTAACAGAGAGATTGAGTTTCTTCCATGACAATGTGAAGCTGTTTGTTATCTCCCCTCACAGAGCTCCTGTCAGAGAGGTCAGCAGACAAGTCAACTAGGGGCAGGGAGATTCAGGACTCTGCTGGAAACATCATCTCCAACAAGTAAGTTACATCAGAGGCTTCTTCTGGGAGGGTATTGGAGAGCCCTGAAAGAGACTTCTGTGTAGCTTAGAATATTTGTATTTGAGGGGCAGATTTGGGACCACCTTTTCCATTTTCTGTACTTGTGCACACACTCATGAACGTTAACAGTCATGCTCATTCTGGTGTCCAAGTGGCCAGTTTCTAGGCACCTGTTCCAGTGTGCTTTCCCTTCTTGCCTAGTTTGACTCATCACTGTACTTAGTTTTTCATGATAACACTCATGAGCCTTATTATAAGCATCAAAAAACTTGTGTTTTTCCTATGCAATGTATAGCAACCATTTCTGACTACACACTAGAAATATGTCCTAGAACAAATGTTTGGAAAGTAGCTGAGTTTCAGAGACAGAACCAAATCAGAAAAACCCTGAGGATAATTGGCCTACTTTTCCAATTATTCTTTCATTCATTTGAAAATGTTCATTAAGAATCTGGAGTGAGTCAGCTGCAACTCCAGGTGGTGTGAGACTTTCTAATCTTTTGGATCTTCTGCCAAGGATAGAACATGTTAAAATAACAAAAATACATGATCCCAGCTTTAAATTTAGATCCTTCATTAGTATTTATGTTAAATTTAAAAAATTATACAACTTTTGAACTACCACAGCATCATCTGCTTTAAAAACATTATTTTCTGGGTGTGCTAATGAAAATTTAAATCAGGATTTTACATTCCAAGCATATGTGGAAAGAAGTAAAGAGAAAACAGGCAGAATGAGCTCCTGGAGAACAATCAACACTGAATCAGAGGCAGGAAAAGGAGGACGGATTAGAAACGTCCTTGGAGGGAAGCAGAATTTGGAGAAATAAAGACAGAGAGGACTCACTGGGGACAAGCATAAAGAAGCGTGTTGGTAAGATAAAGTGGATGCTTGTGAAATCCACAGACATAGGGTCTAGCAGATCACTTGTTTTGAAGAAGAATGTAGGTCTTGATGGGGACAGTGGAGCCAACAGTTACTGATGGTCCCTGAACCCCTGGCAAAACCTCAGCAAGTTACTAAGGAGCTGGAGGCTGAGGAGTATCAAGAAAGGGAACAACCGTTCATGTTAACAGTTTCTCTGTATATAAGGAAAAACTGGGGACCAGCAAAGCAGGCAGACAGCACAGGTCCGAACATTCAACTGTTATGAAACAAGTCTCCAATACCTCGTCCTTACTGCTATGAATGTCTAACTGGACATTCCCCGTAGGTCTCCGAGTCATCTGGGCCAGCTTAGTGATTTGGGGGTCCACTGTTACCTCTAAACAAGGTCACCATGTGTTCATTCCTTGTACCGGCTCCTGACTTCCACAGCATCCTAGTTGGTACTAAGGCAGGAGACGCCAAAGTACCTAATGTCTGGGGCAGTGGTGCTTCTGAGGAGGTGAAACTTTGAAGTGAATAGTGGGCCAGCACATAAGCTGCCTTCCTTTGCTCTCATGGGTAAACTTTACTTCAGTGCAGTAGACCTCTTAATCTAAAAATGATCCAGTCTACTCCAGGGCAGGAGGCAGGATGATCACCAATTGAAAGTCAGTCTGGACAACAGGGTGAGACCCTATGCCAATAAAGAAATTTAATTAAATTCTGCAAATCCAGGCCTGTAACTCCAAATTCAACAAATTAGAAACTTTTTTTTTTTTTTCGGTCTTTCTGAAACAGGGTCTCCCTGTAGCTCCAGCTGCCTGGAACTCACTCTGTAGACCAGGCTGGCCTCGAACTCAAAGAGGATCCACCTGCCACTGCGTCCCAAGTGCTGGGATTGAAGGCGTGCGCCACTACACCTGGCAACAAATTAGAAACATTTTTAATAGTTATGAGATTTATAGGATACATTCTATCCCAAACTAAGATATTAAATATTTAATGTTGGACTAGGTCATCAAATCTATGCTGTAAACAAGCTTATATAAAGCATAATAACAAGAGGATCCACCTGCCACTGCGTCCCAAGTGCTGGGATTGAAGGCGTGCGCCACTACACCTGGCAACAAATTAGAAACATTTTTAATAGTTATGAGATTTATAGGATACATTCTATCCCAAACTAAGATATTAAATATTTAATGTTGGACTAGGTCATCAAATCTATGCTGTAAACAAGCTTATATAAAGCATAATAACACTTTGGGTGTCCCTAAGGTGCATTATTATGGAATCTAAGTACTCTACTGCTCAAGACCAGATTAATTATGCATTTTCTTTGAAACAGGGTGCTATGGACTGTGTGTTTGTTCTGAATAAGGCTCTCCATCTATTTTCAAACCCAATGAAGTTAATAATTCATGTCAGCCAGGGATACCAAGAGCAGTCCTCGCTGAAGCATTTTTTTCTTTTTTTCAAAATAAAGGCCAGATAAAGTTGTGTTAAAAAAAAACCTCAAAGTATCATATAAATGCCATTTAGCCTCTTTGTGACTTTGAGTGTATGGGGAGATCAGAAAGCTGACTTCATCTAAATATAGCAAAATTCCAGTTTTCTTGTATGTTGGGTCATGACTAGAAACTTCTACAGATGGTGGAAGAATGGGTGCTCTACTAGGTGAAGCTATGACAGCTTATCGATATTTGTAGAACCACTGGTTATTGCACCTGGAGTGCGTGTCTTTCCTCTGCTCCCATTCAGAAAATCCCAGCCATGCCCCATCTCCCAGCAGTTCCCTCAGATCTTCAGCAGGCTTCCTCCCAGCTCTGTAGTATCAGAGCTGGATTTCAGGTCGTGACAAGACTACCTTAACAGAACCAGAGGGATTTAAGTCAATGCTATCTCTAATTCTCCTTGCTATTTTTAAACTATAGTTTTGTTGACTAGAGTGAGACTAAACATGGAATCTTTAAATTATTTTTTTTGTCTTATAACCCAAATTTGATAGTTTGATCAGCATCTCCTCAGGTCCTCCATTCCCAGTGACACATTTCTGTTTCTGCCTGAGTGACGGAAGTTTTTGAATTTCACATGGAGTAATCGTCTTTCAATATAATCTTATCTCACTGAGCTCAGTGTCTTCCACATTTACTCATATGTTCACATAATGCCTAGGGTTGAATAATTTTCTTTTGCACAAATATGCTGTAAATGCTTAATTCTTTATCCATCCATGGACACATGCTAGTTTCTGTATCTTGATAACTGGGAATGATACACCAGAAACATGGGTGAGAACTATCTTTCCAATCCACAGAGCTCATTTCCTTGATGTGTGACCAGCACTGGAATGCTGGCATGGAGTGGTTTAAGTTCTAAATGTTAAGGAACTCCCAGCCTCTGCTCCAGAATGGCTCTAGAGATCTGCATTCACAGCAGAGCTCCCAGGGCTCCCTGACTTCATACTGCGTGTCCTCCTATCTGATCTCATCTTCCTTTCGCACACTCAGAGAACGAGGGGACAGCTCACTGAGGTTTTGTCTTTCTCCAGAGATTACTACATTGACCAACTTTGCGGACATTGGTTCCCTGTATTTATATTTTCTTTGAGAACTGTAAATAAACAGTTTTTTTCTTCTACTGTGTTGTTTGTCATCAGATTTTGATTGGTTCCTTGCTGTGCAGATACCTGACATTTGTTCTTGTTTTTGTTGTTGTATTTGCCTATGTTTTGATATAATATCAATAAAAATTATTACCAAGACTAATGTCAGTGGATTCTATTTCCTTTTAGATTTTAGGATTTTCATTTAAGTATTTAATACTTTTTGAGTTAATTTTGTAAGCACTGTATTGTAGACTACAAGGGCTCACTTTCATTCTCCATGTGTAGATCCTCTACTTCCAATCTCGTTCTTCACTGAGGTGCAGTTGCTTCCCAGTCTGTGCTCTTGGGCCTTGCTCAGAGACCCATCACCTGCATATGTGTGAGCTGGTTCTCAGATCTCCACAACAATCCTTTGGGCTGTGTGTTTGTTTTTAATGTCAGCAACATACTGATTTGGTAACTTGAGTTTTATAATAAGATTTGAAGCTGGAAATGCTTAGGCCTCTTGCTTTAGTTTTCTTCCCAAAGATTTAGTTAACTGTTTTTAATCTTTTGTGATTCCATGTAAAAATTTTTGCTCATTTTTCTACTTCTGAGAAAAATGTCAGTGGGATATTCATAAGAGTTGAACTGATCTGTGGGTGTCTGTGAGAATATTTTATGAATATTAATTTTCCAAACATGTAGTCACTGTTCAGACTTTATTTGCATGCTTTTCAATCACTGTCATCAATGATTCACAGATTTCTAGTATATAAACTTTTACTACCTTGCATATAATTTTTTCTAGTACATTATTTTTATGTTATGCTACATTGAGCAGAGACATTTATTTGAGTTTTGAAAAGTTCATAGTATTTAGAAATACAAATGATTTCTGCATGTTAATTTTGTAACTTGTGACTTTGCTGAACTTAGAGTTTAATATTTGTAGTCTTATTCTTTTGATGCGGTCTCTAGAATCTTCTATGTAGGGACTGCACTTGCTATGAGTAGGTTTGATTTATTTTCTTTCCAATTTAGAAGAATTTTTTCCCTTTTCTTGCCTAATACATTAGGCTACAGTCGCTAGTTCTTTGTTCAGTGGTATTGAGTATTTTTACCTTGTTCCCCAACTTCATTCACCGTTTTCAGCATTGACTGTGATAACAGCTGTGGGATAGTCAGATATGTCCTTCATTGTGATGAAGTAACATCCTTCAGACACATCTTTCTGACATAATTTGTTATGAATGAATGCTGATTGTTGTTTCCTACTTTTCTGTACTCCTTGAGATCACCACCTTACCAGCTTTCATTCGGCCACAGTGTCATTTTGGGCCTGCTGATGTGCGTGGTGGCCATCTTTCATCAAGGACAGGTCCTGGTGGCTGTGGAATGTGACTCTCTCAATGTTCTCTTAAGCCTTGCTTGCTTTGATTCAAGATTTCTCTGTCAAGGCTCAACACCTTTGCCCCATAACACTGTTGTGTTGTTACCAGGTCTGGGTATGAGGATAGTACTGACCTCATAAAATTACTTTGGGAGTATTTCATTCTATTTAATATTTGTAAAGTGTGAAAAGACATGACATTAATTCTTCTGTAAATGTTTGGGAGAATTCGTCAGAAAAGCCATTTGTCTAATGCTGTGCTTTCTTCTATTGAAAGTAAAATAATTGTCAATTTAATAATGTCACTCACTATTGGTCTGTTCAGACAACACTGTCTCCTCTTGATTTAACAAGAGGTATGTATCTCAGAAATCAGCAATTTCCTGCAAAATTGTTCGGCTTGTTGCCATGGAATTGTGTATGGCCTTCTCTTACTGTTTGGTATTGAGCATATCAAATACAATGCCTGTTTTTCTTTAGCATTAGTATTATTTATTGAATTTCTTCCTTCTTTAGTGTAATTTGTATTTTGCCTAACTATCTTTTCAGAAACCAATGATTTCACTGACTGTTTTTATTTTCTTCCTGGTTTCTGTTCATTGATTTCTGCTCTAGTTTGTATTATTTCTTCCTTTGCTTTCTTTGGAATTAGTTGATTCTTCTTTTTATAGATCTTTGTGCTTTGAAATTAGATTGTTTGATTTGGTACTTTGTTTTAATTAGATAATCACTGGTCAGAAGCTCATTCTTAGAACCAGCTTTTCTATGTCCTGGAAAGTTTGTTGTCATGTTTTCATTTTTGTTCCATATTTGTTTTGATTTCTCCTTATTTCTTATTTCAGCTCTCTTTGATGGAGTATTCTATTTAATTTCTACATTTTGAATTTTTCAAAATTCCCTGTATGATCAATTTCCAAATCTTATATTATCATGTTAGAAATGGTGCATTAGGTGGATTTAATCTTTTACTGACTGATTTTATGCCACAGTTTTCCATGAGCCTTGAAGAACATTTCTCCAGCCTTTATTGCACACAGTGCTGTTACATGTCTGATAACAAATGTTATTGCACACAATACTGTTACATGTCTGATATCCATCTGTTGCTTCACAAAATAGCCCTGGCTGTCTTACAGGTCTGACATCACCTTGGTTTTCTGTTCAGATGACCTTGTGGACTATCCTCAAAGTAGATTGTTCTCCTATTAAAATTTTCACATGATTATCTCTTATCTTCTGTCTCCCAAGAGCCAAACCTGGCTGGTACCACCTGAGCATACACACAGACACACCCACACCCACGCCCCCCCATAAACACCCTTATATATAATCATGTTTTCTCTATGTTTTAAATTTGGAGAAACTACTATGAAGAATGTATGTATGATGTTTTTCCATGCTACTCAAAAATGAATGAAATTTAAAGTTGGGAGCCAAGCACTCTGTTACATAAGCCCCACCTTTCTGAAATGGTGAAAAGCCTCAAGAAGGAGGTGTGGAGAAAGGAAGGAAAATATTGAAATTTATTTATTCTTCGTTCATTAAGAATGTATTTTTTAATTTTTTTTTTTTTTTTGGTCTTTTTGAGGCAGGGTCTCCCTGTAGCCCCAGTTTTCCTGGAACTCACTATGTAGACCAGGCTGGCCTTGAACTCACAGAGATCCGCCTGCCTCTGCTCCCGAGTTCTGAGGTTAAAGGTGTGTACCACCACACCTGGCCCAAAAAATGTATTTTATTTACTAAGTTTTTGAAAACTTTTAATCTTATGGATAAGCGATGGCCATACTTCCTGCTAGCGGTGACGATAAGAGCTCTGAACCAGCACAGGCACCACTTTTCGCTTAAACGCTGCCATTGAATAGCTCTGGGACCTTGAGAAGATCGACTGACCACTCAAGGAGCCACTTGTCTCAGCCATAAAATAAAGAACGTGGAGCTGGATAAAACTCTTAACTGTCTCCAACTAAAATCAGTGGTAGAAGCTCCTTTGTGTGACTTTCTTTTATACTGTTGCACTATGAGATGTTTTGCTGGTGGCTTTGTTCAGTGATGGCAGAAGGAGGCTTTTCAGATACATGAGTGTCTCCTCAGTGAGGGTTTCCAGTTCCACCTCCTCACTTCTATGCTGGGATTTTGTCTAGCTTGAGTTTGCATGGCATGTGAGCATGCTGTCACCACTGCTGTGCATTCAGATCAGCAACTGCCCTGCCCAGATGTCTGGAAAATTCCATTTCTTGGCTTGATATATATATATATATATATATAACTGAAGGACATCTGGGTACAAAATATTGACTCCATAGGCCTTAATATATATGACAGGTGCATGAAATCTGGTGGGGGAGCTATAAGAGGGGTACAGAAAGAGGAGGGAGTGTATCTAAATATGATCAAAATATATTCTATGAAATTAGAAAAATTCAATTAAAAACTTAAAAGACAAAAAGAAACAAAAATTTTAAATCGTATACAAATGCAAATTGAGTGTAGGTTTAAGTAATATTTGATGCTTTCTGTTAGCTTTCATAAAACTACTACAGTATTGGAGCATCCTTTACATTTCCTAGTGTACATATATGTGTATTGTGAGTAAAAGAACAAGAGAGGTGTTTAAATAAGTGTAAGAACAGGTGCAAACCATTTGTTTACTTTTCCTGGCAAAAATATTGAAATTATGGAAATTAATTAATTTAAAACTTCATCCCTCATGATGTCTCTCTTCCTCTCTCTGCCATCTTACTGAGGCCTGTCAAAACTGCAGGAATTCTTGTACTGTGGAGAGGGGCTGTTTTACTGTCCACAGACTGGCTTGTGTGTGTTTAGAACGTTACTTCTGTACTTACCCACTTGATATCAATTGGCTGTTGCCATTAGGGTCCTGAGATCTCCTTATAAAGAACATAAAATAGGATGAAAACTCATGTAAATGGTAAATGGAAAATTTAAATTGCCTTTTGATGTGTTTTGGAGTTTTGGCCTAAGAATATTTTTTATAGCAGTTCACTAGCAAATCACTATGTGGTAAAAGAATTTTCTACCATTTGTGAATCAACGATCTTGTCTCAAAATAATGTTCTATAAATCAATGGCTTCTTTAATTTTCTGAAATATTAAAAATAATAAATAGCTCTTGGCTCACTTCATCTGTTGTGTGTGACTGGTGCACACAGACTGCTCACCAGCTGCCCATTCTCAAGGCTCCTGTCACGATTTTGTCCCATTAGAAACATGGTAACTGTGCAGCAACTATGCAATAGCCAATTTATAGATTGCCTTATCCTTCTAACAAGTTTCTAGGAATATAAAATTACCAGCTCACTGATGCATTTACAGCATTGGGGCAGTCCACAAGTTGGGTAGATTCTACATCTGCATGTGTTAAAAGAAAGGTGCTTCATATTTGACTTACGATTGTTAATGTCATGAGTGTTATGGGAAATATCTGAAAATTAGAACTGATGCTGGTCTATGTATTCAAATTAACCAATGAATTAATCACGATGATCAAGATAGTACTTCCTGCTCTTGTTTTGAGTGTCACACACAGTGCTAATATAATTGCAGGTTACTAGCAGTTTCCATCTGTAGACTTTTAAAGCTCATATTTCCCTATATAACCATATAAGTTTATATAGAGAAAATTAGTTTAAAAGAGGCCAGATAAACATTGTCTCTTTTTCTTTGTCTTTTAAAGTACACAGTGCTGTGATGGGAATATTGAAAAACTGTCCATGTCCTCTTTTTGTGCTCAAAGCTCAGTATGGGTCAGACTTGTGCTTGAAGCAAAGAGCCAAAGCAAACTGTCCTTTTAGAACAGTAACTCAGCAATTATTATTCAGTCTGACATCCAAAGCAATGATGACTTAAAGCCAGGGAAATCTGAATAATGGCTATGGAGATGGCAGTGGTATAGTGAGTTTCAGCATATGAGCTCAATCTAAACATATAGGTGAGATGAAATTAAATATCGGAAGATGGCGGTTTCTCAGTCAGAAGGACAGCAATGTGCAAAGCTGGAAGTTGAGGTTAAACATGGTGCTTTGTATAGTGCAAAGGTAGTTTCTACAGTTAGCGGATGGCTGCTGTAGATCCAGAGGCAGCCAGCAAGTCTCTACTGGCCTCCATTAGGAATGCCACACTGAATTTCAATTTCATATTTCAGGATCTGGGGACAGGGTGGGTGGTGATGTACCCTTTAGTGGTACTGAGGGTGGATAGGAAGGACAAGCCACTGAGCTCTAAACACAAGAAGAGGACCCCAAATTAAATCCACTTAGAACTGAACATAGTGTTTTAACTGGGTGCAGTGTCGTATGCGTGTGTCACAGTAAATAACGATGCTGAGGTGGGAGGAGGGTTTGGGTTCAGGTGATGTACTTGATACAAGCCTGGACAATATAGACCCTATGTTCTCAAAACAACGTAAGGGCTTCCTTTGGAAGTCAAAACAAGTCTCCATCCAAGGGACTTAAAAAAAACATTTGAAGATATGATCTTTGAACAAGATGTACCTTCTAGAATAAAGATGTATTATTCCAGCTCAGAAAGGGTACACGCCTGGTAGCCGTCAGCTGTCAACTCCCACAGGAGTTGACTCTGGTTGTGATATAAATTGCCTCGTCAAGGCAAGTCTCCCTGTCCTAAGTGCCTTGCATCCAATAACTGATTGCTCTGAAGCGAGAAGCATTTTCCTTTCTTAACTCAATATTGAAAAAAGACATTCTGTTCTGAAATGTGGGGTGGAATTTTCAGAATTCCCCACTGAGTTTCTCTAAACTATATGATGTGTCTGCCTCTCCCCATGAAGAGCACTGTGTACTCTCCTTTTCTTTAACAAACGTTAGATCTGTAAAATCCCTTTGATCCATTGCACTACAGCATTTCTCTTAGATTTGGTGATCTATCGTGGCCCTCAGCTACATAATAATATCTGAGTTGAGATAGCAAAACCCCAAGAGAATGGTGTGGCTCTAACCCATGTTTACTGAAGAGAATAGAATATTGACCCACTGTCTTCAGGGTCTAAAATGACCTCTGGATCAACCCTAACACTCCATTGTGTGGAGACATAAGTTTTGATAAATCTTCTAATACTCCAAGGTACCTAACAGATGATTGTGGATTGCAGTCTGATATTCTCTCTCTTAGACTTAGAGAAAACAAAGAAACAGCAATGAACCTAAGACACAGAGCGATGCTGTGTAATATTCTTATCTTCTCAAGTTCTCTGTTAGTGTATTCTAATGTCAGTGTAATATATTTTAAGTGTGATTTGTATGTGAATGATTTTTAAAAAATTTTGGTAAGTCTTGGGCCATATCTCATCTCTATTTCTTTCTCTAGAAACATAACTTAATTTGCTGAAGGATTTAGAGAATGGTTCCCATTTGCTGCTGGCATCTCCCCAAATTCCTAATACAACTTCTTTTGTGTTATTCATTTATTTCTTTTCAAAAGGGATAGCTGTCATATATCACAAAGATGTCTGTATTGCCTTGTGAAGAGCTTGTTCAGTGAAAAAGCTCCACGGTAAACTTAACTGCTTAGCAGAAGTTGCATGTGCGTACGAGAAGCACTGTCCATGCCTTCTTGGGGCAGAGTGGCTTTGATAAGCCAAGACCTTCCCTGCCAACCTGACAGGGTGCCATGGGTGCAATCATTGGCTCTGGCTTGCAGAGCTCATTTGAACAGACTTCTTAGTACAACTTGATAAAGACTTTCATAACATTGTTGCTTGACTCATATTACTGTGCAAACTGCTATAATAAAATACCGTGCTGCTTGCCCAGGGCTGCTGGGATTTGTCGACTTTGGGATCTCATCAGGCAGCATTTAGAAAGAATGGTTCATCTTTTGTAAGCTCTTCTTGCATGTGACATAGATAAATGACTTTATCACATCCTTGTGACTCTATAAATCATGTGCTATTATTATTCCATTTTCACAGATGGGGTAACTGAGGTAAAGAGATGAAGGTCAGAAATTTCTTTGGGTACAGAACTGCTGTAACTTAGAGCTGGAGCTGTAAAGCACCTGACCACAGGCTGTGTGCTGTGTGCTGTGTGCTGTGTGCTGTGTGCTGTGTGCTGTGTGCTCTGTGCTGTGTGCTGTGTACCACAGCTCTCCATGACATGAAGTCATGAAATATTCCACCTGCAAAGCCTTTATCTTTCTATGTCTGTATCCTACACTGGTTCTTAGGCAAGCTTGCACATTGAACTTGTAGAAAGTTTCAGAAATTGTTTTCTTTGACTACATATGAAGGGGAATACATCTTGATTTTACTCTGTTAATAAAGGGTTTAGATTGAGAACTTGTTTTATCCTGTTTTCCCTCAAATAATAACTTCAAAATATGTATTTTGTTTATCTGAGGCCTTTCATTTAAGAATTTGTAGAAGTTTACAAATGTTATGTGAACTACTACCCTCCTTGTTTCCTTATCAAGCAATCTGTGTCTAAGGTTGATGGCAGATGGCCGATGCTCAGCAGTATTAAGTGACCCATCTAGTGCCGCACCAACAACCCACAGTGCACAAGAAGACAAATTAGTCTTCAATTCTTTCCCGCACTGATACGACACACAAGGTCTCCACAAGTTACAAGCCCGGAGCCAGAATTTCACTCCCCTTTCAGAGGTTCCAAGTTACAAAGTCGGGTCCTCAATTGTCACTGCTCTCTCTGATTGGGTAATGATAAGAAAAATGCCTAACACATGTGTGGTCCCTGACAATGCTTCAGTCATTTTTATTGTATTTTTTGATCCAGAAATCCTAGGGGCATAATTGTCTTCACCTTTCAAGTATAAACCCCGAGACAGAATAACAACACAGAATGACTTCTAAGTTTTATTGCTTTTACCTGTAAAAGCAATCAGAAAATTAATGCACTTGGCAATAATTTTTCTGTTTTATAAATGAAACTATTCAGATTCTAGTAGGTAATCTCTTACACCAGCTGGGAGGCATACTTTCTGAAACCTTTTACTTAAACCCTCATACTATATACTATGACCTTCCACACACCCTGGGTTCATCTCCTTTGTGTCTCTGTCTCTGTCTCTCTCTGTCTCTCTGTATTTCTGCCTCTCACTCTCCTCAACACACATCACTATTATCACGATGATGACTGTCTTAGAATAGTTTCCTTAGAAAGTGTCAGGCAAGATGCAACAGGGTTGTTTACTGTGAAAAACTCAGGAGGGTACCTAAAAGGATGAAGGCCGAAGCCAGAATGGAGAAAGTTTGGGGTGTGGGGAGGGAATGAGGGAACGGAGGCCTGTGGTGCACCTGGAGCTGAGGACTCTGCAGGTTCATTGGGGCTATTGAGTGTTGTCTCTGAAGAGTGTTCCCCATGGAAGTTAGGAAGAAGAGAATTTGCATGTACACAGGAAACTCACTAAGCAATAGAAATGCCTAGGAACAGGGAGTAACTTGGGCAAAGAGTTTTCTGCAGACAAGAACAGTTCTCTTTGAAGGAAACAGGCATGACTCACCTGAAATTGATATTTTCAGAAGAGGAGGAGGAAATGTGGACTTTGAAGGGAAGTGTGAGCAAGGCGTGGAAACATCCCTTATGATTAGTAAGTCAGTAGGCATGCCCCATGCCAGATAGCTGCACAGAGCCTTTTGTTCATTTCTCACTTTATGACTCTCCTTACAGTTGAATAGAAGAATATTTGCTCAATTGGAGACAGGAGAAATGGCTCAGCAGTTAGTTCTGAGCACTGGTTCCTTTTGTAGAAGACCTGGATAAAGTACTCAGTACCTGTATGGTGGCTAACAACTGTCTGAACTCCAGTTCCAGGGTATAGGATGCCCTTTTCTGACCTCTGCGGGCACTGTATGACATGGGTGCACTTACATACACACAGGCAATATAGTCATAAACATGAAAACATTTGCTCAAGATTATACAAGTCTTACATTTTTGAACTGAATAGTCTTCATGCTGCAAATGATTTTGGATACGAGTATCCTCATCTCAAAAGTGATCGAGTTAAGTTAAATCCAGTGAGACAAAAATGTGTGAAATACTGACTGGCACATAGAATGTAGCCCACAAATGATCTGTCATTTTGGTTACCTCAGAGTCTGGGGTTTCATTATGTGTCCCATTTGATCGCACCACCCACTGAAGGTCATGAGGAACCCCCAGCAACAAGAAAAAACAAAAGGCACTCTGTTCTAGGGTTTGGGATGTAAGCTCAGGGATAGATCACTTGCTTAGAATGTGCATTCCATCCTCAGCATGGCAGAAAATAAATAAATAAATAAGTAAATAAAAATTAGTATAAAATAAACAAATACATAAATACAAAACCTTAATTGCCAAATGAGTACCTTTTTGCATTCTCTTTGTGCCAAAATCTCTAGAATCTTTTCATATCTGAAGTATAAGTCAGGAAGGGGACTGAAGCAGAAACTGAGCTCTTTCCTTCTCTGCCCTATAATAGAGTAAGGACCTAATTTTACCAACTCTCTATTCTGATCAAGAGATTCATTGTGACCCCGAGAAAAGCAAGTTGTTTTCATTGGTGGAAAGATTCTGATGTGTGTAGTCGAAGGAAGGCATTCTCCAAATATAAATAGAGATGGAGGAGAGAGATACTAACTAGGGAATTTTCCTCTTGTCTTTATATGATATTCAACCCACATTAAAACTAGAAAAGAAGAAAACTAGTGGGAGCCTCTAACAGCCTTCTGTGAGTGAGACATCATCTCAGCAATCCCTGTGCCCTCTCTGTTGCCTAAAACAGGTCTGCATAGACGGCTCTCAGTACAGAAGATTGGATTCTGAGTGTGGTGATTAGAACAGTCCACCCACATGCACTGTTCTGTACCAAACATCTCAGATAGCTTACTAGTATCCAGAATGACCTTGGATGTCATTTACATCCTGCACTTTGTTTTTATATCTATTATAAGAGCTGTGCTTGTTTTCATTTGCTACAAACTTGGAGAGCTTCAGAGCTATAAGACCAAGTTTTATCACCCAATTACATTTTTATGCAATTGTAACCAAAATCTAGTTCAATCAGGTTCTTTCAAGGAGGTACATTCTCCATTTGAATCTGATTGATTTTTCAGTTAGTGGCTGAGATTCCAGCGTAAATCTGTACAGTTGTTTAGTGGGTAGCCTTATTTCCATAGACACCATGCAAACCGTATAGTGGATGTGAGCCTGAGATATGGTAGGAAAGAGACTTGAACTAAATAGAGACTTAAATGTTACGTGGATTTAATGGTTCCTTTCACAGTTAGGAGCTGAAGTGCTCAAGTACAAAGAAGGACTATGTGACTCACACAACTCCAATGAGGCAGTGCTTGAAGGTAAGAGAAATCCCAACATTTATAGTCTCAAAATGAAAAGTGTATGTATGGGAGCTTGGTGAAGCCTTGCAGGAAATGCATTTAAAACTGTTGGATGTGACTATAAACACTATCTTCCCCCAAATCAAGCCACATTCAGTCTCTAAGGTAAAGGTAAACAATGTGGAGGAGGCAGTACCCATCACCGTGACATGGCACAAAAGCAGTAAAATCAGGTAACATGGAAGTTCTAATATGGTCTGGAAAAGCAGACTGGGGCATGGTGCCTAGAATGGGTGGGGTGCAGTTGGGTTTTAAGCATGACCTCTGGGTCTTCACAGTAATCCATCTTAAGCCGATGTTGTGACCAACATGAGATCCTGCTGTTTAGCCGGGGAACACCTGGACACCTGGGCTGGAGTAAGGGAGATAGAGATGTTTCTCTGGGGTGGGGGGGGGAGAATCAGTGTAAACTTTCTGCCCCAGCTCCTTTGAGTGCAAAGGAGCAAATGTTCAGAGAGGGAGCTTGATCCCAGGTGTCACATGCGGCCTGGCTATGGCATGAATACTGATCGCTTTATCTGTATTACAATACTGAGTGTTCAAAGCTAGCTCATTGTACCCTCATTTGGGTCTTTGGAATAATGGCCATGTCCAGCACTTAACTTTTGGTTCTATGGGAAGAGGAAAGGGAAGTGGAAGAGGGAACGATCTGCAGTCCTGGAAGTGAATAACGAATGTCAAGGGCTCCTCGGTGAAGCGTGACGTGGCTTCATTATCGGCCCCAACACCCAAACAGTCCAAAAGGGTGCCTTGCGATAACATGGAGCCAGACAGAAATAGTGGGGAAACTCAGGAGTACCTTTCACTGAGAGTAAAACCAAAAATTGGGCAAATTAAGTAAGTTATAATGCATCTGTGAAGAGTGTGATAATCAACATTTATTATTGCTCCAATATTTGAGACAATATTTTCGGATACCATTGAACTAGTTAAAAATATAGAAAAATGGCTATAGATTCCAAGTTGTTTAGTGTACTTATATAATGCTAAATTTTCAGTCACCTGGGCAGATTAAATATAAAGGAAGTTATTTGCTTCTGGGAAAAGAATGATAAAGAGAAAAAAGTCTGATAAAATGGAGATTAATAACACTGAAAGAGAGAACATCTGAGCTTACCCCTTCCCTCTGCTTTTATCAGTGACCTTAACTAACACTGCAGGTGAGGCAAGCTCAAGTTCAGGTGCGGCCTGGCTCTTCTCATCTGTGTGAATTTGAGTTTGTCTTATGATTTCCTAAGCTCAAATTTCATTTTATATACTGAAGACAAAAATTCCCACTCCAAAATATTATGGGGATATGAAATGAATCTTTTTTAAAAAAAAATCACTGAGCAACTATAAAAACATTGTGTAGAATTTAGGACAAATATATTTTGCCCTTGAAAAATAGTTAACAAACATAGCTTCGATGTTTTCTTGTAGTTTTTAAATCCTAAAAATAGAGTTGAAAGTATGAGAAAGAAGCTCAGTTAAATACAAAAATTTGAGTCCCAAATGTTTTAAGGATAGAGTCATGCATCCATCTACTAACCATTGAGGTATGCAAATACTGTATAGGACAGAAGTGTAAAAACAAACAAACAAACATTACCAGCTCAGCCCTGATAAGCCACGTAGATGAGAAATTCTGGCTCATGGTAACCTCAAGTTTACATTCAAAGTGAAGCCAGGTGCAGCCTTCTCAAGACTTGACTGGGGCAGTTGAGGGCTTCACCCTTAAGCTCAGAAGAGATTGGCAGGCCTCATTGCTCACCACAGCCTCCTATCAATGGGGTAGTATTCAGGTGGCTTTTCGTAAAGTAAGTGATGGAAGATACAGCTGTAGTATAGGAGATGGACAGAAGAGAGAAGACGGAGAGACACAGCAACCTTAGTGTCTCCTAAAATCTAGTCACAGAAATGATACACTATCCTATTCATTATGCAGAGTATCCTAGCATGGCAGGTGTGTGTGTGTGTGTGTGTGTGTGTGTGTGTGTGTGTGTGTGTGTAAAAACCCAGATCATTGGTGTCCATCCAAGAGGTTACCAAAACATCTTCATATAAATCTATGAATGTCTCCTCTTCCATGAAGCTCGAATTCTGCATTATGTGCTAGCCAAACTCATTCATGGGAATGACTTTCATACTGCTCATGTTTGTTTCTCAGATTCTTTAAACCACTTTTGGAGTCTCTTCTAGTTCTGGTGATTGTGTTCTTTGACCTACTGTATGCAATGTTTGCAATTCCCCAAAATACTAGTGTAATGGAGGTATAATCATTTCATGATTATGCACTTCCTAAGTTGCTTTGAATGTATATATTTAATCCTATGTTATTCTGTGGCACAGGCCACTGAAATGTCAGTTTGCAAGATCTCAAGGTGAAGGAAGAATGAAAGCATAGGTTGCTACTTTTCAATTCTTTTATGTATCTAGGGCAAGGTAAAACAGGTTTATACTTGACCCATGCCAGAAAGAACAGTCCTGTCTTGAGTGTTCTATATGTTACTGATTAATTGCACTAAATTGCCTGGGAGACAGTGATACCACATATACCTGCTTATCTGCATTGACTTGCAAAGCTTAGGCTGTGCACCTGGTATCTATGCAGGGTCCTGAGTTTCCATTATAGTTGGATGCAGAATTGGAATCATTCTGAGCTGTTTCCTATGTATTAAAACTTTCCCTCCAGAAGGGAGGATAGAGTTGAGACTCAAAGGAAGTTTCTAGCACACAGGAAGCTCACAGAACTCACAAAGCTCTTTCCTGAGGCTACAAAGCAGTGGAGGTGAGACTCTGAGGGAGCTGCCTGCAAGTTTGACAGGGAAATCCTGGGATGAAGGAAGCAGGCTGGGGTGGCTTTTCAGTGATGCAGCTCCCCGAGTCACCCAGGCTTCTACAAGTGATGTTTTCCCCATGGTCCTGTGAGTATGCTCAGTAAACGCAGTGGTTCACAAAGCCAGACTTGTGTGGAATTGTGTCTTTGATCTGTCTTCAGTCACTTATGTCCATGTCACCCCAGAAAAAGTCATGAACAGGAATGAACTCATGTGACTTTGTATAAATCCCAGGAATTAACTCATGTGCCTTCATATAAATCCCAGGACTGATTAAGCTTTTTCCCACCGTAGCTCTATATTAATCAGAACCTGGCTTTTAGGGGACCTTCAAGGGATAAGGAACTGGAAATCTCTGCTTGATCTTTTAGGACTTTGCACATGATCATTCCTCTCTGTTTGAATCCTGTGCATTCCTTGTAATAATCTTGGTCAGAGGTGAGACGTGCAATGTGCTTCTGAGAGTTCTGGCAAATCACTCAACTTGGGAGCAGGCACAGAAACCCCAAAGCAATGTTTAATCCTCTCAGTAATCCTGAAATGTAGTGCTGGTGTTTTCTAGAGAATGAGATCACACTGCAGTGTCTTAGAGCTAGGGGAATGCTACTCAAACGGAAGCAGTTTGTCTTGATAAATGAAATTATATCCTGTGCTTGAATCAACCTGGCAGGTTATTTGCCTAATAAATACCTTGGGCTTCATGGTTCTGTGGGTGTTACCTTCTCTGATAACTATTCTTGACTCTAAAAGCTAAGGAGTGTATTTTACTAAAACTTTTGCTTTCATAAACTGTTTTACATTTTTATGTTTTCAGTAATTGCAGATTCACTAGAATCTTGTGACATTAGTGACTGACTAGCATAACTGACTAGGAAGTGAACAGAAAGTCCTGGTTAAGTGAAAGGATTGATGGAGAGCTGAGTGGGGTTATGGACGGATGGAGTGTTTTTTATCCAGCATTCATTAGAAATAAAAGTAATTAATCATATTTTATTAGTAAAATGTTCAAGATAACATATATAGATCTTAAGATTTCATAATAAAATGTATGTGTCAATAAGATAAAAAAATCTTGTAATGTTAATTTAATGTAATCAATGAAATCCTCTTCTACTCATTTCATTCAACTAACATTCCCTACCAATGACCACTGTCTGTCTCAACATGTTTTTACATCAGAATAACGTTTGTGTATTATTAAGCTTCATGTAAAAGATATTAATTACTAACATACATATTAATGAGTCAGGGTCTCATGTAGCCCAGGCTAGCCTCAAACTCTTTATATACCTGTGGATGAACTTGGATTTCTGAGCCTCCTGTTTCTCCCTCTGCAATTACAGGTACCTACTACCACACAGACACCTGCCACCACACAGACACCCACCACCACATGGACACCCGCCACCACACGGACACCCGCCACCACACAGACACCCACTAACACACAGACACCAACCACCACATGGACACCCGCCACCACACGGACACCCACCACCACACAGACACCTAACCACCACACCTAGTTTGTGTGGTGCTGGAGATCAGACAGCTCTGTGCATGCTAGACAAGCACTCTACCATCTGAGCTACATTCTTAGGTCTTTAGTTTATTTTATATTTGCTTTTCAGGTTTTTTCTTGTAATAGCTCACTTTCTCAAAACTCTAAGAATAAACTTCAATGTTTCATATATTCTTTTTTGGTTGACACACATCTCAACTGCCACTCTGGGTAAATACGAATAGCACTGCTTTAAGTATTTCACATGATGCTTTCTGCAAGAAAAAATAATGCTCTTATATCCTGTGAGCAAGTGGCGAGGTTGAAATTGCTGGATCACCATCCAGGTGAGTCTCTGAGAATTCAGTTTCCTAAGTGGTTTTATCCTTTCACAATCTGAACAGGATTCATCAGTGTGAGTTATGGCGTCTGCGGTGATAAGCCTTCCTGTGGCTTTCCTCTGCTGCTGCTTCTCAGGGTTCATCTCTTTTGTGGCATGGGTGGTGACTGTTTGGTATATGTGCTTCACTTGATCTTCTGGTGACTTCTGAGAGTGCTGCTTTTGGTTTTATTGCCAAGTTTTTGTCCTCTTTCCTCTTTTGTCATTCGCAACAAAGCCATGTGTAGCTAAAGCTTACCTTGAACTCACTGTGCGGTGGAGAATGACGTGGAACTCCTGGTCCTCCCTCCACCTTTCAAGTACCAGGGTTACAGTTCTGCTTCACCACACTGGTCGGTTACCTGGTGCTGAGGCCTAAACCAGAGCTTCCTGTGTGCCACGTAAGCACTCTACCAACTGAGCACTTGCACAGACTTGTGTTTGCAATATCCATTATATATATGTTTTAATATTTTATATATTATTTTTATGTTGTATGAGTGTATTGCCTACAATGTATGTGAGTGCACCCATGTCCTGCAATGCCGCGGAGGTCAGAAGAAGGCATTGCGTTCCCCTGCAGTTGCAGACAATTGTTAGCCCATATGGGTGTTGAGGATTGAACCCAGGTTCTCTGCAAGAGCAGTCAGTGCTCTTAACTGCTGAGCCATTTCTCCAGTCCCCCATTATATATTTGATATATTTTCTGTGGAAAATATTTTCACATTATATGTTTTATATTTTTATTTTCTTAGTGGTTTCTTCAAAGATGAAAAATACTTAATTTTTTGAAATAGCATTCGCCCTGTCTTCTACTTAAGGTCGGGCTCTTCTGCCCTTTTCAAGGAAGACTTGCCTCCAAGTCACAGAACACTTGCCTTGAGCTTTTGTCTTCTAATTTTAAAGTGGGATGAGCATATTTTTGCCTAGTGTGCAGTTATGCAGAAATAGTTGTTGGGTTTTCATTTTTTTAACAGAAAGGAAAAATTTTAAATCTTTTTTATGAGGTTGAATATTTCCTTCTATTGCTAGTTTTCTGGGATGTATTTTTCTTAAATAGGTATATTTGATTAGTTAAATATTTTTCTGCATTGATTACTATGATCATGTAATTTCCTTATATTCTATTATAGTAGCAAAATACTAAAATAGAATTTGGAATGAAAGTAATAATATATTCATTTAAAATTTCTCACATAGAAAGAATGCCTTCTTTTAAATTGATCCCAATAGGTTAGCTTTTGTACTATTTTCTTGAAAAAATTTTATTGCATCATAATTAATAGAATTCAACTCACAATTTTATTTATATTTAACAGTTTTGTTTGATTTTATTATTAAAGAAATTATAATCACAAAATGACTAAAATGGGAGTATCTTGGACACCCTGGCCAACAACTCAAAGGAAGGTTTCTCCTGTCTGTCACTGCTTCTTGTTATGTAGCCTTTAGCTATACACATGGACTTATGTAGAGATAATGTATGTATAATTTATCACTGGGTTGTTGGACTAATATGATTCCCTCTGGTTTTTTGAAACTAGCTAGGCATTATTTATCTCTCCTCTCTCTCTCTCTCCCTCTACTTTCTCTCTCTCTACCCCTCTTCTCTCTCTCTCTCTCTCTCTCTTTCTCTCTCACTGTCTAACCCTTTCACCATGGTTTCCCCATTTAAAGTGTTCCCATTTTCCCCATTTCTCCCTTGATAATACCAGTCTCTTTTGGTCCCACCTCCCTTGAACATCTTTTCCTTTATCCCCAAGTTTCCTTGTATAAGTCTCCTCACCCTCCCATTTAAATAACCCCATTTTTATCCATTTCTCCCTTAGTAACACCTGTTTCCTACTGTTCCTCTCTCTCAGGTTTTTTCTTTCCCTTTACCTCCCTGGCTCTTTTTCTTTATTCTGGTCCCTGCAGTTATGTCTGGATACATACTCAAAGGATTTGGTGCTAGGATCCACATATGAGGGAGAACATACACAGGCTATTGCCACAGCCCTTGATAGCCTCTCAGAATGTAAAGGTAAGACCCTATTGCTAAAGACAGAACATGCTTCAGACACAGGATTTGGAGCAACAGAACTGCAACTGACCTGCAGCCACTTCCCCTGAAGGTGGCTCTCATAGCTTTGGAGAGCGCTATGAAGGTGCCAAGGGAAAACATCAATCGATGGTCTAACACCAGCTTCAAGACCAAATAACCACATCAGTGTCCAGCATTGGTGCATTGGCACTTTAATCTTGGGGGCAATCAACAGCTACCTAATGGTACTGAAAGCCCATTCAGTGGGAGGAAACTCAAGAGTGTATTATAAACCTAACCAAACAGACATGGCTGGAGTGCCCATAGGTCTTAGAGAAAACACAAGACTGTCACATCCCTAACTAATGTGATTTATTATGTGCAAAACACGTATCCCTATATTTATAGACAAATATCCCAGTCACCACTCATCAACAGAGCTCATTTTGCATCAGTTGAGTCTATTACCAAATGCCATAACTGGTCACACACAGACATTGTCTATGAATTGTCCAAGCCTAAGTGACACATCTACAATGCAACCTCTACACCTAAGGTTCATGGAACATAAAACAGGGATAAAGAAAAGGACACTAATGAATCTCTCAGTTCTCAGTAATGAAGCTTCCTCATGCAGGAACCAAAGGGTCACCAATAGTGAAAGTGTAGAGATTAAGAGTCTGCCAAATAATGGTCCTTGGACAGGACCCCTTTATTAAACTTCACCCACCTAAGGCTCAGGGAACATCACAGAAGAGGGGGTGAAAATATTGTAAGAGCCAGGGAGCAGGTGCAGGACCATATGGAAAGAGAATCCTACAGGCTCCTGGGAACCTGCTCATATGATTCTATGGCAATGGTGTCAGCATACACAAGTCCCATGCAAACTCAGGCAGACAGAAACCCAACATAGAACTGGGAAAATGAACAGCAGATCCCAATCTTATCTGAAGAAGTATTGGTGACTGCTGCTAGGTGAGGAAGAGCTGATCTTCTTAAAACAACATTCAAAATTTCCCTTTGGGGAAGACTTTTCAATTGTTGATTTAAGCTGACTGCTGCTAGGTGAGGAAGAGCTGATCTTCTTAAAACAAGGGACTCTAAATAGTCTGACTAAACCTCAGTGGATGGCCTTGCACTGGGGAACGTCTGGGACACTGACTTGACACAGTGGGCCTTAACACGGATGACAGAGTACATGAGTTCCAGTGTGTGTGGGGGTATGAATGGGGGTATAAAGATGATTAAGATTCATTGAGATGTTCTGTATGAAATTCACAAAAATGCAATAAAAACAATCAAAAAATTACTAAAATGTATAAAGAATGAGAAAATCCTCCTATAAATTCTGAACTAATGTGTGATATTACTAATTTAAAAATCAAATGTTGAATGCTACCAATATGCATCATAATTTTTCATAGTATGCTAATACAATTTTATTTTTTATAGAATTTATCAGTAACAACATTCAAAATTTCCCTTTGGGGAAGACTTTTCAATTGTTGATTTAATTTGTTATGATTGATGTTTGTTTTTGGATTTGTGCATTTCACTTCTGTTAAATTCCCGATTGCCAATTTTATTCTTGTGAAATCACCAGGACTCACTATTCTTTATTCCTAACATTGGTAGTGTGCATTTTAATCCTAAAATTAGATATGTATGCATGTGCCAGGTCTCAGTATGCAGCCCCAGCTGACTTGGAACTCGCTGTGTAGATGAGGTTAGCCTGAAATGCAGAGAGGTCACCTGCCCCTGCCATTATGTGCCAGTATGCCAGGCTTAATTTTTCAAAAGTGCATTTTGGGGCATATTTATTGTCTTTCTGTGTATATACTTTCTATATCATTGGCTCATATTATTCATATTAATCTGTATCATGCAATTAGTTTTAGATAAATTTGTTCTTTTTATAATGTATTTTTATTGAGTTTTTGTACATTTCATACAATACAGCTTAATCATATTTAGACCCCCTCCCCTATCCACAACTCTATCGCTTGCCATGCCAGATTTCATGCTCTGTCATATATGTTAAGGCCTAGCAAGTCAAGCATTTTAACCCAGATGGCCCTCGGTGCAAGTTCATCCACTGGGGTCTAGTCAGCCTATCTAGAGTTGCTCCCTTAAAGATCAACTCTCCCTCACCCAGCAGTGGTCAGCTGCCAATAGTTCCTCAGCTGAGGCTGGGGTCTGCTGCCCATTTCTCCAGTTCTATCCTGGGTTTTTGTCTGATTGAGTCAGCCTGGGTCTTGTGCAGGCTGCCACCATTGTTGCAAGTTCATATGAGCAAGTTCCCAGAGGCCTCTGTTTTCTTATGTTAATGAAAAAAAAATATATATATATATTACATTCGTTTATGTGTGTATGTGTCCCTACACAAGTGGCGTGGCTGTCTCGGAGATTGGAGGACAACTCTTGGGAGTCTGTCCTCTCCTTCCATGTGGGTCCCAGTATGGAACTCAGGTCCTTCAGCTTGGTGGGAAGTGCCTTGAATACCCTGAGTATCATACCAGCCTAAATTTGTTCTCTTTTTTCTAACTTTTAACAGTGAATATGTGATTTCTCTTTTGGAAGAATTCATTTTCAAAATTATGAGTATTGGTCTAATTATTTTACAGACCAGTTTTCCCTATCAACTGATTAAATATATTTCTCAAGTTTTCTACAATTTCTTCTTTATTTCACTGGTTGCTTAAAATATCTAGTTCTATTATGTTAGATTAGTGATGTGATTTCCCTCTAGTTAGGGAATATATTCATGTATTGAAACATTTAGAAATACATAAAATATTGTATCTTAGTAGTTTCTCTTTCTTGTTAATTCTCCACGTACCATTAGAAAAATGTGTTATTTCAAATTTATGAGACATTCTATGTATGCCAATTAGGACAGAATATTTAATCTTGCTAAATTATGTGTTAAAATTTTCATCTCTGCCAGGTGTGGTGGTTGGTGCATGCCTTCAAACCCAGCACTTGGGAGGGAGAGGTAGGTAGATCTCTGTGAGTTTGAGGCCTGCCTGGTCTACATGGCGAGTGAGTTCCAGGCCAGCTGGAGCTATAGGGAGGCCTTGTCTCAAAATAAAATTAAAAAAAAGTTTTTTTCATCTTGGGTGCCGAATAGATGGCTCAGTGGTTAAGAGCACTGCCTGTTCTTGTAGAAAACATGGGTTCAAAATCCCTGCACCCACATGGAGGCTAACAGCCATCCAGAACTCCAGTTCCAGGGGATCCAGCATCCTCTTCTGTCCTCCACGGGGCACTGCATGAAACGGGTGCTCTAGCATACATGCATGCAATACACATGTACACATAAAATAAAAGGAAAGCAAATTGAAAAATATAATAAAATTTTCATCTCTAAATTCATTTTTAAATACCATCTTATTTTAGCAAGATTTTAAAAATTGTTTATAAGCGGCAGTTAAGATTGATAATCCTTTGTGATAACATTTTTACCATTATACAATCTCCAACTTGCTAGGCATACTCCCGAATTAGGGAGCTAGAGACAGGTGGATCTCTGTGAATTCCAGGTGAATCTGGTCTATATAGTGAGTTTCAGGCCAGAGACGGCTATATGGGAGACCCTGTCTAAAAAAAAAAAAAAATCTCATCTTTATCTCGAGAAACTTTTTACAACATAAAATAATTGTTTTATTGTCACTTTAGCACTCAGGGTTTCTCAGGTGATGTTTTTAAGCCCCCCCCCCTCTTTGGTTTTCTTTTAGACACAGGGTCTCCCTGTAGCCCCAGCTGGTTTGGAATTCACCATGGAGAGCAGGCTGGCCTCAGTCTCAGAGATCTGCCTGCCTCTGCCTCCCAAATGGTGGGATTAAAGACATTCACCAGCAGATCAGGTTTGTCTTTATTATAAATATTAGTTGAATGAACATCTCTCATTTTAATTTGGTCTTTGGTTTTCTTTTAGACACAGGGTCTCCCTGTAGCCCCAGCTGGTTTGGAATTCACCATGGAGAGCAGGCTGGCCTCAGTCTCAGAGATCTGCCTGCCTCTGCCTCCCAAATGGTGGGATTAAAGACATTCACCAGCAGATCAGGTTTGTCTTTATTATAAATATTAGTTGAATGAACATCTCTCATTTTAATTTGGATTTTTAATGTTCATTACTGTATTTAGAAACATGGCTTTATGCCCCGCAGTTTGTTGGCTTTGCCGTCCCCACAGCCTGTTTCCTCTGGTCCTTCTTCACTGTCGACTTTTGCATTGATGTTTACCTCTGCTTCCATCTTGGTTTTGCCCTCTTTGGACCATTTCCTGCATACATTTGCACTTTAATTATTTTCTCTGGTGACTGTCTTGTGAATTCATGTGTCTCATTCTGTCTAAAGTTGCTGTTTTACAGCCAACCTTAGAACTCATTTCCCTAACCTACCCTGCTGGTCACATACACCTATGGTGCATACGCAAACCCATGATGCAATGTGACTGCTTTTGATTTTTTCACCGAGTAATAAAATACATAAATATATGCATATATTTAATTTCTGAAACCCTGCATTCTAATCTATGAAATATTGTTTTGTGTTACTCCCCTTATGCCTAAACTGTATTAGCTAACTATGCTATAGAAAGGTTTATTGCTAATGAATTCTTTGGGGTTTTACTTACTAGGAAATATTTTTATGCTAATTTAGGGGGAGTATTTTTGTTTGAGTCCAACTTTTATAAATATAGAGGGACTTATCTTTTGGAGATCTGTAGCTACAATTTTCTTTGTATCTTTTCAGGAGTAGGATGACATTTCTGACAGTGGTTCTATTTAGAATTATCTTTCTCAAGTTTACTAGAACTTCTTTAAGATGCAAATATATGCTTTCTGAACACATTACATATTTATATTTTGCTTAAAATTTCTTGTATAATTTCCACATTGTGCTCTTAATCTTTTAGATCTCCAAAGACATGTTTCATAGACAATTTGACATGATTCCCCAGTTAGGTCCAGAGGTTTTATTTCCACTTTCATTTAAATAAGACCCTGCGTGGATGTTTCCCCAAATTTACCGACCCACCAACATTCGGTATCAAAGCTCACTTTAATCTGCACTTACTGTCTGTTCTGGGTCTAGTTTTCATTCATATTTCTTTGTAGTTTTAACTACTCTGTTATTTCGAAGTCTGTAGCCTTGGGTTTTGCATTGAGCTCCTCTCTGTACGACTGTGTTCCACACCCTGCATATCTTCCACAATCCATTGCGTATTTAACGCTGGCCAGATACTCTTAGAGGTTCAACGCTTTTTTTTTTAATGGATTTTGAATCCTCTCCTGTAAGCAAGTGTCTTTTTCTTACTGTCAGACATATTTTTTCTTTTTTATATTCTTCTTATGATGAGTCTTCCATCCGTTGTTTTCTTGATTACAAATAAATACTTTTACACATAAGGAAGGAGTTTTGGTTCGAAAGCCGAGCCTTTCTGGTGTTTTAAGTCAGTGCTAGAAGCGCTCACAGGGGTCCTGAGCATCTTAGGTTCTGGGGGCAATCCCAGGAATGCTTAGAGCATCGTGCTGCTCACACAGCATAGCCTTTGGCTGACCTCATGAGTCAGGCAGACCTTGGGGCGATTTCTGAGCAGGTTGTTCTCCGTGGACTTTCCCACAAACCCCGCTGTCCTCTGATGATTACCCGACACCCAGCTGGTCCACTCAGGACCAGTTCCCTTCTATGCCAGGGTGGTTACAAGGATCCTCTTTAGAAACCTGGTTAAATCTTAGCCTGTTATCTCATTATTTTTATTTCCTGGTTATCCTAAACTGTCAGATCATACTTTCCCCAAAATTTTATTTTTGAACAGAAGTTAAGAAAAATCTGTTAATAATTATCCCTTTATGCCTTGAAGCAGAAATCTCATCATTAATTATCATTCAAATTAAATATGATTGTGGATGAGAGGCTGTCTTTGAAAAATCAGATGTCCAAAGTCAGACACAGCTAGCAGGGAAGGGCTAAGCCTTAAATTTTTTTGATTAGTCACAGAAGAGGAACTAAATGGAGTTTTAAATTTTATCCTGAAAATTCACCAAGACAGACAAATATCTGCCGTGAAAGAAAGCATACAGTTTTTCTTATGAAACAACATATTGCTGATTCTTAATAAAATATCTTATTTATAATTTTTATTCTATGTGTATGGATGGATTGCTGCACGCATGTAAGTGCACGCTGTTCTGCAGTGCCCACCAAGGTCAAAAGAGGGTATGGGACCCCCTGGGACTAGTTACATCTGTTGTTAGCTGCCGTATGGGTGCTGGGAATCAAACCTGGGGCCTCCACAAGAGCATCTAGTGCTCTTAATTGCTGAGCCATCTCTACAGGCCCCATATTACTGATTTGTCAATGTAGGTACAATTTAGTTTGTCAAGTGAATGGACAGGACAAATCCCTTCACTATGCTGGAAAAGACAAAAGCACTGGAAAACTACAAGGCACTCGGGAGCATTAGGGATTTGTGTAGTAAGGCAGGTCTATGCCCATTCAAAAGATTGCCCCAGGTCAGGCTTGGTGGCCATGCCTTTAATCCTAGCACTGCAAACACAGAGGCAGAAGGATCTCTATGAGATTAAACAAATCAGTCAATCAAACAGAAGATTCCTCCAGGAACATCCTCACTGGGAGTGCATTAGCCTGATGGGTTCCCAGTGCTCTGTTCGCCCAGAGCAGATTCGAATTTATAATGCAGACCCAGTATTTGGACAAATGGTGCATGAAATACCAGGAATTAGGACCAAGTATATGGCTTATGCTTCCAATCTCAGACAGAGGAGACCGAAGCAGGAGAATTGCTTTAAGTTTGAAGCAAGCCTGGACTACATACTGAGACTCTGTCTCTAGCTAGTGATTCTAAAAAATTTAGCTAAAAGCATTATTTATGGTTGCCTATTTGTTTATTCAAGTACACGAACCTCTTCCCAGGATAATCCACTCAGGTGCTGTGAGCAAAGGCTCCTGGGCTGTTTCCAGGGAACCATGCATAAGGGCAGAGGGATCACTTGCAGAGAGCCCTCACGCCAAGCTCTTGCATCACTAAATGGATTTGGAAAGCTGGCAGATAGGCTGAAATTCCACAGGGCAATGCCTTCTAATGACATATTCAAAGACACTGGGTTCAGTACTTTGAAAGGAGCATTTATTTTGTTTTTCATCATTTTATAGCTTTACATACAAATAAGAGAATCTGCACTACTTTATGCTTTTCTTCATTCTTTTAGGACCTTTATTTTTGGCCTTTTAAAATAAATTAGATAATTGGCCTCATTAGAGGAAGTTACCTTGTCAATAGTTTTAATTAGCAGTGATTAAAGAGTAAAGGTGAAAACAGGAAACAAGTTTTCAGGAAAACATCATTTTTAAATTTTTAGTTCTCTTTTCCCAGCTTTATAGTTCCATGTGTAGATAGTTAATAATTGGCTCACAAATACATAAATAAGCCATTGTACTGGATGTGTTAGTTGTCAACTTGATACACCTGGGTAGAGGGTGCCTCAGTTGGTGAATGGCCTCCATTGGACTTGTCTGTGGGGTGTCTTCTTGATTATAGATATGGGAGGACCCAGCCTACTGTGGGTGGTGCCACCCCTGGGCAGGTGGGCCTGTGTTGTATAAGAAAGCAGGCTGAGCAGGGGCCAGGGGAGCAAGCCAGTAAGCAGCGTTCCTCCATGGCCTGTGCTCCAGCTCCTGACTCTCGGTTCCTGCCCTCAGTTCCTACCCTGGGCTCTCTCGGTGGTGAACTGTAACCCAGGAGATGTAAGCCAAATAAACCCTTTCTTCCCCGAGTTGGCATTAGTTAGAATGTTTTGTCACAGTAACAGAAACAAACTAGAACAGCCATAGTATAACATAATAAAATACAATATAATCGTTCTTAGCACCCCTCTGCCTATTTTTAACATATTTATAGATAGAAAATATCTGATGAAATGCAGTATCAAGGCAAAATTCCACATCATGGGATGTCTTACCAGTCAGTCCTGGCAATGGATGCGCTGGAGAATTGTGGGAAAAAAGCCGTGTCTTTGATGAAACCTGACTATCTTAATGTCTTCATTAAGGTGAGAGAGAAAACATTTTGAAAATGAACTATCATGAGGAATTCTATAGATGCATCATGGGAAAGCTTCCTTTTCTGCAAAGCAACATGACTATGCCTACTGAATATGATATTTGAGACAAATTTTCAAGAGAATTTATAGCGACTCAGATATTGTAAGTTGAATGAGCCTTGACCAGGACAAAGCATTTGAGTGAATCCACCTGAAAGCCAGAGGCTCATTTGGGAGTCAAGAAGAACGGAGGAAAAGCTCTGGTGACTGTCATAAATATGCACTAAAGCTTCCTGTGGAATGTAGTGATTGTCCATACAAGCCACAGTTAAGAGGTTAGAGGGCCTGTGAATCTCAGGTTTAGAACCCGAGTGACTGAATTAAGGCAGCATAGGGACATATCGACAGAGGATCGTGAAGGATTCCATGTGAATTTGACGTGAGGTATACATGGGAATCTCTAGTAAGGTCAGTGAGGTACTCCAAGCTGAAGATAACCTTAGAGATTCCTAGTCATATTTTACACATTAAAAAGTAGAGGAAGCTGTAAGTTCAACTCAGGAAGACAAAAAAAACAAACAAAGCAAAACCAAAAAGAAAACACAGAATTTTAAAAGAGGAGGACCCACACTGAAACCCTGGGGCTTTTAAAATTTATAATGTGAAGGTCAAAAGTCCCAAACAGAAAGGAGGGAAGATAAGGGTATCATTGTGAGAGAGAGGACAAGGCAGAGCAAGGAGGAGGGTTAGAGGCAGTATAAATGTGCTACTAATATATGATATCCTCAAGAAAAGAATTGGAGTTTATAACAGGTCTTTCAAAAAATGATGGTTGGACTACTTGATACCAGTATATCAGGAAATTAATTTGACCACCTCTATAAACCTTGAAAAATTGACTCTAAATATATTAGAGAGAAAACTCTGTGGTATTGTGTATCAAAACCAGGTCCTCTCACATTCTAGGCAAGCACTCTACCACTAAGCTACATCCCTATTTGTATTTTATTTAGAAACAGAGTCTTGCTATGTTTGCCCCAGTTTGTTTCAAATTCCCGATCATCCTGTCCCAGTTTTTTGACTAGCTATGATTAAAGACCTTGACACCATAAGTAGTTAAGCATATCTTTTAGAGATAAAAGATCACAATACTCAAAAAAGCACAAATATAACTGTTATGAAATCATACTAGGACACTAGTGATATGCTAGATATCATCCAATTAGGAACCTGGCAGAGCAGGAAGGGCATACACATGTAATCACAGCACTTGATCACTTGGACGATCAGGAGTTCAAGGTCATCCTTGACCATGTGAGTCTGAGATCACCCAGGATCTGTGAGGGTTAAAAGAAAAAGAAAAAAAAAAAAAAAAGAAGAACCCATGAGCTTCAAATGGAGCCATCTGAAATCTATGCATTGAAAAACTTGCACATGTCTACAGGGATCTGTGCATCTGCCCACACAGAACTTTTACAACTCAAAGTAGTACTCATGTAAGCCAACTGGTTAAAGCTATGAATAAGAACATCTTGAAAATGATGCATGAATGGCCAGTCATAGTGGCATACACCTTTAACCTTAACACCCAAGAGGCAGAGGTAGGCAGAACTCTGTGAGGTTGAGGCCAGCCTGGTCTACATAGTGAGTTCCAGGCCAGCTAGGGCTATACAAACAGTGTACACAAACACGGTCTCCAAAAACAGTATAAACATAATGAAAGATGCTTACTGTGGGCAATAACTCACCATGACACATCCTCACACCCGCTAGGGCATCTATAATAATAACAAAAGTGTGAATATAATTTTTGTCAAGGAAGTGGAGGAATTGATAACTTCATGTATAATTTCTATCAAAGTAAAATGGTATACTATTTTGGAAAACAGTTTGACAGTTCCTCAAAATATTTAACATAGGATTACCTGATCACCCAGGAATATATCCAGAATAACTGAAAATCAATGTTTACACAGAAAACTTTATATCAATTTTGATAGAATTATTCATAATAGATAAAACAGGAAAAAAGAGTGGCTGGAGAGATGGCTCAGTGGTTAAGAACACTTGCTGTTCTTCCAGAGGACCTGGGTTTGATTCCCAGTACCCACATGGTGGCTAACAACTGTTTGTAACCATAGTTCCAGGGGATCCGACACTCTCTTCTGGCCTCTGCATGGCATTGCATGCATGTGGTATACTTACATACATGCAGGCAAAACACTCATGCACATGAAGTCAAAATAATACATAAAATATTTAAAGAAACAGGAAAAGCTTAATGTTTGTCATTTAGTGAAATAGCAAACAAAATGTGGTATATCTCTTCAGTGAAACATTATTCATCAATACAAAGGAATGAGTTAATGATAGTTCCATGGCATGAATGAATGTGGAAATATGTTGTAAGTGTGCAAAGGAAAAATCACACAAGACTCAGTAGTGCTGGCCAGTCAATCTGGGTAAAGAATGTGGTGATTTATAGGGAGAGAAATTAAATTAGCGTTTACCCAGATGGGGAGAACAGATGGGGGAGGGGTCTTGTGGGAATTCTAATGAGTAGATTTTGTGAATGAAAAGTGTTCTAGAATTTTAGAGTGGTGGTGATTTTGTGAAGTAATGACTGTATTTACAACTCTGAATTACACATTTTACAGAGATCAAATATCTCATTCCTGAACTCTGTCTCAATAAAGCAACCAACACAGTGGCCTTCGTTCTCCAATCCCAGCTCTTCCTGGAGCCACGAGCTGCAGGAAGTGGTTGCACATCCTGTTCTGGGCTCAGAAGAGTTTCTATGAAGCACTTCTCTCAAGGCTAGTGTTGGGACTGAGCATAGGACAGGAAGGAGGCCACAGGCAGGTGAAGCTTTTCCCCATCACTGCATCTCCAGAAACTGTATGCTGCTCTCAGAAACCAGAAAACCTGCTGTAGACCTGCATGTTCCGGCTGGGGTGTGGAGAGCCTGTCATAGAGACTCACACTTCACAGTCCCTGAGAAGATCTTCTGTTAAGAAGCATGTCTGAATTTAAATCTAGAATAGTGCTTCGAACTTCTAAGCCCACAGGAGCTCCCCAAATCTCAAGAACACCTTCAGAGAGGCGTTCCCTGATGCTCTCCTGCCCTTCAAAGCTAAGGCTTCTTCTGTTGAGGTTTGCCTGCAGAAAGTTCACCAAGGCCAGCACACATGGCTCTCAATGTGTATGGAACTCAGTAGGGTTCTGAGAACCTGAGAATCCAGTGTGGAACTCAGTAGGGTTCTGAGACCATCCAAAGTTCACTCTTACTCATCACCTTCTAATAGACAACCTGAAGTCCTTCCATTTCTGGTTCATGTTGCATGTCTAGTAAAATGTAATAACATGTATATTAGCTAAATTGTTTTCATATGATGGAATAAAACTATGACCCTTAAGAAAGCATCCATTTTCCATGATGTAGAAGGAGTCTGAATGACAGCTCCTTAACAGAAACTACCCCGTGACATCAAGTCAGGTACTTGACCTCTCTTCATCAGCCAACTGCAGAAGAGGAAACCAATAGAAATAACCACACCAGGTACACGTGATAAAGAAGTTAAAATGATTAACACAAACTTGGTTTATAAGCAGAAATACATTCTTCAAACGAGAGTTATTTCCTGGTATACACATTATTTATTATTATCAAATAGTGGTATGTCTTTGCTGAGCATGCAACTTAGATTTTCACCTCTACAGTGGGTAGAACAGCACTCACAGGACTGAGGCAGGAAGATGGCTGCAATTTTGAGGCCTGCCTAGGCTTTATATCAGAAACCAGAGTGCCCCTTTGCTTTTGCTTTGGTTTGTGTTTGCTTGTTTTCAGCAGTCAGGGGTCTAGGTTAGCACAAGGCTGCTTTTCCTTCTAAAAGGCAAGCAATTCAGAAGGGAATTGGTTTGTGTCTAACTCATATAACTGTTGTGGATCTTAATCCTGCCAGACTGGCTGACATTCACTGCAAACATTCACATTCGTTTTTAATGCTCCGGGTTCTTAGCGTATGAATGACTTTGTGTTTAACCTCATTCAGAACAAAAATGAACTAGTAAAATGGGTTACATGGCATTTCCACCCTCTTTCAAACCTGGTGACAAATGCATTGTCTAAACTTTACACATAAATGGCTTGCCTGTACAGAGCACAGGACTTGACCTGAACAGTCTGGCAGCTCCAGACAGCTGCTCACCTTCATCCTATGGGTCACTGCCTGAGTCTTTAGCACAGACCAACCTCATGCTAAACATTGGGTTGAGCCAGGTGTGATGCCCATGGCAGCAGCAGGGTTTCCTTGGGACTTAGAAGTTCTTTGCTTAGAAAACAAAAGTCCTGTCCATATCTGGAGAGTAAATTCTATAATTTCTACTGTAGTACAATGACTGGACAGCAATGGAAAAATATGTCTTCTCTCCTCTCCTCTCCTCTCTCTCTCTCTCAATGCATAAAGACCCTAGAGTTCAGTATCTCTACAGATGAACTCAGTCTTTCTCCTAGAACTGCTTTTACAAAATGGTAGTTCGCATTAAAGTTGTGCTATTTCCCTTTTCTAATTAAATTTCCTAAATAAAGCTCATTAACTATTGGATGCTTCGTGTAAAACACTTGGAAACTACAGGAAACAGCGGCAGTGGGGTCCTCTGGCTCCGGACCGCACCCTTGCGCTCCTGACCGCTCGCATTCTGACGCACTTCTCCAGGCTCCAGGACTGAGGCGTCTCACCTGAGCGAGAGGAGCCCCGCAGGTGCGGGAAGTTGAGCCCAGCTGCGGAGCCTTGTGCGGCCGGCAGGTGCAGAGAGCGGGGTCGGAGGACCAGACCTCGGAACCCGGGGCAGTGGACTTCGGGCGGCCCCAGACCCCCTCCGGTGGAGACCCTCGAAGCAGCATCGGGGTGCGGCAGCCTCGGTCGGGCTCTCGGCTGCGCCGCTCGGTCCGCAGCAGGCAAGCCGAGCCGGTACGCATTTCATCCAGCAGCCTCCGAAGGTCCCCTCCGTGCGTTCCTGAACGCGGTGCGAGCGGGGGAGACACACCTGCTCCGGACCCCGAGTCTCTGTCCTCCCAGGCACAGCGCCTCTCCGCCCGGAGGCGGCAGTTCAGCCCGGAGGGCGAGGTGCTCCCCGCGTCCTCCCCGCGTCCGCCCTCCGCTCGCCTGCTCAGTCCCAGCGGACGAGGTCGGCGTAGTGCGCCGAGGGGCCGAGCGGGCGCAGCCGGAGCCCGACCCGGTCCCTCCCTCCGTCTGGAGGCGACACCCGCCCTCTGCGCCCGAGCGCGGTGGACCATCGGGTGACATCACCGCTGACATACTCCGGCTACGGACCCTGCGTTGGCGAAGCCTCCGTCCGTGTGCCGGGCTCCGTCGCCGCCGGAGAGGGCTTCTGGCTTCCCAGGAGCAGAGACCGGACCGGGGGAGGCGGGAGAGCCGGGGCGAGCGAAAGGGACCCGGCGGGCGGCGACATGAGATTCGGTGCCGCACACTACCTGCTGCCCCTCTTACCCGCGCTGGTCCTCAGCACCAGGTGAGTCCTGGAGCGCGGGGGCCGCGAGAGAGGGCGCGGCGCGGGGCGCGGGGAGTGGCGCCTCCCCCGAAGCGGGGTGCTAAGTGGTGAGGGCTCAGAATCTTTGGGGAAAAGCAGAATCCTTCCGAGTCTTCCCCAAGCCCCTGGAGAAAGTCTCAGGATTGCTCCCACGAGGGACCAAGAGGTTCCTTCCCCGCTAAGCAAAAAGAAGACATGTTCCCCTGGAGCCCTGTAGTCATGAACAGAAAGCGCGCAGAAATATTGGACAACACAAAGAAGGAGCGAGAAGGGAATGGTCCTGGACCCCGTCTTTACACTAGATCTGTTAGTAGTTGTGGAACTTTTGGCTTCCCTCAGAATGCACCTTCTAAGGCACAGGGAGGACAGGGTGTAGGCTATGCAGGGGGTTGCCAAGAATTCCGCAAAAGTTCCCCGACCCGGCCAGTGGCCTAGGCTGCCTTTCCTGGGTGGGCTTGGTGGCAGGTGTTTCTGTTTGGGTTTGTTTCGCTGAACTACAGAAAAGGAGATAAAAGTTAGAAGACAGGGCACTGAGGCACAGAACCTAGTCCAGTTGGTAACAATTGGGTACTGTGCGCCGTCGCTGGCCGTGGATGGGACTTTAGGCCCAGCACAGAAGAGCTATTTTTAGTGGAGATTTAAAATGCAGTGACTGGGGAGTGTTTTGTGACTGCTGGTATGGATCGAGTCCCAGAGTTGGTGATGGGCTTGCTTTCTTTTCCCACAAGCACAGTACAAGGGTAGCCTGTTCCAGTGCCCAGGACTGAGGTTTTCTGCATGCCCTGGGCATCATCTGGCAGCAAACCCTTTCCCTTGGCCTCCAAGAAATAAAATAACCCACACAGGATGGGAGTTCTTTCAAATTTGGGTGAATGGAAACACTATCTGATGGTGTGTTACAGAGAATCAAGGAGAGATGTAGGACTGCACAGGATTCTGAGCCAGAAAGAATGAAGCAAAACTGTCTCTTAAAGCTCACGTTGATGAGACTGCTGTTTGTGCTTCTACTATGTGTTTCTTTCAGGCTTGTATAACTTTACTTTTGCTGTAGGAACTGTTTCAGTTAGACCCAAGAACTGATGAGTTTGGTCTTCCCTTGCACATAAAACCCAGGTGATTTTCCACACTAAAATAAAACATGAGGTTTATTTGCTACTTCAGTTTATGAGACTCATAATGATTTTAAAGAAAAACACTTAGCTTCCCAGTATCATGGTGACATTCTCTAAACAAGGGGCTCCTCTTCTCTATTATGGTGAGCTCTAATGGGTTAATAAAGCTTATCTTTACATTCCTGCCTTTCATTCTCAGACTGTGTTTTACAATTACTTATGGATCCTTTTAAACAAAGGAAATTCCCAAAGTTTCTGCTTAAGTAGACACCAGTCAACACATTCATTTAACAGTAAACCTTTGAGTAATGGAAATCCAACCTAGAATGAGATATGAGAATGAAAATTGCTAGAATTCCCGTAGTCTGTGTGTTTTTTATACTCACTGTAATTCAAATGGCAGAGCTAGCTCTAGAATCTCCATCCTCTAAAGTTTAGTGTCAGTTACACTACACTAAACTACACTAATATGCTCAAGATCAACTTTCTCTTGTAAAAGTCGCTACAGAGAATTTTTTAAAATTTATTACATAGTTTTGAAGTATTCTGAGTTTGCTATAATAGGAAAATTCTGCAGGATTGGTTGTGCTGAAACTGTGCCAGGTATTTAAATTTAAAGAAAATCCATGATGAATTTAACAAGTGAAATTTCTGTAATTAGTAATCCATTCATATGGTTGCTCTAGGCCAATTCATTTCACTAGATCCTCAGATTGCCTTCTGAAGGGGAACAAATTTGAAAATGAGTGTGATACTGTCAATATGTCACTCAGCAAGAAGAGAATGTGTTTTGAAGAACTTAACAGAAGGCCATTCTCTTTGCAAGATTTAACAAGTCCCATAGTCCTATGGCAAGAGTAAAGGTTAAAATCCAAACTGCAAAGCTCTGTGAGGACATTTGCATTTGTGAGATGGGATTACTGTCCTGCTGAGCCATGGCCACCTGGGACAGTGGGTTTTTTAGACAAAGACTTCTGTTGACTTAGTCCTCCTTTATAAGAGGCATCTCGCAGGCTTGCACAGTGGAGGTGTTGACTGTGTCCACAGGAGGTGGCAACTGTCACTTATCTTTGACTGTAAACTTCCTTCAGAAGTGTGGGACATGTGGGACTGAAAGCCTTGATACAAAGCTGAGTTTGTTCCCTCATCTTTCTTTGAATGTAGCCCCTCAACACATTCTTCTTTGCACTAGGCCTAAAGTTCATTTGTGGAAGAGTAGAGAGCTTTGAAATCAGTGCTGCAGTTAGAAGATGGGCACTTTATAACAGTGTTGTGGCTCTAGGGCTGGTGATGTGAAGATATGCCTTTGAACTCAGAAGTAGTTTGTAGCTCTCTGCTCTGTTTGCTCTTCCTGCCCACTCTTTCTATTGCAACTCAAGACACGGGACAAAACAACGTCTTATGATGCCATCAGTATGAGCAATATCAACCCAACTTGGACTTTGACCTCAAAGAACCTGAAGGTTCAAATTTTAAAACTGGCATTTTCCTGATTTGCTAGTTGGACCCCATAGGGTCAAAAGAACTGATTAATTTCCTGGCATGTTGTTTTTCTTGTTTAGAAAGCACATATAAATTCAAAAATACAGTCGAACTAATGATTTGAAAATGTAGCTATTACAAAGATCCATTCAACTTGTGCACAAATGCTGGTGGCCTAAGCACACAAAAGCATGTGCTGGATGAATGGCTGCAGGGCAGAATGGCTGTCCTTTCCACACAGCCTCCTCCTGCAGGAGACTGAACTGCTGTTCCAAGGCAACACCTACACTTCAGAAGGAAGTGGTTTAGGAGCTGAAAGGAAGGTGGAGTGAGCTGTTCTTCAGAAGTCCTTGGTGAAAGGAACCCATGGAGTGCTGGAGAGAGTTTCTCTTTAACTGCTAGACCTGGGTTCCTTTATGCTGTGTGCCAGCTCTTGATGCCTTTGGAATGTGAACTTTTAAATGACTTGAGATGGAGCAAGGATCAGCAGGGGGGTGAAGGTCTACCAACTCTTGACGTTGTCTGTCAAGCCACAATTTGAGCAGATGGGGGGTTATTGTCCTCCCAACAGGAGTCACCTGTGAGGTCTCCTCTGGGCCCTTGATCAGCAGCTGCACCACATACATCCTTGAGCATCTATGTTTAGCACTTAGGATGTCCCAGGCGCCCATCTGTCCTGTGCCTTACTCTAAACTCAGGATCAAGCTGATATTCCAGCCAAAAGAAGAGAGGAGAATACAACAAACTTTCATGCGCCCAAAAGAGGAAATGCGTATGTGAGTCTGATGTACACACTTTTGTGTCTTACCACATGTTTGTTAGTTCGTGATAAGACTCACCATTCTCTGTAAATGGATCAGAGAATCATTTTAAAAAGAACATGTGAAACAGAACGTGTTTTCACTTCTAAAGCTGCAGTTCTGGCCCTAAGTATGTATTTCCAGTAGCACTCTCTAAAAGGATTTACTTGGACAATCTGTGGTTCACATTTTCTCTGAGTGGTGGTAGGAATTAGTTTAAACACTTGTGTGCTGACTGTGCAGTTGTCATAAAGCAAACTCCACGTAACTGAAAAAGATGAACTTGACCTTCCAACCAGGAAGCAAAGAGTCTGAGAAGCTGCTGGGGAGATGGGATGTAGCATTTTCTCCTGTGTGCTTTGTGACCTTGTCATGTGTTCGCATGTGTGTGTGTGTGTGTGTGTGTGTGTGTGTGTAACTGTTTCTGAATAATTTTTAAAAGATTTGTTTAAAACAGATTAATAGATTGGACTCAGTCTTATAACCTGATAAACAGGTAATATTTAAATTTATGATTTCTTCTTTTGGAAGTTATAAAAACAGAAAATAGATGAACTGATATTCATTCCTTTAGTATTTTCTGTGATGTCCTCATTATCACAAAATGAACATGTTGGCAGTCATTCTGAGCTTGAGGCATGTGGCCAATAAGATAGATTAGTTAGAATTATACATTTCCTAACATGCACACAATTTATTATACATTACACAAAACCGGATAAATGACAACTATAGTTGTAGATAAAGTTTTGAGGGAGAATTAGAAAACAGTAAGTTACACCAATTCAGAAATATCTGTAGTTACCCTGCTTCACAGTGGCAGCCAGATTGGGGGTAGGGGTTGTGTTCACGTTCAACATCACAGAACACTTGGCCCTGGTAAGACTTTAGATCAATTGTTTATCCTGCAGGTTTTTCATGTAGGGAATAGTATTAATCACAAAACTTACCCCACCAAGTTGTTTTAAAAACTAAGCTAATTCAGGAGACAAGTTCAGAGGCCAACAAAATACTCTTTGAAGCTATTACCAAAAGGTTATAAACATTTTCATGAGATTTTGTATATTGACATATGAAATGAAGTAAAACCTGAATGAAAATAAATTCAATGGCATCAAGTTTGTAAGAAACCTGTCATCATTCAAAAGAAAGAAAGCTGGGCAGAGAGGAGGGTAAAGGTGGTAAAGGTGGTGGTCAGCCAGCCACCCGTCCTCAATGTTTTCTGATGACTAAGCTGTTGGGACAGTTTCATATACTCTGCTAGACATTAAGAAAATGAGATGAATTTACTTTAATCACGTAGACTGTGATTTAGCACTAAAGTGTATATTTAGCTACTTGCGTTCCTGTTGAAATGTAATTACATTTGCACTGTATAAATCATAATATCAAATCAAAGTCATGAGCACTGGTGTCAGTGAGCACCTAAAATAGGCTGTTTCTTCGCCTAACAGGTTGATGGTTTCAAATTTTGACTTTATTTTCTATTTATCCATTGGTTTCATCATCTATCAGCAGTTTCAAAAATTCATAAGGATTCAGAAAAATCAAGGACAGAAAAATAAAATATTGAGACCTGTTTTCTGTTACGGAAAATGGTTTTAAAGCCACCAAAGGAGAATTAGCTCAAGTGCTGTTTGGCATAGGAATCATTATACAAGAGAGTTTACACTGTCCCAGTGTCACGAGTGGCTTTAGAGTCATCATGCCATCATTAGCTGCATAAATGTTTTCCTGACTCTTCACAGTTATGCTAAAGTAGCATGAAAATTACCCTGTGGATCATTGAGTATGTGACTGTTTTGACTATGGCATACTAAAGGAAGGAACCACTCAGAGAGAGTGATATGTGGGCAAGAGGAAGATAAAATTAGAGAGCATGTTCAAAGACCAAGTTCACTAAAATGGGTATGAACTTTGTTTTGTGATTATGGGAGAGGTAGAAGTAGTGATAGTAAATGACTCCACTTAGACACAAGCTGAAGGTCAAGAACACAATCAGTCTGCTCTGAGAACGTGTGCATAGACCTGGGATATGTCATTGCACCACAGTGAGGGCTGCACTGCAATTTGTCTGACACGTTTCCTGTTGCTTTCTGAAGTGTTTTAATCTCGTCAAGTGTACTTTACAGTGTCTGCTGTTGGGGAACATGCTGTGCATACAAGACTGTGTTCTAGTCCAAAGCTTTGTGTTTCAGAAGTGAGGAAACTCAGGTACAGAGTACTTGAGACTTCTCCCAGGCCACAGAGGGAACAGGGCAAACCCCAGAAACCCCAGGGCATTTCCACTCCCTTCCCACTCTCCTCAAGGATTGCATCTCTTCTATTATCAGGCAACATGGCATGGTTGGCTCATGTGATGTATTGTGAGGTAGTCTAGTTATTGAGAAATATAAAGCAACATTAAAAAAATTCCTCTGACCACATCCAGTCCTCATAAACAACAGGCTATAGACATAGGGAATTATAGCAAGGAGATGAAAGCTATTTGGTGCTCTGTATCCAATTAATTTTAGATGTGTGAGCTGACTGACAGAATACACTAGGTCATTTTTAAAACCTGAAGCAAAGTTGTTAACAGATTTTCATGACTGTACACAATCTGTCCCTGAAAAGACGCACTTAAAATGGTTCCTGATGACCTTTATTATTGTGAAGTGATATTTTTGATGCCATTGAGATATGTTTTTTGAATCTACTTCATAAAAAGCACATTCCAGCAACTTGCTCCAATATTCCTCACAGGTTAAACCTATGGTGATGCTGTGGTGCTCAAGGGAGCTCTTCTCTCTCTTGAGACCGTGGCTTCCTTAATATGATCATGGCCAACTTTAAATCAGCATGACATTAAAGTTTGCTTGGTTGACAGGATGACAGTTTACCTATACTCTCAGAAGATCTTCTTACCCAAGTACTGGAAGCTAACCATGTGTAATACCTAGGAACATAAAGATTAGACAAAAGGCAGTTAAGTGGCATTTTGTTGGGTAGCACATAGCCCTACCTTGTCCCTCAGTAAATACTAAGACCGGTTAGCTATTATTATACTTAGTTTACAGAGTTGGTGTCTTGGTTAGAACACCTCAAACAAGCAATGTGAAATATAGCTTATTTATTAAAATAGAAATAAAGAAATGTATTATGTTAATTTCAAATTTTTAGGCCAATGTAGTTCGAATTATAAAGTCACAGCCCAATTTGTATTAAGACTCTGCTCATTTATGGAAGTGTGAAAATGGCCTTCTGTGTGGCAGAATGTAGATCAAAGAGTGACTAAAGCAAAAACAGCAACTCTGGGTTATCACCCTTGCTGACAATCAGATGCGTGAAGGTAAACACTTGGTCTCCTAGCTTCACGTCTTTCCTTTTCTCCCCATCTTACTTAGAAAACCTATAAGGACTTTTCCCTTCCACACAAGTTCTTGCAGCCCTACTAAGTCAGTTGTTAGCAAAGACTGATGCAGATCTCTTCCTAGACTCCTTAGGGGAGTATGCCGCCTTCTTGCTAATGAGAGTGAGAACTCCTACTGTCCAGATGAATGAAAGCATCCTCCAAGCATCTAGAAGCTCTGACTCATCGGTGGCTGATTCAAGAGTGGATGGAGGAGTGGGATGAGGGATGTTGCCATGGTGTTTACTCTTTTATATGAGATTCAGTTCTAAAATTACAAAATCAGAGAGTTAAAAGTCACAGGAATTTAGAAAGGCAATTGATATCACTTTTCTACCTTTTAATCAGTCTATGAAAAGAGATAATACTGCCTCTCTCATAAGCTGGTCAAGAGGATTAATTAAGATAATGCATGCAAAATATATCTAGCTTAGAGGAACCAGACTCAATATATTATTATCCACATATGATGGAAAGTATTAAACAGGGCTTACTCTATCAATGCTTTCCTTTGTTTCAGAAAGATTGATCTTTAATACGTACTCATCTCACACTGGTGTCCACAAGAAAGTCAAAAGTGTTGGAAGAAATGTTTGGAAATTCAGATCTACCTTTCAGCATTAACTATGTAGAGAGCTGGACACCAATGTTGTTGCTAAAATTCCTTTTGGGTGATGCAAACAGTATCTGGTCCCCTCTGAAGCAAGGTATGATTTCACAAAACTGCAGTTTGGAAAACCAGGGAGTTTATTTGGGCATACTTATGGAGCAGTGAGTGAAGGATTACTTACAGGACTGAGGGTACTCTCTCCCAAGACCGCACTGGAAAATCTCCATCCAGGCAAGCATCGTGACTCCCCAGAAGCTGTACAAAATGGCAAGAGACCCTCCCTCTGGCTCCTCCCCTTCTATCCATTAGCCCCTCCATATTGTGCAACTAGGGCCAACTGGTTGGTTCTGAGATGCTGCTGATTCTCCCTGCCCATCTTTTCTTGGGAAGTGTCAATGGTCAACAAGTTTGTCCTAGGCAAACCAGTACAACAGGCTTAGGAAGAGGGTATCTGTCCACAGATTGCCAGTTGGTCAGAGGACAGTTCTATGTCACAAGTATAGAAACTGATTCTTTAACATCCAAATCAATCCCAGCTAGCAACACTAATTTAATTGTCCATGTTCCTCAAGAAAAGTTAAACAGAGTCACGTCCATTTTGGGTGTGGAAGCTCCAAAATGCCTTGGCAATGTGACAGAAAGTTAAACATAGTTATGAAAATCACTCTGTGGCAATGTTTCATTAAGGACGTTGAGGAGAATTCAGATCAGACAAAGGCAGACTTGGGGATGCAACTCCATTCTGAACACAGTGACAGGTCTTCAGCACATGAGGGCCCTGTACTATACCTATTCCTAGATCCATAATGGGCAAGGGCCAATCTGAGTGCTTCCGAGTGGTGCAGGATGGGCTGGAGTGGCAGAGGAAATGGGGAGCCAAGTACAGGAGAGCCCTTACCATGTGGAGTGCATGGGAAGAAAGATTAAGACTCAAAAAAAGGAGCTGGAAACTCAGCTGTTAAGAGGCTCAGGCTGCTCTTGCAGAGGACCTGGGTTTGATTCCCAGCATCCACATGGCAGGTAACCATTTGTAAATCCAGTTCCAGGGGAATCCAACGCTCTCTTCTGATCTCCATGGGCATTGCACAACATAGGCACACATGCAGGCAATACATCCATACACATAAAAATTTTTAAATATTAAAAAAGTAAGATATTTTTTAAAAAATCAAAAGAAAAGCTCCTAATCAATAGCTTTACTCCCTAAAGAAAAAAAGTGAAAAACACAGTTTCCCCTTTTCTAATGGTGGAGTTACCCATTCCTGATGTCTGCAGTCTGCTAAGCCTTGAACATTGGGCAGAAAACAGGAAAACTCTCTGCATTCCAAAAGAAGCAGAAAGATGTGTGGCACATGGAAGAGCCAAGCTGGCAGAAGGCAGAGAGGCTGAGGATACTGTGCATCACCGGCTGGGGAGCTCTGCTTCTAAGATGCCAGAGGGAGAAATGGAGGCAGCATTGACAAATCAGTTCACACAAAGTGGGGAGGGTTGTTCTGAAGAGAACGTTTAGAAAGGAACAGAAATATACTGGTTTCTCTTTGTAATGTTCTACATACATCTATATTTCATGTGCTATTTGTACAGAATTGTGATTTTCATGTAAACAGCATTTCTGAGGACTAGACTTGACTCTAGAAATGTGGTGTAAGTACTTCCTCGATGAAGTCACCATTTTGTTTTAGCAGTAAGACATTTATAGATATGATATACCTAGGGAGATCTAGACTTTGAACACGTTCAGATGGTTAACCCATGTTCTGCCAGGGAGAAAGGAGAAAGATCTGTCTATCCTGAGACTCGTTCTGTCAGTGAAACTACAATGCTACTGATTGGATCAAATCTCAGAATAAAAGCACACCCACCCCATAAATTAGAATAAAATTATGCCAGTAATATGAGTGCAGAAACTAAACCATGTTGGCTAACAACTGCCTATGAGATTCCATCCTGTGAGATGGAAAGTGATGTTAAATATTCTTAAAATAAATCAGTGGTATTATGTTGAAGACCAAATAGAAGCTTTCATTAGAAATCCAAAATTCTCCAATTTCATCTTTCCTTTTTAGAAAGCTTGTGTGCTTTCTGATGACTTTCTCAAAATACACTGTTCATTGTGTCAGAGCGAGCATCTTCTGGGGTGACTGAAAGAGACACATCCCAGTTCGCCTTTTAGGCTCAGTAGAACAGCTCCCCTCAGGGGAGAGAACAGTGCATTTTTATCTTAACTTGAATGCTGCCTGTGAATAGGAAAGATTGGAAATGGATTCTCATGGGCATACTCAGAAAATACATATCAGAGTGAGGTGAATTTTCTGAGGTGCTCTGAGAAGGATGGGACTTAACTCCATCTACCTCACCACTAGCTTTGGGACCCAGCAGTCTGTATAATATGGAGCCAGCAAAACCCAACGCCATCACAATGCCACACAAATACCGGCTTTGTCTATGTGAAGCAGGAAATCTGAATTGTGAGATCTAGTTGGTACTATTTACTCTGGTGAACATAATAGCTTTGTGCTCATTCTCCCACAGTCACACTTGGTTTTTTTTTGTTGTTGTTGTTTGTTTTGTTTTGTTTTTTTACAGTGTGGAAAATGCTATTTTGTGGATGAATTTGCTGAGTTAGATACTGAGTGAAATCATTCTAGATATGTTTGTTATTTCTTCCTTTGCCAAAAATAAAAAATCAAAAGATAATATGATAATAATAACTCATGCAATAATTATATTCAAGCAGGTTAATCCTCACAATTGACTCCTGAGCTGTTGCTTGATTTAGCCAATTATAGATGGGGAAGCTGAGGTACACAGGGATGAGGCTAACCACCACTTTTAAGGGCAGTAGTGAAGCTCCTGGTAAATCAAGCCCCTGCTGGCATGTGGTACTAGGCACTTGGGTGCCTTTTAGGCCACAGCGTCTCCTACTGGTAAAGGGGCAGAATGACTTTAAATTGGAATTTGCTTTATTTCGTGGTTTATTTACTTCCTCAAATAGCTAAGAGATGTAGATACTGCAGAAAGAAAACCAAGAACAGGACTTCCTTTGAAATATCTTCTGGTTTGTCTGCTAAAGTTAGCAGAAGATTCTCTACTTAAAGTAGATAACACACTATTTTATTTTATTTCTGCTGTCACAGAAAGCTATCCTGTGTGAGGAAGGACTTGTTTCTCCACGTGTAGCCTGTTTCATGAAAATATCAGGGATCTGGAGGGTTTTCCTCCCCAAACATCTAAGCGCTCCAATGCATAAACTTTTCACAATTCTAACAGGATAACTGCTCAAAGTGGAAGCAAACCGAGGGCATGGTCTGGCACTCAGTTATAGGTATTCAATAAATGTCTTTGAATGAATAAGTGAAGAGTGCATATATACCCAAATTAATTTTCACAGTAATAGTATTTTTTCAGGTCACCTCAGCAATCTGATAGCTAAAATGAATTCACAATAAGAGCAACAAAAACACTATTTCTTTGGCTTCATTGTTTTTCCTACTATGTACACGAATGTTAAGAAGTGGGAATCAAGATTCAGACAGACAGGGCAAGTACATACTTACTAGCTGGGTGCTACTCCTGAGATAATTGCTTCCTTTCTCTGGAGACCTGGTTTCCTTACTGTAGAGCAGCTATAATAACAGAGCCTACATTATGAGCAGTGAAGTGGGGTGGGTCTATGCTCGTGTGTGCCCATGTGGGTGTGCTTGACTGTGTGTGTGTGAAGGCCAGAGGTTGAATTGCCTTTGGTGTCTTTGGAACTTGTGATTTCAGCTAGACTGGCTGGCTAGTGAACACCTGGGATCTTCCTGTCTCCACCTGTACCTGCACGGTGCTGAGGTTACAGGCACTTTCCACCACTCCCAACTTTTACATAAGTGCTGAGGATTAGAACTCAGATACTCATACTTACAGAGCAAGTACTTTATCCACCAAGCCATCTCCCCAGGCCCAGTGAAGTTCTTTAGAGGGATAAGGGACACAAACTGGTAACGCTGGCTGGCCATGGTAATCACATGCTGCTATGCCCTGTCCCATGATTCCATGATGTCAGAAACTAGCACCCTTATGTTACTGTTGCTGTTGCTCTTCTCCAGGTGTAAGTAGTTACTCTCAAGCCTAGGTCCTCCTGATTAGTTTCTATGAGTGACCTGGGGATAGCTTGTTGGATCTTTTAGCCTCAAAATACTCACTTACAGGGCTGGAGAGATGGCTCAGTGGTTAAGAACACTGCTTTTGCAGAAGACCTGGGTTCGAATCCCAGCACCCACATGGCAGCCAACAACTGTCCATAACTCCAGTTCCAGGGTATCTCAAAGCCTCTTCTGAACTCCACAGGCATTTCACAACACGGATGCACTTACCTACATGTAGGCAAAACACACATATCAAAAATTATAATAAAAAAGAACCAAAGAACCACTTACTGGGATGGGGACTTAGCTCCGTGGTATAGCACTTGTCTAACATGGGTAAGGATGGTCTTGGGTTCCATCTCCAGTACCACACCCAAAATAATATATACTATGCATAACACATAGGTGAAACACGCTAATAAAATTCACATATTTCATAGTTTCTACTTTTCTGAGAATTTATTCTTGAAAAGTAGTCTTTTTTTGTGATTCACAGACTAATTCCAGTAACCACTGGGGCATTTGCTATAATGTTCCTTCTTTTCCAAGGTGACATGTTCCTGAAAATTTAATAGTGCATCCATTCCATCTATGTCCTTAACATCAAAATACTTCTTACCTGATAGGGGAATGGGAATCTTGTGAGGGATCATAATATATATTTCATTATGTTAATTTCCATATACGCTCATATGTATCCATGTAGGAATTAGTACCAGCTTCATAGGTGAGATGGTTAGAGATGACAGCTACAGGCCCAAACCTGGGCTCTCAAGTTCACTTCGGCAGCATCAAAGTTGCCTCGGACATAAATAGTTGGAGCATAAGGGTCCAGGTTGTGTATGGCTGAGTTCCATGCCTTTCTGGCAGAAGTCAAGAAAAGGGTATTTGGCAGAGAGCATGCAGGGTTTCATCTCAGAAACTCCCTATGTTTGTGTATGAGGTAAAGAAGAGGCTTCCCACCTCCAGTGCTAGAGGGGAGGCTTACATCTTAGAGTTGTTTTCTGTCCATTTCATAAGCTGATGGAAAAACACGTCTCTGCCTCTTGCCCCTTCCTTAGTTAAAATACAAGTACTTTGGTATCTGTAGCTCTTCTTTACAGTGCTTTACATGGGATACATGTTGTTTTCTCTCTCCTGGAGTTTAGTACTTTAGAGGGTAGAGAGTGAAAAGCTATCTGTTTCTCCATGTTTGGAAGGTGGGCAATCAAAGCTGCCTTATGGCTTCCTTAGACCTGTGATAATTAAGTCACCCATCCTTCTACCAAATGTATTTAGACATATACACTGTCCTTGGCATGAAGGCTAAATCCATGATAATTCACCATCACCATGATGCCTAGATGGCATGCATTAAAGAGACACTGTAATGTAACATACATACATGATGGGTTCTAGTACCCTTGAGAGGCACCATTTCCAAGCAAGTGTTTAAAATTACCTTTTATTATTAAATAGGCTTGGTGTCGGATTTTTTTTTAGCGATATATTAAAGAATATGCTTGTTCTAAGAGTGTCAAAGACACATTCAACTAAGCTGTGATGTTTAGTACCTTGAATGTAATATAAGCATTTTCAGTTTAAAATCTTCTCAGTTTAGGATGGATTTATATAACAAAACATCATAAATCAAAAGGCATCTATATGTTTGTATGCATGTATGTATAAGTTGTGTTTAATGACTGCTGAAATAAAGGTGGGCATATTAATATCTATGTGTATTCTGCAGTCCACATGTTCATTTTGTGTTTGTAATTGTAGGGGAATTTTAAAGTATTTGTGGACGCTTACAAGTCTTATGCTGAAAGAGAAGGCCACAGCTTACTGAAAGATGTGGTGGGGTTTGTTGGCTGAAAGTATTTGGAATATAAATAGTGCTGGTGGCAAAGTAATGCTGGTCTCAACATTTGGTTAGAAGCTTCTCAGATCTGTGTTTCAGATCTCAGTCTGAACTGCTTGCTATCACTTTGTAAGTGCACAAAATGAGACTTAGACTTCGTAGGCTCATGGGTGATCAAAGGCTAAGGAAGGTATTTAATCAGATAATCAAACTAAGGGGAAATAGGTCCAGATAGAGCGAGGCTGGAATTACATGCCTCGTTCTAACCTAGCATCTGTCTTTGATTCAGCGAATCCCAGGACTGTCATGGACTTCTATGCCAGCATTCAGCAAACTGGGAAAATTACATATGTAATTAGAGTAGTTTTCATGTAAAATCTTTCTTTTGTTCTCTAACACATTTATAGCTATTAAAACCCGATGATTGTTCATTGTTACTATCATCATCTTTACAAAGTTCAGCATTCACATATGTATAAGGTATGGCTTGACTGTTCAGAATTCATACACTTTGTCTCTAATATTTTGTTCCATATTTTTATTTTAATTTTTAATTATTATTTTTATTTTATGAGTCTATTGCTTGTATGTAGGTAGGTGCACAGGTGTCTGTCATGCAATGCCTGCTGAGGCCAGAAGAAGATATTGGATCCCCTGGAACTGGAGTTATGAATGGTCGTTTCTGCCTTGTGGGTGCTGGAAATCAAACTCAGATCTTCTGCAAGAGCAGCCAGTGCTCTTAACCTCTGAGTCATTTCTCCAACTCCTTATGTTTTATTTTTAGGGTATACTTTTCCTTTAATTCTGTTTCCTTTATCATCAGTACTGTTGTTATTCAAAAAAATCAGATGATGATGATGATATTTTCTTGCCACGTGATATTTTAACATGATCACCTTTGACCTAATGAGGACTAGGTAATCTTTTAATGATAAAAGAATTGAAGTTATGTTTCCTGATATGCCAAATAGTAAAGAATGAAATAACTTTTGCCAGCTCTAGGATTTGCAAACTCAACCATATCTCAGTTTTAAAGATAAGCAAAGAAAAGAAAATCTATAGTGTCAATATGGCGAGTTTTCATTTGTCATTAATCACTGGAAAAGCTTTATTGTATTTTCATGAAGAAGTATAGCTAGTTAGAAAAAAATGGCTAAGATTTCCCCTGGTGCACAGTGCTGTTTGAAAGAATTTTCAGATATTCTGTAAATATAAACTTAGACACGTTAAAATTGTTTCTATCTTGACTTTCCTTAAAATGATGAAAAGAGAAAGATTATTTTGCGCACAGGCAGAATCTGTACATGATTCAGGGTCCACGTGGTTTTTCCTGTCTCCTTTCTGCTTCTCATTTCTTGTAGCTGGAGTTTGATGCCTACACTCTGAGTAAAACTTAGGTTGTATCATGAAAGGTCAGTTAATAACATCAGTACCAAGTACACACTGGGCAGAAACCAGTCAGTCTCTCTTTATGAGAACATCAGCCACTGTCTCCCTGTGACCTTTCAAAGTCTGAATGTAAACAGTGTTTATCTGAAAGAATGATGGAACGGCGATAGGCTTGGAAAACGAGAGTTGACCCAGGGAATGCTAAATGAGAGCAATGCGTGGGGAGAACTGAGGGAGTTTGATGTGTGCTGGAATGGTGTGTCTGCACACACAGGCTGGTTCTCTGGTTGTGGATTGTAAATAGCTCATGTAGATAGGGGACAGAACATGCATATGGAAGCAGAGTGTTTTAAAGATGAGTGGTGAGCGATACACCCATTGGTCGATGTGTGGAGGGCCTCGCTGCTGCTGAATGCTGAGCGGATGCCTCTCTTCTTCTTATTCTACTGATAAAAATGACGCATAAGACAAACTGGCAGAGGGAGATAGGGGATGGAATGACTGTGGCGGGTGAAAAGGTCCCTGATTCTGCATCCACAGTGAAACCAACGGCAGTAGAGTGAGGACAGTGTATTTGTTCCAGTTGCCATAACAGGGTGTCTGAAGCCAGATGCCTTGAAAAGCAAACAGCAAAGATAAATAAATCATAGTTCTGGTTACTGAAATTTCAAGATTGTGTGGCTCACTCTTTGGCGAGCTCTAACTGTGGTCACTCCAGGGGAGGAACAAGGAAAATGACGTCATGAACTGGGAAGCCAGGGAGGGGGAGGGAAACCTGCGTCCTTCCTTACAACCTTATGCAAGAAATAGCCGAAGGGACACAGAGGTTCTATTTTACCCCTTTAAAGGGGGATGCCATAAGGATGTAAAGCACCCCCTCTAAGTTCCACTTGCAAACTGGCCTTAGTGAATGAAACTTTAGAGAGTACAAATGATATCAGAGCGAATGAGCTGCCTTGTTGCATAGAAATAATGAACAAGCAAGCAGCCTACCTTGGTGGGTCTGAGCTACAAACGACTAAGGGAGTCCGCTGTACTCAAGGGAACCTCAAAAGATCCTGCTCCTGTCTTACGGAGCTCCATGGTCATGGTACTGGCCCAGGCTGGAGCATGGTCACCATCTAGGTGTTGGGTTCATTTTGACAGCCAATTAAAGAATTAAAAAGCGAGAAAAATCTCAGACTAGCAAAGAACAAGAAGCAAAGGAATTTTTACTCAAAGATAATCACACATTCATATGCATAAAGAATCACACATTTATGCACATAGAGAATCACATCCATACACATAGAGAATCACAAATCTATGCACATAGAGAATCATATCCATACACAGAGAACCACACACCCATAAACATTATCATACATCCATACACACAGAATCACACATCCATACACATAGAGAATCACAAATCTATGCACATAGAGAATCACATAATCCATACACAGAGAACAACACACCCATAAACATTATCATACATCCATACACACAGAATCATACATCCATACACATAGAGAATCACACATCCATACACATAGAGAATCACACATCCATACACATAGAGTATCACACATCTATACACATAGAGAATCACACATCCATACACATAGAGAATCACACATCTATACACATAGAGAATCACAAATCTATGCACATAGAGAATCACATATCCATACACAGAGAACCACACATCCATAAACATTATCATACATCCATACACATACAGAATCATACATCCATACACAGAGAACCACACATCCATAAACATTATCATACATCCATACACATACAGAATCATACATCCATACACAGAGAACCACACATCCATAAACATTATCATACATCCATACACATAATCACACATCCATACACATAGAGAATCACACATCCATACACATAGAGAATCACACATCCATACACACAGAGAATCACAAATCTATGCACATAGAGAATCACACATCCATACAACAAAGAATTACACATACACATAGAGAACCACACATCCATACACATAGAGAATCACACATCCATACACATATTCATGGAGAAAGATAAAGGCTGTCAACAAGTGGAGCGGGGAATTCAAAACCAAGAATCCAAGCTCCCACTAGGCAGGCCCAAGTCTTAAATGTTTCCGTGTTTCACATTCCTGATTTTGGATTGGTCACCTTGAAGAAGAGAACCTGATAGGTCACAGCTCCAAGCTGAAATATGTCCAGGGCTGTGTGATTCTAAGCAGGTCCATTGAAGGTGTCCTGTTAGAGTTAAAAGTCTTCCTGCGAGAGACTAAGAAGATGGAAGTGTGCATCATTTTTATTCCTCTATGACCCTGTTTGCTGATCAGGGATTTAGTCCCTGATGTCAGTGATAAGTAACTTCGTGCTGGGGGTGCAGAGTCATTTCTATATGGAACCAACTTATTGTATATTACTTTGGTAAAGAAGTTAGGAATTTCGTTTCTGGTAGGTTTTTTCATATATATAATCCTCTTCTCTCTCTTTCCCTCTCTCCTATAACCACTTCTTCTTTCCCAACAGTCTGCCTCCTACTCTGCCTGCCCCAGCTCCCATCATTAACTGCCCATAGATCTTCAGGGAGGGGAGAGAGCAGGGGGCCCTTCCTCCATCCACGACAGAGTGATCGTTAACAGACCCAGCCTTGTGTAGGACTCATGCACACTGTTCCTGCACGATCATGGGTACAACAGCCATGCTATGTCTAGAAAACACCTTTTAACAGCCCTCCTTCCCAACTTCCAGTTCTTATGTTCTTCCCACCCCACTTCTAGGACATTCCCCGAGTCAGAGGTGATGATACAAACATCCTTTTAGGGATAGGAACTCAAAAATTACTTATTCTCAGCATTCTGACCCATCATGGGTCTCAGCCTTAACCATCACCCATTGTAACAGAGACTTCTCAGTCTAGAGCTGAAAGCTCTACTAATCCAAGTACAAACATAATATTTAGATGGCAGTTTGATGTCATGACCACATAGGACTAGGTTACCCCCTAGGGCCTATGATCTCCCTAGTCATGACCTCTTTCACAGCATCAGTGTAGCAGGCATACAATCTGTCAGAAAGTAATTGGTTTCCCCCAGAACAATAATGCCACTATTGCACTAGAAAGTACATCCTACCTGACAGGTTGGTGTTGTAATTTGAAGATTCTGCACTGGGTGAGACTTTCCTGCCCCTGTAGCTGGAGAGAGCACCTTTTTGTACTGTGAAAACGAGCTCCAAGGATAAACCTCCAGCTTAATTTCTCTATGTGAGAGGTACTCAGCAGTAGGGACTTGCATCTAGTTCTGGTGGTCAACTAAAAGCAGTTGAAACAGCCTGAATTGTTTTGTGACCCTCTAGGGCCTTTGTGATCTGTGCCTCCTAATGAGATCTCTCAAACCTGACAGTGAGATGTATGTTTAATAATCCACGACTTGAGGGCAGCATTATCCACACATCCAGGGTTCTGCACTTCAGACTCTATTTTTATAGCTTGAAAACATTAGGACCTCCATACCATATTATCATATGTTCTTGTTTTGGTCCATCTTTACCCATTCCCATCCCCACTGAAGCTGTTCCATCCTCAGTATAACCCCCTCCATTTTGTATCACCTGCTTTTTAGAAGTAGCCAATTACTCTTTAATAATTGTCAAAATCCACTTCCTACAGCCAAAACATTCTCTCAGAATAGATATTGTCAACTTGCCTGTCATGAAACAGTACCATGGGAATTGTGCAGCCTTGACTTGTTTTGAGTAGTTGGGGCTATTTCCAAATAATAGTTTCTTTCTTTAAAATCTGATGCTTTGCCATCCATAGAAACTTATTAACACATCAATAAAATATTAAATTTGGCAAGCATAACTTTTTGGAGAAAAATATTTATGATCTTCAGAAAAAAAAGAACCACTAATGTGTGTGTATGTGTATACTCATGCCCACATGTGCATTCCTGTGTGTGTGCTCATGCACATGTGTGTACTCCCTCCAAATGTATTTGTGCGTCCTCATGTACACATGTGCATGACAGTGTGTGTACTTATGTATATTATTCTCTCTCTGTGTGTGTACTCAGACATGTGTGCATTCCTGTGTGTGTTCCTGTGTGTGTGTGTGTGTGTGTGTGTGTGTGTGATTTATTGTAAACTGAATTTCTAGGCTACAGAAGCCTTGGCATTTCAGACTCTTCCAACTGCCATGTCCTGAAGAGCCTGAAAGCCTACACCGCATGGTTCCCTGTGGTTCCAAGGATCTGAGAATTGTGGTGCTGCGTTGATTCACAGTCAGCTGATTCTAAGACTAGAAGAAGTAGGAATACGTCCATCCAAGGGTTGGGAGCCATAACATGGAGCAGGACGAGGACTTTGTACTCCTTCCCCTTCTGAGTAGGGGAGAACACTGGCAGAACGTTGAGTGCTGACCGTCCTTCCTGGGAGGCACCAGCTGCTTTACTGATCTCACTGATCAGAGACACCCTGAAGTAATGTGTCTCCCACAGTCTGGACACTCATGAATCTATTTAATTGGCACAAAGGGAAAAAACAGCCTACTACGACTTGCAAAGGCAATGCAACTACATCTGTCTGAAGACTTCTGAAGAGTCAGCAGTTGTCACAGTAAACCAGGGACACAGTAATCTGTAATTAGTGCTAACCTGCCCTCATCCTGGAACCAGCTCCCTCCCTTGGACCACAAATAGAAAACCTTGAGCTTCAGACTAAATGAGAACAAAGAGAAATGTATTAGGATGGTGTTTATAGAAAATTCAAATTCAGGTGACCTGCACGTACCTATCAACAAAAGGATTTGTGAGGAAACACATTTGGAAAGCCTCAAAATAATAATGCAGAGGAAGCCACTTTCTTGCTGCTGTGGGTTTTCGAATTTCTTGGCAGAAGCCCTGATTTAATAGATAGCATCGGATAAATTACCTGTTTGCTCCCATTTTTATTCTAAGGGTTTGTCGGATATTCTAGGTTTCCACTATAAAATCCTTTGACACGGAAGTTATTCATTATGTTCTGAAAGGCCAACTGATAGTTTGCGATTCTTGCTTCAATTTTATAGACAAATTAGGTAAAGACCTCACGTTTTAAGAATATATAATTCAGAAGGAAAGGATATTTTCTTTGTCTATACAAGTCTCTAATAAACAAAACTACATTACCTAATAGAAATATGCATCTAAAAGCATTACAAAAGCCAGAGCAGCTTGGAATTCTAAGTGGGTACAGTCAGCTGAAGAGGTGGCATTCAATGCTGGCTCAAGATGCCACACGCTTATCTACAGAGAGAAGTGGCCCCTTCTGAGGGCAGAAGATGTATTGTAATTAGTCAGTGTGTGCGTGCGTGCGTGTGTGCGTGTGTGTGTGTGTGTGTGTGTGTGTGTGTGTACCGGTACTGGATTTGGTATAACATCTTTTAAATGTAGACTGGTCTGTAGAGATGTATTGTAATTAATCAGTGTGTGCGTGTGTGTGTGTGTGTGCGTGCGTGTGTGTGTACCAGTACTGGATTTGGTATAACATTTTTTAAATGTAGACTGGTCTGTAGAGATGTATTGTAATTAATCAGTGTGTGCGTGTGTGTGTGTGTGTGTGTGTGTGTGTGTGTGTGTGTACCGGTACTGGATTTGGTATAACATCTTTTAAATGTAGACTGGTCTGTAGAGATGTATTGTAATTAATCAGTGTGTGTGCGTATGTGCGTGTGTGTGTGTGTGTGCATGTGCGTGTGTGTGTGTGTGTGTGTGTACCGGTACTGGATTTGGTATAACATCTTTTAAATGTAGACCGGTCTGTAGAGATGTATTTGAAGACAATAACTACAGAATAAAAAGATGACAAATGTAGAATCTTTAAGAAAACGTTTCAAAAAATAGAAGCATTACCTTTCAAAATTAAAGTCAGAAAACTTACTTGTGAACTGTGAAGATCTGGTGTACCTTGTTCATCCATCCATCCATCATCGTCACGTTCACTGTTGGTAAAGAGACTATCGTGGAAGTTGTCACATTTTCTTTAACTATAAGGAAATACTTTTAGAATTTCCAGTTCAGTAGCCCTTCCCCAGAGACACAGATTGCAGAGAAGGAACAGCTGCTTGACCATTCAAAGCAGATGGCTCCTACTTTATCCATTCAGGTTTCCCCTTGTGAGAGGGCTCATCCACTGAACACCAGAAGAGCTCGTGACAGCAGTATTCTAAGCGATGAGATGTTTCTCAGGATGGAGCATGCCAGCAAAGTGTTGTAGTACCATTTCCACTCACCACTGATTCATAACCAAATGCCTCAATTTTTTTCAATAAAACACAGGAAGTTAAACACCTTGGAGGAACCTGTTTGAAATAGTTTAATATTTTCCCCAACTCACCAGGAGCTTTTCTAATTGATGAACTTGCTGCTGTCAGCGGGGTGTGTAAAAGCATCAAAGGTGTGCTGTGCTAGAAAGCTACAGGATCCATGTGTTCTTGACACTTTCACAGAGAGCATAAACTCATGTCAGATCCCATGACGGCTTCATTCAGGAGGTAGAAGAGTTGGCATGAATATTCACATTTTGTGGAATCAGTTCAGAAACAACTTATTTTATGTCTGTCTTAGACTGCTAATCTGTTGTTTGGTTTTGTTTATTTTTCTGAAAAAAACACAGTCTCATGTTTCCCATGATTATACAATTATATGATACAGTGAATTGCCTATCTCTATGGAGACCAGAGGCAAGCCTAGGGCATGTGAGCAGAGCAGGGACTCCTTAGGTGGTCTGGATGCCCCAGTGGACAGTGCCTGAGCCATCTGTGACCCTATGCTGCTTGTGTCTGGTTTGATAAATTCCGGGAGACTCCTGGGTCCTGCCGGTCCTGAGTGAGCAACACTGCCTGTTATGAAAACAGAATGCAGAGGTCAGATGTCAAGCACAGCCTTCCATTAGACAGCAGAAATCTTTTGGAGCTGCTAATTAGATTTTTGCTCTTGCTGTAACTGACAGTGACCAAAGAGCTTATGATATGATTTGTATTGCAAATATAGTCCATATTTATGATTGGAACAGCAAATATTAGTGAAAGAAGTCTTTCCACCCCAATTTCTGATCTCTGACACATACAATCATGTCCCACATTCTTCCCTTTTCTCATATGATAATCTTGGTTTTAGAAAACATTTATTTTTATTTTTGTGAATGGTGGATGAGAGGCTTTAAGCACCAGATGCTCTAGAAGTGGAGTTCACGCTGCTGTGAGCCTCCCAAATGTGGGGGTTAGGAACTGAACTCCTGTTCTCTGAAAGAGCAGCGAGTCGTCTTACCTGCTGAGCCACCCCTCCAGACCCTCATGTAATAATCTCCATAGGAAAGATGTCACTCAAGTTATTGTTGATTTCCTCTCATGGTCTCCAAGATACCCTGACGTGTTATCCCCTGAGAAGTGGTATGTGATTTGTATTTGCATTTGGCTACACAGTGAGAACCTTCTAAAATATTCTTTCATTATTTGCTGACTTACAACTGCTTCTGGGTTTAAGCGATGTCCACGCTCTTTGTACAGTATTTTCCCTCTATGCTTAATATATTTTTGGCTGAAACTTGGCACTCAAATAAGTAACTTCTTTTTATTAAAATCAAGTTTAATTTTCAAAAGAAAAGTGTTTAGATTTCGTGACAGGAAAACAATGTGGAAAATTGAAGGCAGCGTGAGGTGACAATCACATCACCTAAACTCTAAATGTTACATATGCTTTATCTACCAGAAGTTATATGTGGTGAGCTGTGGTAGCATAGAATGAATTAAATTGAAAGTGGAGCTTTGAGTACAGTGAAGTTTTAATTTATAAATCCTGGTGAACTATCGACTTTGACAGTGTCCTCATTCTGTCACTTTGCATGTTTAGATTGATGACTTGGCTATGAATTAGGGTCCTAGTAAATAGTACTCCCAGGCACATGAGCCAGAAGAAAAAACAGTGTTACTTTAATCAAGATTCCTTCTAATCTCCCTGAATAGGTAAGGAGTCAATATACTTAGGTTTTATTACAAGTGTGCGCCACTGCCTTATACTATACTAACTCTGATCGCAATAGGAACTGTTTCTTTAACAATTTTTATGTACTTAGAAGAATATAAAGCATTAGATAAAAGTGAACATATTTTTATCATATATATTATGTATTGCAAAGAAGGTACCTCAATATAGTTTGTATGTCCCAAGCCTCTTTGCAAATCTTGAAGTTAGGTGAGTCATGGGAGCATTGAATGGCTGTGTGAGGTTGTCCTTCACTATTTTGTGAATGAGTCCGAATTTAATCTGCCTCAAACAAGGCTGCTGTACAGAGGCTGCGATGGAAGAAGAGTCTAGCATTCAAGTTGATTTTTTTGGATATTGGAATTGTTTCAGGAACAAATTTGGCAGGGTCTATCATTTCCTGCCAAATGATCCACATACAAAATGGTACATTTCATTCCAAAAGTGTTATATTAAAACACTTTGAAGGAAAATAGTTTGTACTGCATGCATATTACAATTTGAGTCATGTCTACCAGTTGCCCTCATTGGTCACTCAGGATAGGGCCCTGTAACTGATGTGGGAGTGCAGGGTCCACTTAGGAGGAAGGTGTGTCCTAGAGCAACCGGAAGCTGCTTGGAAGCTGTCTTCAAAGACTGTACAGACAAGTGTTCTGCCTTAGAAGGAGTCTATTCTATCAGCTCTGAGCCATGTAATTGAAAAGCTTGCTTTTCTTCCTTTGATTAGAAGTTCATGTCCCTCAGGTGGAGTTTAGATAATGACAGTCCTTTACCTGAAATCTGTGAAGCAGAGACTGTGACTCCTTCAGCAGCAGCAGCGTGCATCTGACAGTGGACACTGAAGAAGGATGGTAGAGCTCCTTAATTATAAAATGTTCAGTGGCAGCTAAACATGGAATGAAGTTGAATGTGGTGGTGCACGCCTTTAATCCCAGCCTTTGTGAGGCAGAGACAGCCAGAACTCCATGAATTCAAGGACAGCCAGGTCTACCAGTATGTTCAGGACAGTCATGGCTGTTTAGTGAGACCCTGTACCTGGGCCTTCACTGACTAGTGACTTTTGCTGAGAAGAAGCTTCCCAAACTCCTGCCTACTCACAGTTCCCCTGATTGGTTTCCCGTGGTGATATCATTTTCAGGATTATGTAAATGTAGTGCTGGAAATGATCTTGGAAGGTCCTACGCCACTCTCCTTGGTTCAGCAATCCAGCAACTGTGCTGACGTCTCTTCTGTGCTTCGTTATGACTTACAGTGTCTCAACTCGACAGAGATAGACATCACACATATATCCAAATACACATGTACATGTAATTCAAAAAAGTTTATTTAAGAATGCATAGTAGTCCTTGTAACAGAGACAAAGTCGTTATAGAAGTTCCCAAAGATAGTAGGGCGATATAATAAATTGAATTTTTTTAATATCCTTAAAATTAACTCACCACCTGAGCATGGTCATAAAGCTCTGTAATCACAGGACTTAGGATGGAGCTGACACAGAAGGGTCACATGTTCCAAGGTCAACCAGGGCTACATAATGAGGCTGTGTCTCAAAACAATAATAAAAATTCCTAATGAAGTTATGTTGACTTCATGATCTTAATAACAGTTATATCAACTGAACTATCCTTTACTTAATAGTTTTCTTTAACCTGAATTTTGTACCCTTTAAGTGAAGTGCATCTACTTTGCTAGTTAAAATCAGTGCTTTGGATAGAAAGAAATTTAACCGAGTGTTGCAAAAGAGGAATGATTAAAGTGATCACAGGACTGTCTTACATTTAGGAAACATCTGTGCTGAGGCTGGAGCGATGGTTCAGTGATTAAGAGCACTTGTTGCTCTCAGAGTTTAGTTCCCAGTACTTATGTCAGGTGGTTCACAACTGTCTGTAACTTGATTTCCAGGGGATCCGACAGCACCCTATTCTGCCTCTGGGAGTGCTTGCACACAAGTGACACACATACACGTTAAGAAAAATAATCTGGGGCTGGAGAGAGGGTTAAGCAGTTAAGAGCATTGGCTACTCTTGCACTTAGTCTGTGGCTCCAGTTTCAGTGGATCCGACACCCTCTTCTGGCCTCCATGTGCGTTGCTCATACATGGCACACTAACATTCATGCTGCAGTAAACAATCATACACATGCAATAAAAATAAATTGCTTGGTCTACATAATGAGTTCCAGGACAGCTGGGGCTACAGGGAGACCCTAAGAGCATTGGCTACTCTTGCACTTAGTCTGTGGCTCCAGTTTCAGTGGATCCGACACCCTCTTCTGGCCTCCATGTGCGTTGCTCATACATGGCACACTAACATTCATGCTGCAGTAAACAATCATACACATGCAATAAAAATAAATTGCTTGGTCTACATAATGAGTTCCAGGACAGCTGGGGCTACAGGGAGACCCTGTCACAAAAAAAGGCCAAAAAAAAGTTCTCTCTGTTACTTCAAATCTTTGTCATTGATGCACAGAGATGCAAAATTCTTTTACACTTATAGAAGTATAAATGTTTGGCACAGGTTGACTTATTTAGGAAGGCAAAAGTATTCTATCTCAACCAAGATAAAAACAGTGGTATGTAACAGGAACAGCAGTTATATCTTTTAGGTACGTCTCTATGACTTTTAGCAATTCCAAGAACATCTTTCATGATGGTTGAATTTACACTTTAGGCACCTGGAGCATCCATTCATAAGCCTATTTTATTCAGTAGATAATGAGTTTTCACAATCTCTTAAGCTGTCTTCCTGACAATGGGTTAGATAATTAAGAAGCCCTGGTCACACTGTGGTCTGACCATCAATATCTCATCTCTGATCCTTCAAAGTAGTCCAAAGTCCTTCTTCGTGGAGTACACAAGGTTGTTCCCAGGGAACAGCCTGGTCATGGATAGGTGTCCTTATGAGGGCTTCTCTATCCTACTCTGTCCTATGAGGTTTTCTCATCCAGGAATCTGAGGTAATTCAAGAGGAAAGACTAAGGATGAGCACTTATCTCTGTGCCTTCCACCAAAGTAAAGGAAACAGACACAGAAGGAAGGCAGGGTGCATGGTTTCCCTCCTGCTTCTCCTAATCTGTGTCCCAGTGGGGACGCACTGTTCCTTAGCAAAAGCTTCTTCTAATATCTTTTCACTAGTCCTTAATGAGAGGGCTTCCTTAACTCTGCATACATAGGCAACTAAGTTGGATTACCTCTGTTAAAGAGGTTTGGTTTCAAAGGTGAAACTGGGAAAAGCAAATGCTGACATAACCCATTTTCTTCCACTATCACACACACACTGCTATAAGTAGGATTGGAGATCTGTTGTGATATGAATGGAATATTAATGAACTTGAGCTGTACTTCCTACAGTGATGGCCAACAGTGATGTTCTGAAATCGTCCCAGGGGTCTGTTTCTCACTTTTGTTATCCCTGTCCGTTTTCAAAAAAAATGTTAGTGAGATGGGAATTTAGAAGATCTCATTTTGCACATAATCATGTGGTTATAAAATTTTGAACTATATTTGAGATAAAATTGTTTGATGTCAATAATAGGAGGTATTCCATTAGGCGACATTATCATCCTTAATATTTTGACAACCATTCTCATTCTTAAATTACTGCACCCCAAGATTTGAAGAAACATGAGTACTGCTTATGTTGGTCTCCAGTTAACCAGAATACTCAGTATTTAATCACCATCAGTGGAAGAAAAATGGATGTCATAAAAGTTTTGATTGCCGCCCTCCCTCTTTGCCTCTGTATTTCTGCTCCTTCCTTCTTCCTCCCTCTTTCCTGTCTCCCTCCATCCCTTTCCCTCCTTCATTCCTTCCTCCTCCACCCCTTATCATCCTCCCCTTCTTTATGTTATACAAAGGACAGATGTTTATAGTATCTTTCAGTTAGTGTTTTTGAATTCATATGTTTCTTTTTTATTTTTGGGGGTCTTTTTGAGACAGTGTCTCCCTGTAGCCCCAGCTGTCCTGGAACTCACTATGTAGACCAGGCTGGACTTGAACTCACAGAGATCCACCTGCCTCTGCCTTCTGAGTGCTGGGATTAAAGGCATGCGCCACCACACCCGGCTGCTGTGTTTCTTTTGAGTTTCATTAGCAATCGTTTTGCTATGACTGCTCATTATCCAGCAGGGCTCCAACATTAATAAATCAATTAACATCAGTTAATCAGTATGTGGCTCATGACACCAAGGGACATGGCAGCTCCCAGTGCATGTTGCCTCTTGTACTGACAGAGCAGGCTCAGCTCAAGTTGAATTCATTCACGATTTATTCAGCTCTGGCTCATCGATTCAGTAACATGGTTTTAAATAGTTAATGATTGAGAGAAGTCTAACTTTCAATTGGAATGTGATTTTAATCTCCTCTCCTAATGTTTCTTCCTGAAAAAGGGCATTGAAGGATATTGTAAGAATTAATTATAACTCTTCATTTCTTATTTTGATTTTGATATTTGATCACAAAATTACGCTTTTATTTTTTGAGTATTTTCTACGTGAGTTTGTTAAAGCTTTTCATGCTTAAAGAGCTTTTAGGAAGATGATCTTAATATGTGACAGTTACTATGATGAATTAAATGCTTGTGATCAGCCTAGACTTCAGTTCAAAGTCTTATTGAAATGAAATATTCATTTCTAACTTTCATGAACTGTCTCACCTTAACATTAATGTAGAAGATTCATGGTCACAAGAGAAAGGGCCTACATCTCAGTCCCCCTTGTGTTTCTGTCCCTGTGATGAGGCTGACGCACTGCTTGTCTCAAGTGCATGTGTTCTCTGTGCATGTGATTTTAGACATGCATTCTTCTAACTCGATGAAAATAGGAGTTTATACAGAGATGCCTTCACTGGATGAACCCTGTGGGCATCTGGTGGAGAGGTATCCCCTAATTACACTGAGGGTTCTGGGAGGCAAATGGATTTCCCAAAAGAAAGATTGACATAAACTAGTAAATAACCATTAAAAGAAAGTGAGAAATTATTTATTTATTTATTTAATTTCATTTTATTGTGGGACAGGGTCTCACTAAATAGTCCTGGCTGACATTGAACATTCTGTGTAGACCAGACTGGCCTCAAACTCACAGAGATCTGCTTGCCACTGCCTCTTGAGTCCTGGGATTAAAGGCATTTGCTACCAAGCTCTATGAGAAAGATATTCTTTTAAAATATTTTGTTTATTATTTTTATTTTATGTGTATGAGTGTATTTCCTCCATGTTATGCAGGAATGAAATGCCAGTGGAGATCAGAAGGAGGCACTGGATTACCTTGGACTGGAGTTACAAACAGTTGTTAGTTACCATGTGGCTGCTGGGAACCAAACCCGGGTCCTCTGTAAGAGTAGCCAGTGCTCTTAACCACTGAGATATCTCTCCAGTCCCAAGAATATTCTTAAGAAGCAACTTCTCTCCTTTCTCCACATAGCTTATCTTCTGGAAAAGGTGCAGCCATATATTGGGGAATTATTACGAGAAAGAACAGACAACAGCACAGGCCTTCAGTGGCACTCAGTCATGAGAATGTACATTGTTATAAATCCAAATGGAAAGTAAAAAGATGTTGATGGGGGCTGGAGAGATGGCTCAGCTGTAAAGGGCACTGACTGCTCTTGCAGAGGACCAGGGTTTGATTCCCAGCACCCACATGGAGTCTACAAACCATCCTTAACTCCAGTTCCGGGGGAATCCGACACTCTCTTCTGACCTCCACAGCATTGCATGACATGGGTGCACTCACATACATGCAGGCAATATACTCATACACATAAAATAAAAATAATAAAAAATTTAAAAATGATGTTGATGTCACTTCTTTGTTAGTTCACATTACTTTTATTTATTAAATTATTGCTGTTTTCCCAATGTTCAAATATCAAAAGACATAATCACTTCTGACAAGTGACAGCATATTTGTGGATATTTTTAATAGCCCATGCTGTAGTTGGCCAATTCTTACCATGTAAGGCTTACTTTACTAGGATGAATAAGAATGCTTGTGTGTTTATGTGTTTTTCTCTTTCCACCGTCTGTAAATCTGTGTGATTTTCTCTGTTGCGTTCCCATACTCCAATTTGTTACCTTCTGGAGATTTCTATGAATTCTTGGGCAGTTTCTCTTGCTCAGCTCTGTTCTCCTTCCCACACACAGATGCACACAATCCCTCCTTAATCCAGCCTTGTGGACCCGAGGCCTTACCCTAAGCACATCCTTGTCCTTTTATTATGAATTGGGTCACTCAGCAGCCTGCTGTTGGGTCTGAGCCTCTTCTTTGTAAATGCTTCATCTCCTTTAAAGCTTAACAATTTTCCCACAGAGGAGGCTTAAAAAACTTTCAAACCAAAATCTTGAAGTACAAATTGATCTGAATAGAGGGCAATTTATAATTGGTCAGCCGTGGAGGATTTGAGGTTTTGTCTACAGAGATCAGCATCCTGAGAAGTAGGAAATCACCTATTGGCCAAGCTGACTTCCTGTCTGGACCAGATGTCTGCTGAGGACTAGCTGTTTGCCTTCCAGAGTAGTCCTGCCCCTCTGTTCTATTAGGTACAAGCATTTTGCTTTGGTTGACAAAACAGAAAAGTTCCCTTTCATAAAACCTTGAGGCTAATTGAAAATGCAAAAGGAACTAAATAATTCTTTACAGTCAAAATCGGTTTTCTTTGCATGTTCCAAGGAGCACTAGACATTTAATAGAAGTTAAAAGAGCAAAGTAATCCCCATAGGAAAAGCAATGCCTTATGTGTTGCACTGGTTTCTTTACTGCAGGGGTTTTCAAACTTCATGAAGTATGTACACACAACTGCTTAGGAAAGAATAAATATATGGAAATTCCCAAGTTAATTTAGCCACCAAAGATTACGAAATGGAGACACAGTTCTTTAAAACATATTTTAGAAAGTGCTGTCATAAACCGTGAAGATATAAATCCATTTAAGTGGTTATTCTAGCTAGGTAAAGCATCTCTTCAGGGAGACAGGTAGCAACCTACTTGAGGCCAAACGTGCCTCATTAGTCCTCATTAGAATATTCTACTTGACTGTCTCCAGCACAGAACCTTTTCTGTGACATGAGCATGTGAAGACAGCTTGGGTGACCCGCTTTCTAGAAAGAAATCCTAAAATACTAAAATTTTCTCCTACTCTTCAAGCCCCTAAAGGCAGACCAACGACCTTATAAGACTTCTCTGCTCGTTTTCATAGCTGCTCAAAAACTTCAAGGATTTCTCTTCTTAACATTTATTTTTATTTTATGTATATGAATGTTTTTTACATACATGCATGTAAGTGCACCACAACTGTGCTATGCCTTTGGAAGCTAGACAAGGGCATTGAATTCTCTGGAACTGGAGTTAAAGATGGTTGTTACCAGCCTTGTGGGTGCTGGGAATCAAACCACGTCCTCTCCAAGAGCAGCCGGTGCTCATAACTGCTGAGTCGTCCCTATGATCTCCCTTCAGTAAGTATTAACCATCATAAAGACACATGGAGGAACGCCTTCTCTCTGATGTCATAATATCTTCTCCATGTTGAGGTTAGTTTTGTGATGGTTTTGACCTCACATCTTTCTGAAGTCCCAGTGTAAAAAGCTAGTTCCCCAGGCTGGTATGATTGAAAGGCCCTTGAACCTTCAAGGGGTAAGAGGCCCTCAGGTGTTGAAAACCTGACCCTGGACGGGCACAGTGGATCCTGGCCTCTTCCTCCTCATCCTCTCTTCGGCTTCCCAGCCCTGAGATCACTGGCTTTGCCCTTCTCCTTTCTGTCTCCCCATCATCCCCCAAATCACAAGGCCACCAGATTCCAGGCTGAAACTTCAGATTCTGTGACCCAAGTAAAATCTTCTCTTTCATAAGTTGTCTAAGCTACCTACTATAGTAACAGAAACACAAAACTCCAATACTGGTATCCTTGATAGGTCATCAACTGCAGGAACAGGGGCTTATCAAGGTTAGCCTTCATATCTGCTGCACACTCTCCCCAACACCATGGAACATGTGCCCATCTGTGATTCTGTGTTTATTTTGTGATATAACTGTGGATTTTTTCCCACCTATAGGAGACTGCTTTCATGCTTGCCTTTATTCGTGAGAGCTAGCAAGGTAATAGGTATAAACTGTAGCTAGCCAATAACTAGAATTACAGAATGAGAGCATGTGACAGGCTCTGTCTCTATTTGAATTCTTAGTTCATGAGTTCAAGTTACTGAACTCAGTCATGCAGCCACAATCCCCTTATGAATTTGCCTCCTGAGGATCAAATTCATGATGGCTAATCAGTTTTGAATGTGTATGTTAGAGTGATGTGAGTGGCATGAAGGAGTGGAAAACATGTAAGTAGAAGCTTCTGCGATGTGACCAGGTTCATGCTCACTGTTCAAGGTGACATCACTACTCACAGGTGTCATCACTCACAGGTGACATCACATTTCACAGGAGATATCACCACTCACAGGTGACATCACCACTCATGGGTGACATCACCACTCATAGGTAACATCTACATTCATGAGTGACATAACTATTCATGGGTGACATCACCACTCATGGGTGACATCACCATTCACTGGTGACATCACCATATATGGATGACATCACCATTCACAGGTGAAATCACCACTCACGGGTGACATCACCACTCACCAGTGGCATCACTACTCATGGGTGACATCACCATACACGGGTGACATCACCATTCATGGTGACAACACCATTCACAGGTGAAGTCACTATTCACAGGTGACATCACCACTCATGGGTGGCACCACCTTTCACAGGTACAGGCACACTGAATAGATGCTGTTGCTGCCAACTAGCTCTCCTCTTCAAAGAGGATTTTATATACATGGCTAGGGCCATTAATAAGTAGGCATAAAGCTTTTAAACTACCTAATACATATTATACATAAATAAAATCATTATTTTGGTCAAAAATCACTGGTGATAATCTAACTGCTCACAAATTGTGAGAATTCTCTTGGTTTCTAGAGAAAAGGAATATGCCTTTTCCACAAATTTAGTTTATAATGCAAATGAATTACTCAACATTGACTACAGGGTCTCTAGACCTGTCAAATATAAGTAAATAAAACCTCTAAAACCTTAAAAAATTGGGCACTTTATATTCTTTTTGAAAACGAACAATATTTATTTGGAAACATATGCTGTGTGTTATTATAGGAATTAGTAAACATCTCCATTTCATCTTATATTAATGATCTAGAAACCTCTCCATGTAAAGAAGCCAAAGTTAAGAGATTCTTTAGCAACAACAAAAGAAGGCAGAGATTTTGCTTAGACATTCTTAAAAGGCTTTGGTGAACGATCTTACAGAATTTGGGCATTCACATACTTTATTCTTTCTCTCCCCCTTTCTGATTGTAAATTTTAATACTGTACTCTTCGATTAATTAAATTAAAAAAGTGCCGTGGCTCCAACATGAAGGCATCAAGACAGTTCAAATGCAGTGTCCCTGCTGTAAATTCACCAAGGAGAATTAGTTTAGTCCATATATCTGTTTGGAAATTCGAGATAAAATGAAAAGCCTGTCCTCAGCATCAGCAATGTGACCTGGCAATTTCTCTGCTTGACATTTCTAACAGTTGTCAGGTAGGACTGTGATTTGTTTTGATTAATCACTAATGTGATAAAACACTAGTGTGCCACTCTATCCATATGTATGCATGTATGTATCAATTTGACCATCTGTGTATACACAAGTATATTCATAAATATGTACATACACATGCACAGATACGAGACAAGCATGTTGTACATGAAGTATGAGCAGTCTCATAGCATCACATGCTATCTCTGCTTCCTATATTTCTGTCTAGAGACCTCTCTATTTCATAATGCTCCACGGGAACATTTCTGAAAGGGAGGTTTATGTGTGGCATCCCCGACGCCAAGGAGGCTTCCCTCACTGCTCAGGTGCTCCAGGTCCTCATGGTCACGTCTTGCCAATTTGCCTGTTTTTCACTCTTGCTTTCTCATCACTGCGACTCTGCAGCCCTTAACTGGTGCAGGCGCGTTCCAGCAGGAGACACTCTGTTTGCGTCTCTTACAAGCTGCTTCTTGATGCTCTGACATTTTCAGTTGAATTGATTCAATCCCCATGTAGTTTTTCATACCATTTATGTTCTAGCTGTTTCCACATTTAATTTTCCCTGACCCCACTCCTTACCAAACTCTGGTTTATCATCTTTATTGCATAAAAATTCCCATGTTGCCCTCCATGCATTGACAGGTCCATATGGCACAGCCACATTGCCATGCTTGTGAAGGACAGTGACAAAGACTGATATGGTCAAAACCCCCAGAGTCATCCAGACCCACCCCACCACATGCCCAAGTTCCGGTTTAGCCCATTAGTCTGTCTCTTCAATCCAGTTTTGCAAATGACACCAATATGGACCATTTCCTCCTTCTCACTCCCACCTTCATAGTGACATGTAATTGTAAACTAAAAACTGTGTTTTTAATGATGGTTATTACCACCATAGCAGTCAGAACCCAAGCTGAGATCCTTGTGTAACCTCATCGGTCAGTGTTCTCTGGAGAGACAGACCCAGGAGATAGATAAGAGAGGTTGGATGAGGGAACTGACTCATGCCAGGAGGTTATCTGCAAGCCAGGGCCGAGATGCTCCAGGCATCTCACAGTCAAGGTCAAGGTTCCAGGACCAGAAAAGCCGAGAGTGTGACACTTCAGGTCAGATAGATGCCTGAGAACATGTGGCAGTAAGGAGCGCTGATCAAAACCCTGCAGCGCTGAGGCTACAGTGCCTTGAGTTCTGACATCCTCAAGAAGGAAGTGCCCTTCAACTCCGGAAGAGAGAGATTATCTCTCTTATTTACTGTTCTCGGCCCCGTGTGGTGCTGTCCTCATAGAAATCTTCCCTGATCAGCCCACCAACTTCTCTTCCTATCTCCTAGTGAAACAACCCCAGTCTACACCCCAAGATGATGGTTCCCAGGGCCTCTAAGATATCCTCAATCTGGGCAGAGCGACACCAGAAATTAACAGTCAGTTTTTACCTGTCTTATGTCCACTGTTGGTTTTAATAACTATCAAGGTCTTGTCAATTTTAACTTATTATTTCCCCTATGTAGTTTGCATCTACCTCACTGAAGTATCAAAAGACAATTGATATATATATAATATATTATATATTATATATATGATGTATAATGTACTATCACAACACTTCAGAATTTAAAAAGTACGTATAAAAACTTTCATTACTAAATGTATAATCTGCGTTTAAGACCTTTGACGATTTCAGAAAGCATGCATATTTGTCAGAGCTCAGAAATTAGAATCATTTGACATTACTAAAAACATTTTCAAGCTGCAGTTTTTCCCTTACATATTGTTTTCATATCTGTGAAGTGATTGGATTGTTTCTTTTCATAATATCAGCTACATTACTTATATGGTGAATTTGACTGAGTTAACACTTAGATGTTAAAGACTTTTTGCTGCTAATGTACTTTGTAGAAAGCTGCTTAAATTTTGGATCATATTATTGTCAAACTTCACCAATGGTGCTTGCATTTTATTGGTAAAGTTTCCACCTAGACAAACTTCATGAATGTAAAGATTTATCAGTGGGTTTTCAGGTAGCCTAAATACACCCGTTATCCTTTTACGTTCATATTTAACTGTCTTTTTCACCATCGATTTTGTTTGATTCATGTTTTTCTAGTGACGTCTGTCCACTGCACTCCCATAAGTAGGTGGAGAGTTGTATGAAGACTTTTTTCATTCATTCACTTTGTATCAACGTTAGTCAATCTAAACTGGAACATAAATTCTTCATGATTTCTCATTATATTTCACTATAATAACACTTTGATTTCTTTGCTTTCATTGAAGGCCAAGGATGGTGATGTGAGCATTGCAATATCCATGGATTTCATTACGTATTTGATGTAACAAAATAATTATATTTTGCTACTCTAGTTTACAATCCTTGGCCAGTTGTAGTCAATATTTGGTATCCTGTGTTCTGTAGTCTTATCCACTACACCCTTTAAGACACCATGGGTAAGTGTGCATGGCTGTGTGTTTGAGACATCTTTATAATGAACAGTTATCTAAATTCAACTTTCAGTTGCTTTGAAAGTGAAATTTTCATATTCAACCCTTTGTCCAAATATTTACCTGCAAATCTTATTTGAAGTTTTACTTAAAATGAAACCTCAGGGGCCCTTACTAATTTTATTTTCCTTTCAGACTATTTTCTTAAATTATTTCATTTTATGTAGTTTTAAAAAGAATATGCCTGGAGTTTAAAATATGTAGGTCTCCTGATGTAAGGTATGTAGACTCAACGTTGGCTCATGCTGGTCGTTAGATACCCTTTAGTTCATCTCCCTTCATTTCCCCAAGGCCCCAGGCAGGAGCCGCTGTGAATACTTTTAAAAACAGTAATCTTTTGCTGTTGTGTGAATTCGAGAGTTACCACTTATTAGTTATTTGTGTCGATTTATTTTAAATTACTTGTCTTATTCTTTGTGTGCTAAGATAAGGACTGCATTATAATGCTATCTACATGGCTGAATACTAAGGTTGGGTGTTGCAGTAGCTGTGCAGCATTGAAGCCTTTCGTTATTAGCACGTCTCTGGATGCCTCCCAGTTCTCTGCTGTTCCTTTCCCCACACCTTGTGTGGAAAATCTCAAGGATCGTAATCACTCCCTAGGGTCCATGAACAATAGGAGCTTGTTTAGATAAAATACAGTAAATAAACCTTCCCTATGTCTAAAAAAAATCATCTCTGCAGGGATAAGTATAAATGATTTTATGTGTTCTATTTGCTGGTTGAAAACAAGTCTTCAAATCATTGTTTTTTAATGAGAGGTTAATTCTGGGGTTTTGATGTGTTGTATCAAGTTGGTATTTTTAGGAAAAATATCTTTCTGTGTGTTCCCTGCTTTTGTTGTCCATCTGAAGTGAAATATAAATTACAATCTGTATGAATGTATCTGTGTCTGTATGCATATAAACAGATCAGATATATGTACTACAATAAATAGAGAGAGAGGAGAGAGAGAGAAATAATTTCTCTCTTTAGCTGTTTAAGAACTTTTCTGGATCAATACACATATGAGCATAATATCAAAAGGACATGACTTTTTTTTAAAGGAAGAGGTAAATATTTTTGACAAGGAAGGGAACTGGTTAATTATATTTCCGCACTTTCTTGAATTCAAGAAGGAGAAACAGTCCACCGTCTCGTAATGATTATCAGAAGCATAGACATGTTGATCTCTAAATAGAATTATAGCAACTGAAAAAACAGTTCTCATGTAAGACTTTCTTAATCTGTTTGAAGAATGCAATGAGTGATTTCTTTAAGAACACATTTAAGCTCAGCATGTTGGTACCCTGTTATTCCTGCACTCACCAGACTGAGGCAGGAGGATTAGAAGTTCTATACCAGCTCTTTGGCTATGTATATTTTTCCTAATTGAATAAAAGAATGCGTGAGGTAGAGATGTGTACACAGATATACTTGTTCATAATTTGCAGAAGACTGTGTAGTAGTCTGTTGACATTGTTTACACATGGAATACATTGGCGTTGTACTAGAGGAATATTTTTCTTTTCATTTTGTATATTTTATATCAGTGAAAAAGTATATAGATTTAAAAAAATTAAACTATATGTGTTTTACTAGAAGGACTGTCTTCCATTGTTCTAGAAGGAACAGGTCTTCTCTGTGGACAGGACTTGTTTCAGTTCTGTTTGGTAGCAATACAGTGTTTGGCACAGATAATCTGAACAACATGCTGTGTCTGCTGTAACTCTTCGTAGCTCTCCATTTCTTTCTCAAAATCTCAGTTTAGAAAACAAATTACATGGTAATACAACAGCTGCAAACCCAATCATCTGCCTTTCCCCACATAAATATGTAGACCACAGGCTTTGGTAGTCCAGCCTTGGTACACATTGTTTTGTAAATAATCTCCTCATGTCCTCACCAGTTTGAGGAAAACATTGACTATGGTGTAAACATTAGTGTATCTTTAAAAGTCGTTGGATGCTCTTTGTGTTACAGAGAGATACAATGTGTAAAGAGAAATGATAGTAACAAATATCCCAAGTAAGGTTTTTTATATTTTATTTTATTTTTTTGTCTAAGAGCCTTTGATATTGTCAATTAAGCCACCACTCTGGGGGAGGAATTATTTTATTAACCATTAGATATTCAAATATTTAATAGCTAAGTAGCCTCACTAAATTGCTTGCTCTCAGTTATCTATATAATTATCCCAAGTGCATTCTTTGAGGTGTTTGAAAACATTCAACAGATAAAAGGATTTTGCAATATTTTTCATTATCTTATTTTCAGCAGAATAATCAATGCATGTATGTGTGTGCATGTGTGTATGCACAACTAAATCTATATATAAAGAGAAAGTACCTATATGCTTATTATGAGATTTGACCTCATTTCTTAATTTAGGATTATACACATGCTTTAAAATGAGGCACTTTAAAAAGACTCCAGGAAACCTATCACAAACTTGAAGATTTTATTATAGCATTAAACTGATGTTGATGGACAGGCAACATTTTGGACTTTCAAAATTTCAAGTAAATTATGAAAGACTGTCAAGACATCAAATGAGACCAGTCACCTTTAAAACTATAATGTTTCAGATCTGTTAGAAGTCTAGTAACTGTGAGTGAGGGTTTGGGACCCAATGTTTACATCCTCTACAAATTCATATGCAAACACATACCTCCCCTATATATGGAGCTTGAAGATGTATTTTGTATAATGATAGTAGTAGATTAGGCATCATGGATAAGGAACAGGATTATACAGGAGTTTTAAACAAATCATACTCCAAAGTAAAAAGCACAGGCACACACACATAGACACCTATACACACAGATACACAGACACACAATCTCATACATACACACAGGCACACAGACATGCAGACACACAGTCACATATACACACACAGGCACATAAACACACAGACACATATACATACACAGGCACATTGACACACAGAAACATATACACACACAGGTACCCAGATGGTATACATACATGTATACACACAGACACATAGTTACATATACACTTGGGCACATAGACACAGACACACAAACATATGCACATATGCATACAAGGTCATACAGAAACAAAGACACACATATGCACACAGGCACACAGAGATACAGATACACAAAGCACACACACACAAACACAAGCACATATGCATATATACACATTTACACACAAACACACACATATACATATGCATATACATACAGATATGTTCATTGCACCAAAGAGACAGAGTATAATCGAAACAGGTATTTGCCTGTTCCAAAGGCACCACATGGAGCTTGAAGCAGTGACGTGACCGTGCCCCTGGTGGTCCTCCTGCTCACAGATCCCTTCCCACAAAGGAAGATGGAGTTGTGCTTTACTGCTCCCTGGCATGTACCCCTGGCTCCCTGTTGCCTGTCCATTTCTCCTCTGTCAACAAGCCTAATGTAGATCATGGGAGAAGCTTTCCTGATGATGAAATTTGGAAGCAGCCATGTTGCCATGTCTTAATACGTTATTTGCCATCTAACAAATTATGTTTATCAGCAAATTCCATTTATCCTGTTGTTTATCTCACAGCTTGAGATAACATGACAGAGGGTTTGTTCAGAAAGTTTACTTATGACACAGCACTATGCCTAGATGAAGACGGGGAGCCATAAGATTGAGATCAGCACAGATCACCACTGAAGTACTGAGATGGCAGGTGATGTTGGGGACACCAAAGAAACTTCCATAATCAAGTGGCCAGAGTTGAAAACCACAGGTGCAGTCAGCAGACAACACAAAACTAAATACAATCTACGGGTCTAAATTTATCACCAAATAGCTTCAGTTTGCATGCTGTAACTAGATTCATGTTTATATTCATACAAGAAGTACACACACCTATGTGTTTAAATAATCACAGTAAGAATTTCTACTACCTATAATCAAGCACAGCTGTGAGAAAGACAGTAGACTTCTATTTTAGGGAATTGGAGGTGCTGAAGCTATGAGCTCTGTTTGCTCCCCAAAGCAGCAAGAAATGAAATGAATGTAAGGTGATAAAGAAAACAGTGAGGGCGGAGACTGCAGTATCACAGTGTACCCCATGTCCTCCTGGATGGAGGGAAAAGTGTGGGAATGGAAGTTCACACTGAGTGGATCACATCTTGGGAGCAGCATGCATGTTAATACAGCCACTGGACTCTGAAAGCCACGAAGTGTGCCAAAGCTTTCCCTCAGATTGTCCTTACGGCATAGGAGATGGAGCAATGGACCACAGGCCATGAGACTGGGAGTTCGTGGGAAAATCTAGCAAACGTTTTTTTTTTTTTTTTTTACTGAGTGTTCTACCAATGTGGGCAATATTTCTGATTAGCTTTGGAGGTTACCCTGTTCTGTTTCCTACTTGAAGTGGTTCACCCCATCATTAGGCAACCTGGTTGTCCCCAGCTCCCCAGTCATCATTTTTATGCTGAATTTAGTGAGGACATCTGATCAGCATAGCACACTACAGCCCAGAACTTGTGAGAGAGGTGGAAATGTAATCACATTCGTAACCGAGGAGCTATTGACGTTTGATAGGTGCTGCAAGAGAAAGGTTCAGTCCTCTTCAACGGTGCGACTGCTGGAAGGATGGCCACACTCCACAGCAGGCTCCATATCCAAGAGTATTTGAGCAACTCCAATTGGACTTGATGGGGGAGTAAAAAAGTACACAGTTGGCTGAGTAGGGAAGTGGGAGAGGTTCTGGTGTGGATATTGTTAAAATACACTTTATCAAGTTCTCAAAAATTATTGCCATAAAAACTTTGGTTATGAGTGGTGTGTAAATGAGAGGTAATGAAAATAGGTGTTCAAATTTGATAGTGAAGGAGATAAAACAATGTGTAAACCCTTGTTTGGGGATAATCATGAATATGCTTTGGAAAGTCAGTCTGGAAGTATGGAAGCTTTCCTGTATAATCATGAAAGGCAATTGCTCTCATTCTTAAAGCTGATGATCCTTTATCCTTTCAAATATCTGCCATATTTTACAATTGAGCTGTTGCAGATTTCTTATTATGATAAAGACAGTGCTTGCTAATCTGTGCTTGTAAATCAGGTAAACATTTAGTAAGAGTTTGGTGAAAATTACAGGGCTTATTACCTAGAAAAAAAAAGAACAACCCAAACTCAGTCTCTCTCTCTCTCTCCCCCCTTTTCTCCCTCTCCCTGGGTCACTCGCTAACTACCCCTTTAAGCTTAACTCTGAAACACTGGAAGGAGGGTGTGGAACGGGCCCATAACTTATCATTGGAAATCCAAAAATTAAATGTTAAGAGAAAGGCTGGCAGGCCAAAGACTCCTGTGGACTAGACACATACTACACTTTGTTAATAGCTGTCCTTGTTGGAGAATCTGCGTTTTTAAATATATTGGGAGAAGCAGGCATGCACACTTGTAATCCAAAAATTCAGAAGGCTGAGGCTGGAGGTTCATTTGTTTCAGGTCAGACTGGGTTACATAGGAAGACATTGTCTTAGAAACCATTGAAGAGAGGGTTGGCATATTTATTTTGGGATGTATAGCTATTTAATTA
>NW_008329521.1:551801-560808 GCF_000622305.1 Nannospalax galili
CTTTAAAACATCAGGAAGTCAACTATGAATGGTAAAACTGGGCTCTTAACTTCCTCAAAAACCTTCTGATGCCTATATGGGAAGCCACCCAAAAGACTGCTTTCATGCAAAAGTTCTATCCTGTCCTCAAACCCTTAGTGAGCCATTGCTTCATTCTCAAACAGCATGGCTGTGTTTATGTGAGCATGACTCAGGTAAAAGATTTCCCAGAACATGTGCACTATCCAAAAGACATAGAGTAGCATCCAAGGAAAATAGTGAGCTCAAACTTTCATTGGAAAAAAGACCATGAGCACACAGAGCACAGGGAGGACTGTCCCCAGCACTGCAGCATTTATACTCAGGGACTGCTGAAAATAACGTTAAGTAACACAAATTATATAGCTTCAAGTAAAGTCACAAAATGTTCCTGTTGCTCTTCATTATAGGCAGGGTGTGTCACCATGAAGACTTGCTGAGACTTAGAGAAATGAAATCAAGTTTGTAGCAAATGGAGGAGGAAGAGTTGACGCCTATCCTGTAAACCACAATAACCTAATTTACACATATGCTGGTGGAAATAAATCCCCCATTCTGCAGGAATTCTATATCCTGAATGACTTATTAAAATCCCCCTCTAATTATGCAGTGTCTATAAGGAGGATCTTTCAGTGAACATTTATGAATTGATTTCACTGTGTTAGAGAGAGACATGCCAACTTATAGCAGTCACTCAGAGGTGCTAGTTCTTCTGAGACTAATTGCTATAAATGACAGACTGTTAGAAATATTTTAAAATAGAACCTGCCTACACTTACACATTAACAACATAAAGCTAAGGAAGAGTTTCAAGATTAATTTTGAAGTTTCATTTTGCCAACTTTAAAAAATTCTACACTGGTTTAGTGAAGAAATAAATGATGTGCATTCTTTCAAGTTTGGCTAGCAGAAGCTTAGGAGAGCAATGGATCCTGCTTCCCAGTGTGGTGGTTTGAATAAAGAATGCCCCTCCTAGGCTCCAAGTATTTCAACACTCAGTCCATATTTGATGGCACTGTTTGGGGTGAGTCATGGAACCTTTATGAGGTGTGGCTGTGCTGGAGGAAGTATGTCACTGGGGGTGGACTTCAAGAGCTCAGAAGCCAGGTTCTCACTGCTAGTTCCTGTCCGTGCATTCAGTGTGAGTTTGAATCTTCAGTTCTCAGGTTTATGGTCTGACTACCTCCTGCCATAATGGGCTCTTAACCCTCTAGAACCATAATATGAAAAACAAAACAAAACCTCTCCCTTTGTAAATTGTGTTTGTCATGGTGGTTTATCACAGTATCAGCAGATTAACAGATACAGAGATACAGAAGTTGGTACCAGGAGTGGGGTGCTGATGGGAAGAGCCTAACCGTGTGGGTTATTGGAAGACTATGGAAGACTTTGGGAGTTTGAACTAGAAAAGCAGATCAGTGCTCTATGCTATATGTACTGTTCTAGTAGAGGACTGAATCCAGATGTTCCAGAGGGAGAGGGAAACAATGACTTAAACAGCAAGTGGGATAGTCTGGCTGGGAATCCACCTTCTGGCTGAGGTTCCCACAGCCTAGGAACTTACCTGGGCTAAATTAAAACATAATGGACTAAGTTCTTTGGCTGAGGACAGTTCTAGACAGCCTAACACTGAATCAGTGGCAGGATTATTAATGATGAATAGTATCCAGATTTACAATGAAAGAGAGTAAATAAGGCAGATAGAAATAAATATAAAACGTAGTTTAGAGAGGAAAAGAAGGTTAAGAAGTTTAATGTCCATCAAAAGTAGGTCCTGGAGGAGATAGTCCCATTGTTATGGAGACTAGAACCATTAAGGAGAGGCCTTCAGGTTTGCACTTGAACAATGGAAAAAACTCTCAGGGCAAGATCCCACCTAACTAAGCTTCCAACTTCTAAAAGTAAAACTTCTAAGGAGTTCTTTAAAAATATTTTATTTATTATTTTTATTTTCTGTGTATGAGTATACTGCCTGCATGTGTGTAAGTGCACCGATGCCCTGCAATGCCCATTGAAATTAGAAGAGGGCATTAGATCCCTTGGAACTGGATTGTTAGCTGCCACGTGGGTGCTAGGAATGAGACCTGGGTCCTCTGCAACAGCAGCCAGTGTTCTTAATCCCTGAGCCATCTCTCTAGTCCCTCTAAGGAGTTTTTAGCTTCTAAAACGATACAACATACAAAAGAACAGTGGTAACGTGAATGAAAGGCTCCAGGTCCCATCCCAAGCTGGCCATGGAACTTGAGGTGCTGTTCTTGTGGTGCTGTCTCTAGAAGGAACAGAAGATGTGTGAGTGAGAGGTCATTGGTTCTCTTCAAAGAGACGCTGAGGCCAGGCAGCATGTGGCAGGGGAATCCTGTGAGAAGAAAGTCTGAGAAGCCATTGCGTGAAGCTGTGAAAGTAAAGCCTGGTTAAGTGGAGACCCCAAAATGTTGGAGATGCCAATTCCATGACACATCTGCCAGGGAGAGCTGTATATAGGGAGTGGTGCCGGCCTAAGGAAGAGGTGTATGTTGTAGGCAACAAAGCTGGAGAGTAGGAACCATACACGCCCTTTGGACCAAAGGTCCCAGATATTGGACATGGAGTGACGGGATGTGCTGCTTGCCCTGCTGGTTTTGGTCGTACTGTGGTATGTATTTTCCCTATGTTGCTGTTATGGAGTTCGGAAAGCCTGAAGGACTGCCAGACTCAAGTGAATTGGAATTAGCCAAATTTTTTTAATTGAAGTGACATAAAAACACACATTGCTTCACTCTTGTGGAGTGTGAAGCTACAAGAGGAGAGATTACATTTCCCTCAGGGCCTAGGGATGATAAGCATGTACCCAGAAGCCAAACATACAGTGGTTAATCATCCCATGACAGTCTCAAGACAGAGGGGAGTTTTGAAGTGTTGTTGGAGCTAAGTTCAACCTGAGATGAAGTGGAGGCGAGGGTCAAGCTGGAGTCACCTGCACAAGCACATTGTTATTCCTCCCTTTAAGGATGAGGATGTGTATTTGGTTCCAGTGTTCAAAGTATGTAATTTGTCTTTTTAAAGGGAGTGTGTTGAGTCTCAGCATAAACTTTAGACATTGGGCTTTAAATGGTATTAAGACTGTTAAGGACTGAGGAGACATTTTAGGTTGGACTAAATGACTGCATTATGCTATGGCCTTAAGCCTATGGGGCTGGGGAGTAGAGTGTGGTGGGTTAAGGAGTACTGTCCCCCAGAGGCTCCAAGTATTTGAATAGTTGGCCCCAGGTCATGGTGGTGTTTGGGGAGGGTCACAGAGCCCATTGGAGCTGTGGCCATACTGGAGGAAGTATGTCACTGATGATGGGCTTTAAGAATTCGTAAGCCTCACTCCCAAGGCCAGTTCTGCTGGTTCTGCTCCCTGTCCCTGCATGAAGATGTGTGTTTTCACTTTCTAATCTGCATCATGCCTCACTGCCATGATGGAAACGTGACCCTATGAAGCTGTAAGCCAAATAAACTCTTTCTTGTATGGATTGCCTTATCCCACCATGGAGTGCTTCTGGGAGTTATCTCACCCCACCATGGAAATCTTCTAGACATTACCTCAGCAAACCTGAATATAGTGGGATAAACCAGTTATCCCCTCCCTCACTGTACTTACTTTTTTCCTGGAAAGATTGCTGGACTTTACTCTCCATGTGACATGGAAGATATAGACAGATATTTCATGAACTGATATGTAGAGACTCAACTGAAATTTTATGAGTCATCATATCTTAAATTTAATGCAAGCAATTTTTTCTGCATTTAAATGAAAGAATAAACACATTGAGGGCTGGAAAGGTGATTCAGTGGTTAAGAGACTTTATTGTACAATTATGAAGGACTGAGTTTGGATCCCAGAACCCACATAACAAGCCTGGCATCCCACAAACCCCCTGTCCTCCTGATCACAAGGATCTGATACCCTTATTTGGCTTCTGCACACACCTGAGCATGCACATCTGTGGACACACATATGTGATGCACTCGCACATAAATAACACATAAATTGAAAAAATAATTGAGAGTGGTGATGACTTCTTCAAGTATTGCCTGTGATTTTTTTCATGTAACTGTGTCAAAATTTCAGTCATCTTTTTTTTTATTTAGGGTTGAAAAAAATGATGTCATAAAATCCTATTTTACATAATTAAAAGAAAATGAGTCCTGTTGATTCCAATTGCTCCTTGGTTTAATAGAATTTTAAGGCAAAGCAACATGAAATTTTTGTTTTCATTATCTTAACTTTATTTTCAGTAAGTGTATATTAAATGAGAGAGTAAATGAGTGACTGTTTCAAATGCCCAGAACAGGTTGGAGTGTGACTATGTGTGTATGTCTGCATGCTTTTCCTGTTCTTTCTATTGTCTTTAAAGTGTAAAAGCTGAAGTTCAATAGACATGTGCATGAAAGGTTTATTATAGACTAGAAAACTGCCTTTCCCTTCAGCTCACAGTTGCCTGTGCATGTAATACAAACACCAAAGTCTCTTCTCTGGGAAAATTTCCAGTGTACAGTATAGTATTGTCATATAGTTCCTGAGCTTTACATTTCTAACCCTTTCACCTACTGACCCATGTCTCTGCACCTGTTTCCTCTCAGCGCTGGCAGCCTCCATGCCACCTGCTGTCTGTGTCTCTGACATGTGTTCTCTAATACAGGTAACCCTATAAAGTCATGCTTCTTATTTGTTTTCATTTTTCTCCCATGTTTGGCTCGTACAGCATCATGAAGTTTTCTAGGTTTACTCACGTTGTTTCAAATGATAGTATCTGTTCCCTTTTTAAACCTGGAAAGTATTAACAGTGTGGTTTCATGGAGGAATGTCCCCCAGAACCTCGTGGTTTTGAGCACTTGGTCCCCAGCCGATGGAGGACATATGTTGTGGTGGCTGTGCACTGAGGATTAGAGCTCTGCCCTACTTCGTGCTCTCTGTGCTTCCTGTGTACATGAATGTCATCAGACAGCTTCCTGCTCTGCATAAGGACGTCCAGTTCTCCAGCACCACGTTAAGGATGTTGCCTTTTCTCCAGTGTGTGTTTTCATCACCACTGTCAAGTCATGCCTGACTATAAATGCAAGCATTCATATTTGGGCTTTCTCACTTGTTCCGTTGGTTTACAGGTCTGGTTTGTGCCAGTAGGAAGCTGTTCTTATTACTATAGCTCTGCAGTATAGTTTGAAATCAAGTATTATAAACCTTGCACATTGTTTTTCTCAAGACTGTTTGGATATGTGAGGTTCTTTAGTGATTCCATGGGAAATTTGGGATTTTTTCCTATTTCTATGAAGAATTTCATGGGGAATTTTGGTTGTGATGGTGCTGAATCTATAAATTGCTTTCTGTAGGATGGTCATTTTCACAGTATTGATTCTGCCAGTCCATGAGCATGGAGGTCTTTCCATCTAGTGTCATACTTAATCTTGCTTCAGAGCTTCAATTAATTCTGCCAGTCCATGCGCATCAGTGATCTTCTACCATCTGTCTACACTTTTACAATTAGAGAAATGGAGGTTAAAAGTACTTTAAGATTCCATCTTTTAAAATAAGTATTTATTGCAATTTTATGTGTATGAGTGTTTAACCTGCACATAAGTGCACCGTGTGGGCGTAATGCCCCTGGAGGCCAAAAGAATGCTTTGGATACCCTAGAACTGGAGTTACAGTTATTAGCCACCTTGCAGTTCCTGGAAACCAGAGCCTGGTCCTTTGCAAGATCAGTCAGTGCTATTAACTGCTGAGCCATCTCTCCAGTCTCTAAGATTCCATCTTAACTCAGTTAAAATATCTATAATGAAGAAAACTAATGATAGCAAAAGTGTTGATGTAGGGACAGAGGAATCCATACATACTGCCATGGGAATGTAAAGTTCTGTGGACAATATGGAGGTTTTCTCAAGGAACTAAAAGAAAAACTATCATGTGACCGAGCTATAACCCAAGGGAGTATATACTGAACAGACTCAAATTGCTATGGTAGACATGATTGTATATTCATGTTTATTGCTACACTATTCACAGTAGGTATGAAGTGGAATAAGAAGAAGAATGGCATCAACAGAAGAATGGAAAAGAAAATACGTTAAGTAAATTCAGTGCAATTTTATGAGACATTAATGAAAAAACAAATTGTGACATTTTCAGGTAAAAAAATGGAACTGGGAATCATTATGCTATACTAACCAGAACAAGATCAGAAAGATAAATACGACCAGTTTCCCATGCAAATCATATATATTTTATCATGTGTATGTATATGTTTGTGGGGTTATAGATCATTAAGCTAGAAAGGCTGCCATAAAGGAGGAGGAGGAGAACTTAAGAGACATCATGGGAGAGAAATATAAGGTAACTGAATGCACATGACTTGATACCACACAGGAGGAATGGAGGGGAGGGCAGGGGAACAGCAGTGGGCCACAAGGATCAGGGAAGAGAGAGGCAGAGAAGGCCCAATAAAACAGCACATGTATGAAAATGCCATGACGAAACCCATTTCTCTGCATGCCTGTTCTCATGGACTTTGCTTGAACACACATTCTCCTATGTGGCTACTTCTCTGTTTTTTTATTTTTATCAGAAAGATGGATAACAGGATCATTTTCACAAGTGTCCTCTTGCTCTCTTGGGATTGAAGAGCTCGAAGTGTTTTCCTTTTCAGTTCTGAGAAAAACACCTTTGTTGAGGTTCAAATAGGGAACTGCTGTCCTCCTGGCACATTGCTCTACGCTGCACAGTGACAGGTTTGATGTTTTTACATGTGATGCTACAGCTTTAACAGCAGAATTTCACCTTCTGTATCCACTCTAAGATGTCAACAGATAAGATGTGAAATGCATAATTGGTAAACTACAACAAAAATTTAAACTTTCTAAGTGGATACAATCTTTAAATTTATCCTTTGGTTTTCTAAGAAACTATGTATAATATGGTTATAAACATGACCTGTGGAGAAAGTACTATATTAAAGAAATATTGTCCTTCCGTTCGTAGTAAAGCATTTAGTTTATCACATGTTCTATAAAATCAAAAATTTCATTTCTTAAGCATGTATAAATATATGTAATGTGGTATTTCTTAGGTGCCACTCTGTAAGGTACACCTATGTTTTTGAATCTATCTAATTTTTATAATCTAATTTTAAGAAAATGTGTTTTCTCTGACTTTCTTTGTAGCTTATTGAGAATAAATTATTTCCTCTGGCTATTTATGCAACTACTGAGAAACCCCCAGTCTTCTTAATACAATTCTCAGCAATGAATAATTGACAGTGATTGATTTCAGGAACCCAAATTAGGAAGTCCATGGTTGAATGGCGTAGGACATTAGACTTGGCCTTAAGGGTTTAGCAGGATTTTGGTTATAGATTATCAGAAAATGAGTCCAGAAAATATACAATAGACTATAGTGGACATGAACCAAGTTTATCACTGAAAATCATTTTATTCCAGTATTTTAATTATTATGTAAGTAATTTAAAAAACTTGGAAGAAGCACTTGTCAATATAAATTTTAACATGTTTTAAATTCTAGCCATAAATTTAGTAAGGCATTCCTCTGAGGCATGCAAAAGTTATTTCAAAGTAAATTCCAGGACAGTCCCTCTGGGCTTTTACCCTCATCAGTGTGATGTGTAAATATGGTCAAACTTAAGTATACAGAAGAGGTGCAGAGGAACTGTGTAGACAGGAGAGCTGGTGAACTGATCACCACATCCTCAAGAGCATGTGTAAAGCTTGCAGGTAAACATTCTGGGAGTCAGCACAAAGTATTCCATAATCTCTAGAACGTTATGGTAGGTAAAAGGAATACCAGGTACTGGTGTGCATTAAAGCACCTGTAATGACCACCTTTTCTGAAAAACATACTAAAATAAATGGAATATAAGGTATCATTGCACAGTAAAATGAATGCTTGCAGATACTGCAGTTCTAGAACTTTCATTTGCTGTCAGATATTTTTAAGGACTAAAAATGGTAATGAAGCTGGAATAAACATGTTCAAGAATAAAAAATATTGCAAATACGTAGCCAGAAAATTCCAAGAGTGAAATAAACCTAACAGTTACTTCAGGAAAATGCAAGCTGCAAAGTAAACACTTTAAGTCCCTGTAGGTGAGGACACATGCAATACCATATTTCTTATCTAACCTACTAAAATCTACCAGATGGACAAAGTTTTAAAGTGAAAAGTTGTTGAGGATGTAATTCTATAGCTAGTGTAATCAATCTTATCAGCAGGAAAGACAATTTTATTACCAGACTCCATCAATATAAGAAAAAATAAACTACTCAGTTTAATAAAATGTCCAGCTAACAAGATGTTACCTAATCAACAATTACATTAAACATGAGGTTAATGAAGTAGAAAACAAAATCTTTCTGATAGATGAAATATTGGGCATAAAAGTCAACAACTTTGATAAATGCATTACATTGGAGGAACAAGTTTTATTGAAAGAATGAAAATTAGCCTGTCAATGACATTTTAACAAGTCAATAAAGAAAACATTTTGTAAAAATGGTAAATACAGATTCCGGATATGACATTCAAACTGAAAAGTTTACTGTCGAGGCACAACGTTATATTTGCTTAATCAGCAAACATGAGTATAAACAAGTAAATATAATTAAATCTTAATAACAGGGCAGAATAAGGTGAAGGGAAAAATCAGTAGCTAAGGGAAACCTGAAGCTTCAGTCAGCAGACCAGCACACAGTGGAGTGCGCAGAAAGAAAGAGAATGACTTTACTTTTTTTTTTTAATTGTTGCTTGTTATGTAGCCTTTAACTATACATATGGACTCTTAAGAAATTATATTGGCCCCTTTAATCTTTGGTTATACTTTCCTTTTGGGTGTTTAAGGCCATACATTTGGTCCATAGAAACCAATTTATTTTTACTCTTAAGGTCATTTGAGGATCTGTTCCTCGGGGGTCACATGGGCTTGGGAGAAGCCCCTGGCTCCTTTCTTTTACCAGTTCC
>NW_008329521.1:561160-575453 GCF_000622305.1 Nannospalax galili
TTCTTGATGTGCTATGTATAATTTGTCAGTAGATTGTAGGAGTAATATGGTTCTCTCTGGTTTTCAAAACTAGCTAGGCATTGGTTATCTCTCACATTGTCTCACCCTTCCATCATGGTTTCCCACTTAAGTTGCCCCTATTTCCCCCCTTTCTCCCTTACTAATACCCTTCTCCTATGGTCCTACGTCTCTTGAGCTCCTTCTTTCCCCTTGCCCCCTAGGTTCCTTGTATACCCTTCCCTCCCCCACTTAAACTAACCCAATTTTTATCCATGTCTCCCTTATTAAGGCCTGTTTCTTACTGTTCTTCTCTTTCAGGTTATTTCTTTTCCTTTACCTCCCTGGTTCCTTTCCATTATCCTGGTTCCTCTAGTTATGTCTGGTTGCATACTTTACTTTTTTAAAAGGAACATCCGGAAGCCTTGAAAATGTGATTGAAATAGTTGCAAATCCATCACTGACATTAATGAATTCCAAGGAGGGTGAACACAACTGGATTTGTATCTAGAAACACGTGAGTATGAAAAGCTAAAGCTTAAACAAGTATCCTGGGAAGAGAAAAAGTGACTCCTTCCAGATTAATGATCCAAGAAGATGAGCGAAGGTTTTCACCAGAAGCAGTTATGACGTCAGGGTTAATTGTGAAACTGACATGATCTAGAATCACATGGGAGTCATGCCGCTGGCACAGCTGTGAGGGATTTTCTGGGTTAGTTTAGCAACTGGACGCATTTATAAGGGATTTCTTGATTACGTTAATTGAGTTAGGAAACTGTCCACTGCTGTGGTGCCATTGCCTGGGCTGGGATCCTGGAAAGTATTAACAGGAGACAGTGAGCTGGGCAGAAACATTCCTCTGTGTCTTCCTGCTTGTGGGTGCAGTGTGGCCAGCTGTTCCAAGGTCCTGCTGCCTTGACCTCCCCACCGTGATAAACTTTGCCCTGGAACTGTAGGTCAAAACAAAACCTGTCATTTTTGAGATCCTCTTGTTAGGGTATTTTATCTCAGCAACAGGAAAAGAAGGGCCAGAAAGAACTCAAACACATCACATTGGAGTTATTTAAAAAACAAAATATTGATAAAAATTTGTTTCACAACAAACTATATATCCAAAGTGAGGTAGAAATAAGTACATTTCATGAACAAAACTTGTGAATAGTTATTGGTAGCAAATTTTTCTTGAATAAATCTTCAACCCTAAAGTCTGTTCTTACATTGACAGGAATTGATGCAGGAAATTATAGTGTGTAAACAAAAAGTGGGAACCAACATTCATAAAATGGAAACATAAGAGAGGAAATAATGGGCTTTCTTTTCCTCCCTGAATTAAAAATGCATTTGAACAATGGTGATAAAATTGTGCAGATATGCATATTGAAATACGGGTATTTGCACATTTTACATTAGCAGGAAAAGAATGGGGTGGGTGTAACCCTCCAGTACAGGGGCGTAATGCACCATGCCAGAGTCATGGTGTGTGCCTTGAGTTGTTGTTAATCTGAAGTAGATTATAGGGTGTTTGAGTTCTAGATGTGTAAAAATGCAAATACAGACAATAGTCCTGAAAAATGTACAAGTTCAATTGGATGGTTAAATTTCCATTTACTTTTTCTTGATAGAAATAGATTTTCTTTAGAATTATGTATTAAGATCAATAGTATTGCATACATTCTTTTCAACTTATTTAAAGTAAAAGATAAATTTTTTGGTTGAAAAATAAGTATATTAATACAATACTCTGAGAGATAAATATTAAAGGAAAGACAAAACAAAAAGGAAAGTTTCTAAAGTCAGCAAATGTAATAATAGAAATTATACCCAATATTGATTACAATAAAATAAAATTCAATGTCACATTGAAAGGCAATATTCCTTTGTGTGTGCTGGGGATTGAACCCAGGCCCTAATGCACATTAGGCAAAGACTCTTCCAGTGAACCATACTAACAACTCCTTTTCAAAAGGCATTAAAACATACTGGTATCAATCACACACTTTAAAGGAGATAGATGAGAAATGACTGAAGGAAAATGATAAGCTGGGTGCTGTGTATACATTTATACCTGCATTTAACCTTTCATCTATGTCTGCCCTGATAACATTGGGTAAATACAAAGAAATCGTTAATCAAATCCTTGGTCGTGTTGAGCAAGACTTCAATGCAAAAGCATAATGTTGACCAAAATACTCATTTGCTAGTGTAAGTGACGTGACAGGTGTATCTCAATATTGACAAACATCCAAGTCACCTGATGCCTTTATAAAGTGCAGGCTGGGGGGCTGGAGAGATGGCTCAGTGGTTAAGAGCACTGCTCTTGTAGAGGACCCAGGTTTGATTCCTAGCATTCACATGGCAGCTAACAACAATCCTAATGCCATTTCCAGGCCTGTTACAGGGGACATGACGCCCTCTTCTGATGTCTGCAGGCATCTCATAACACAGGTGCATTCTTAACATGGATTTGGGTGTACGTCCCACACCTTCTCAACTGTGGACTCAGTTATAATTGAGGCAGCTGAGTGTTTAGCGGCCTCCTCATGAGGTAGACACCTTTATTGCATTAAGCAAGACTTCAAAGACTACTATGTAGCAAATCGCTTACAAATTTGGATTCCAGTTTTGAAGTTAACCAACAGAGCAGGAACATTAGTGAAGAACGTGCCTACATTTCAAAACACCATGGCAATGACAATGGGGTAGGTTCAGAATTAAGGCTGTCTTCAACAGGGGCTGCAGAAGGCATTGTTCCTTTAAGAAACAGAAGAGAAACCCAGAGCTAGGAGACTATGCAGCCTCTCTGAACTAGTTATGTTTGTGTTGCTGTGATAAAATATCATGGTCAAGGCAACTTAAGGAAGAGTTTATTTCGGCTTACGATTCAGGAGGGTTAGATATCCTTAAGGCCGGGCAAGGCACAGGAGCGGGATAGGAAGCCGAGTCATCACATCACAACCACACAGGGGAAGCAGAGCTTGGCTCAGGGACTGTGGCTATTTTTATTCCTTAGGCTGTATTTTATTATTATTGAAGTATTTGGCCTGTGTATCTCAGGTTTTACCTCATTAAGAAACATATATTTGCAGATTCCTTACATACATAAATATTTTGCTCACAATTTTGTTTCCTTTGTTCTGTAGAACCTTTTATTTTGATCTAATATTATTTGTTGATTTATTTTGGCTTGAAGATTTCATGCATGAGTATACTATATTTGCATCAGTTCTAGCCCCCTGTTCCTATCCAACTGTCCTCCCACCCCCACTCTCAAATTACAGACCTCTTCTGAATCCATTTGGTGTTGCCCTACTTTTAGGGCTAAACACTTAGGCTTGGGGTCTTGCCTGTCATTCAACAACAACAGCAAGAAAGAAAACCAATTCTCCCTCTCTCAGCCGCCATTGAATGCCTGTATCTCCTCATCCAGGGGTGGAGCCTTGTGAAATTTTCCTCCATAAACACTGGTATGTTTGACTGCTGTGGTCTTTGAAGGTCTTATACAGGTAACCATATTGTTTGGCGTTCATGGGTCCCCCTGGCCCCCCATTCTGCAATAATCCTTGAGCTTAGATATAGGAGTTGTGCTGGATGACCCATTTGGGACTGGGCACCACAGTCAACATTCTCTGCATTTTGACCAATTGTGGACTTTTGTAGTAGTCTACACATGATACAAAAAGGAATTTCTTTGGGGCTGGAGAGAAGGCTCAGTGGTTAAGACCACTGACTGCTCTTGCAGAGGACCTATGTTCAATTCCCAGCACCGACATAGTGGCTAACAACCATAACTCCAATTCCAGGTGGAATCTGATGCCCTCTTTTGACCTCCACAAGCATGGAAGGACATGGGTGCACTTACACACATGCAGGCAATACACTCTACACATAAAGGAAAAATAATAAATAATTTTTTTTAAAAAAGAAATTTATTTGAGATGTGAGAGCCTGGCTTATTTATGGACCTATGGATGGATATTAGAAGTTACAAGCCACACCACTGTAGTGTTAGGGCAGTATTAGGTTCTCCTCCAGAACCCATGAACTTTCTGTCCATGAACTTTTGGCTAGGTTTTCAGCAGCAGTAGTGAGTTTTCCCCAGTCGCGCAGACATTGGGTTAAATTGGAAAGCTGTGGTAACTCCCTGGATACAAATGCTATTCCCCAATCAGTGGGGGTATCTTGCTGGCCTTGCCATTGTGGTTATCAGTCTTCACACATGGGAGATGAATATTCTCCCATGGCTGCTTGCACAGTGCCTTTTGACATCATGAGAGATAGCCCACAGAGAAGAGGATTCCAGATTGGTTTTGGCCTTTTTTCAACAATTGCTGTGAAGACATGTGTGATGTCAGCCATAGAGTCATACCTTCATGTTCTGGCTGGAAACCAAGAGCAAAGGCAATAACCTGTATTGGTTTGGGGATTATTTGTTCTACCCTGACCATCAATTTGAAAGGATGTGTCTCTTGACATATTGGGGTATATGTTAGATAGTCTGTAAGTCTATGACTTCTAGGGGGAGCATTATCCCACTGTGGTAACCATGCTACACACACACACACACACACACACACACACACACACACACACGCACACACAGTATATTTTTAAGTAAGCTAATAAATAGTCTACCTTGCTTGAACTTTTGGACACAAATCCTAAACACCATTGTCCTGTTTCGTCTTGTAGTTTCACAGTGTTTGGTGGAGTATTTAAATTCTGAAAGCATGTTTACTTCATTTGTCTTACTGTGAAACCAGCGTCAAATTCATTTTCTCTTTGTGGCTGTGCAGTTTTCTTAATACCATTTATTGAAGAGACTATCATTTTCCCATTGTGTATTCTTTGAAACTTGCTCATATGTAGGCTGATTCTGGATTCTCTCTTCTGTTCCGTATGTTGATGTATCTATTTTTAGCCAGTACCATGCTGTTTTAATTAGTGCATCTTCATAGTCTACTTTTAACTCAGGAATTCTGAAACTCCTGCTTTGTTTTTACTCCTGATTGCTTGGCTACATAGAGGTGGGTAGTTTTATACATTCCTTTTTTATTTCTGTGAAAACATAAATTGGAATGTGCATGAGTCACCTTTCTTTTGCTATGATACAAAACCAAGACCAAGACAACTTGTAGAAGGAAGAGTGTATTGGGCTTACTCTTCCACGGGAATGGGTCCATCATGGCAGTGAGGCAAGGCAGGAGACAGCCACATCTTCAAGTGGGCACACAAAGCGGAGAGTTGGAAAGGCTATGTATTCTCAAAGCCCACCCCCAGTGATGTGCTTCCTCCAGCAAGGCTGCACCTCCTAAATCCCCCAAAACAGAGCCACCAAACTGAGACCAAGTACTCAAATATTTGGAGCCTTTGAGGACATTTTCATTCAAACCACAAAGAATATCTGAAGATAAGTTCAAGTATTTCACACTTGGTCAGCTGGTGGTGCTCTTTGTGGGAGGTCATGGAACCTCTGGGTGGTGTGGCCTTGCTAAGGAGGAAGCACACACCCGAGGGCAGGTCTTTAGGGTCCACAGTCTTGACCCACCCCACGTGCCGTCTCTGCTTCATGCCTGTGTTAAAGGTGTGAGCACGCAGCTTTCAGCTGCCTCCCTACTGCATGATGGATGCTTGTTTCTCTGGAGTCAAATAGTCTCTTCCTCAATAACTTGTCTTGTTCCTGGTGTTTTCACAGCAACCTGAAAGTGACCAAAACGGAATGTTTTCAGGCATTTCTCTGAATGTGCACACCTCTTTGGGATAGCATAGCCACTATGAAAATCATTTATTTTTCCAACTTGTGAACATGGGATGATTTATCTTCTAGATTCTTGAAACAATGTCTGTAACATTTTGGATCCCAACTCTCACTGGATGTTGCTAGATTGTCTTTATTTTAGAGAAGAAGGAAATACTTTGATATAGAGGGTTTTTAAAAATAAAATCTTTTTTTCAGCAGTGGTTGGGATGGAACATGGGTCTCACCATGTTAGCAAGTGTGTACTATTGAGCCATGTTTCCAGACAAATTGAAATTGTTTGAAATGAAGATGAGCTGAGTAGTCAAAGAGAAATTTATCTAAAATTCTTTCAGGTTTTCTGAAAGTGGGTCATTCTGGTTGTTTCTTAAACATTGTCCTTTTTTAAAAGAAGGAATAGTCTCCATTGAGTTTTTGTACATTTCATACAATAAATATTAATAATATATAGGTCCTCCCTCCCCCATCCACACCCCCTCAAAGACACCCCACACCGAATGGATTTCATGCATTCTTATACATATTAAGTGCTATTTGGTCAAGCTTTTGTACCCAGATGACCCTCAGTATAAGTTCATCCAGTGGAGTCTAGTCAGCCTATCTGGAGTCTCTCCCATAAAGAATATTAACTCTCCCTCACCCAGCAGTAATAGTTGCCAGTAGCCCCTTGGCTAATGTTGGGACCTGTTGTCCATTTCCCTTGTTCTATGCTGGGTTTTTGTCTGATTGAGTCAGCATGGCCATTGTACACACTGTCACCATTGCTGCAAGTTTATATGAGCAAGTCTTAGGGGCCAAAAAGACTCCATTTCCTTATGTTTATGCTCTAACTGTGGCTCTTACAATCTTTTTGTCCCTTCTCCACAATGGCCCTGAGCTGTGGTTGGGTGAGTTTTAATATCAGAGTCCTCTCCATGGACATACTCTGCAGTTTCTTAGTCTCTAAACTCGGCCTGTTGTGGACGTATGTGCCCATTGCACTCTGTTGCTTGAGGAAGCTTCATGACTGAGAATTGAGAGATGTCTACCCCTGCTCTGCTACATTCCATGAGCCTTAGATATAGAGGTTCCATTTTAGATATGTCACCTAGGGCTGGGCATCTCTGTGGTACATAGTTTCTATTTGTAACCAATTGTGGAACTTGTAATAGCCTCCATCTGTTGTAAAAGAAGCTTCTTTGATGAGTGGTGGACAGTAAAGTTGTCTGTAAATATAGGGACCCATATTAAGCATTCAGTAAGACATTTCATGTTTAGAGATATGACAGAGGTAGGGTTTTCTCTAGGATCTGTGTCCTCTCTAGTCAATGGTACTTGGCTGTGTTTATAGTAACTGTTGATCACCCCCAGGATAAAAGTACCACTACTGTACCCCTGTAGTTTGTTGTACTAGTCATTGTGTGGTTATTAGGTTTTCAATCTGGGGTTGGATCATTGATTGATTTTCTCCCTTTACAGCTTACATAGTATTCTCTAGAATTATGAGAGCTAGTGTTCAGGGAGTTGACTTCCAGGTCCATTGCAGTTCAGCTCCACTGCTCCAAGTCCTGTGTCCAAAATATGTCCCGCCTTCAGCAATAGGGTCTTACCTTCAAGTTCTGGAAGATAATCATGGGTTGTGGCAACAGCTTGTGTTATTATGAGAGTCTCTTGGACTACCCTGACCAAAGATGAGCTTCAAAGGGAGGCTTTTCCTGTCTGGTTCTATGTTTCCTGTAACAAAGCCTTCAGGCTTACATACACCCTCATGTTCAGATGTTGTATGTGTATTTTTCATAATTTTTAAGCTGGTACATTTCCCTCTGGTTTTTCATACCATCTAAGTTGATTTACCCTCTTCCCTCTCCCTGTCTAACCCTCCTCCACCCCCATTTTACACCTTTCTCCTTTGATGATACCTGCCTCCTATTATTCCTCCTCTTAAGTTCCTTCTTCCCCCTTTACCCCTATGGTTCCTTATAAGTTCTTCCCTCCTCCCTTCCAGTCACATACCCCCATTTTCCCCATTTACCTCTTGGAAACATCTGTTTCCTACTATCCCCCCTGTTTTGGGCTCCTTCTTCCCTTTTACCTCCATGGTTACTTTCCATTTTCCTGGCTCCTGCTGTTACATCAGGATATAGACTCAAGTATAAGGGTTTGGTGCTAAGATCCACAAATGAGGGAGAACATATGTTGCTTGTTTATCTCGGTCTGTGTTACTTCATTTAGTTTGACAGTTTCTAGTTCCATCCATTTAGCTGAAAATTTCATGACTTCATCTTTCTTCGTCACTGAGTAGAACTCCATTGTGTAGATGCAAGCCATTTTCATTATTCATTCATCAGTTGAGGGGCATTTGGGTTGTTTCCATTTCTTAGATATTGTGAAAAGAGCAGCAACAAACGTGAATGTACAGCTTATCTTTACAGTAGACTGAGTCCTTTATATTCAAGGAGTGGTGTATCTGGATGAAATAGTAGATTCATTTTTAGCCTTTAAAGAATTGTCCGGTCTGCTTTCCATAATGGTTGCATTAGTTTGCGTTCCACCAGCTTGAACCAGTCTAACTCTCTTATCCTCAGCAGCATTTGGTGTCTTTTATTCTCTTGATCTCAGCCAATCCAACTGGAGCAAGACGAAACCTTAAAGTGGCTTTGAGTTTCGTTTCTCTAATTACTAAGTAATATTATTCTTCTTTAAGTTGAACAGTTAAAGCATTTCTGTCATGTCCCCATGAACTTTGCTCTCCATTTTTACTTTTTAAACCTTTACTATTTTATGTGGTTTTGTCTTTTGCAATCAGAAATCAAAGAGAAACAAGCTTTATATTGGAATGAGGATTGATAAAATAATTAATGAATGAATAAAAGGAGAGAAAAGGACAGAGAGGAATGTAGACGGGGAGGCTGTATGAATATTCAGGATGCTTATGTTGGTAAAGACTGAGCGTGTTTCCTTCTAAACTTATTTACCAGCTATCCTTTGCTGCTTTGACCCAGTTGGTTGCTGTAGCTGTGCTTAAATTCTTTACTTAACTATACTTTGAGCAAAAAATGCCTGGTACTTACATCAGTAAAATCACTCAGTATGAATTATTGTCATGGTTTATTGACTCAGTTTTCATTTCTCATTTATTTAGGATTTAGGATGCCAAGGCTGTTAAGACTCATGATTCCTAGGATATATTCTGCCAAATACTCATAAAAATCACGCATGGGGGCTTATTATTTTGTTTTTATCGGATACTTTAGGAAGTACATTGTCTTCATTATGTGCTCAGTCCTCAAGTATTTAAGGTGGTACACTTTTCTGACTGATTATTATTATTATTATTATTTTCTCAAGGCTGTGGAATGTGCTGACTGTTATCTGTGGGGTGACTGATTATTATTGTTGTTATTATTATTATTACTAAATGGGGTCCCATGTAACCTAGGCTGGCCTGGAACTAGCTTTAAGCCCAAGAATGATACTGAAATTCTGATTCTCCTGCCTCCTCTTAGATCACAGGCATGCACTATATATAACCCACAGCATAATGTGGTTCTGGAGTTCAATTCTTCACTCGGCTTTGTGCATGCTAGGACAGGAATGTCCATGCTAGGACAGCAGAGCCTCATCCCCAGCCCCAAATAAGCACACTTTGCTCTTGCCTTTGCAGATGCACCAGTAGGTTGCTGAGGGAGATCCAATTGTGTGTCAGTGTGAGTCTGCATTCCAGACCCCCCTGGTTCTCTGTCATTTGCCCTGTTCCCTCACAGCTTGCTCAGTTCCCACACTTCCTGACTTTCTTCCCCATGTCTACCTCCCTCTGTTTCCTCCTTTTCCATATCCTTATTTATTTTCTTGTGATCTTTTCCTCCTGCCTATAATACTGTAAAGGCTAGAATCCTTAACTGTGACAGAACAAGAAGGCTGTATTAGGAAATTCACAGGTCTGTATGGGATTTGACAGCCTCTCAGGGAGCTGGTCCCTAGAAAAATCTGACTCTCCCTCCTTCAGCATCCATTGGTTTTCTGTAGTTCTTCATCTTGAGGTGGGACCCTGTGATATTCTCCTAATCCACCATGGCATGTCAGCTGGCTTTGTTAATATGCAGATCTTTTTAGACTGCCAACCACACTGTGGAGATTTTTTTGGTACAGCTTCCCTGTCATATCTGAAATGCATTAACTAGGTGTCTTATCCCTGTGGCCCACAATTCTCTACCCTCCCCCTTCCACAATGTTCCCTGACACTTGGGTGTTGAGGTTGCATTGAGCCTCAAACACAGGTACACACAAGTACCACTAAATGGATTCAGTATATACATATGTAACAATAAAGAGAACAAGAAATTGAGGGAGTGGGGGACATGGGAGGAGTTGGGGGGCTGAGAGGGATGCAAACAGTGCAAAGACAATACTCATGTATATAATTCTCAAAGAGAAATTTTAAAAAGATTCACACATGCAGCTACAGTTTCCTTGTATTCATGGATCCCTGCGGAAGACCTGTGCAGAGACAAGCTGGAAAACTCCGGCATAGATGGAGGTAGGCCAGAGGCCCTAGCCCTAGCTGAGCATTTATAGACAATTGATAGCTGCTTAGAGTGGCAGAATCAGTTATCCCCTGGTGTGTTGTTGGTAGGCTGACCAGACTCCCAAGGAGAGGCACACACCCAAGAGAATTTTGAAACATAGACTCCACAGGCCTTAAAAAAGACAAACCGTACCAGAACACAGTAAGTTGGGGATCAATAGGAGGGAGGGGAGCTGAATATGATTGAAAGTCTTGAACCAATAAAAATCTTTTTTAAAAAATTCATAACCTCTTTGTTTTATGACAATGATACACACATAACTTGCCTCTTAAATTTGACTATTTTAATAATTCAAAATGAATCAATCAAATAAACAGAAACTCAGCCTGAAATCCTGCAGTTTCCTCATTAGCATTTTATCATTAAGTATACAGCAAAGTCCTCTATGACATCTTACACTGAGGCCAGTTGTTTCTGTTCTGATGTATTTACTTTATAATGCAAGTGTTGTAGCTTTATATTTAGAGAGGATAGGTAAACAGTTGAAATTTACCATAAGGGTTGTTAAAGGACAAGTACATTTTTTGTTTTGCAGAGAATGCCTAATTACTGATCTTTATGACCTCTACTTTGATCTCTTAGAGTATGCACATAAAGACAGAAAACAAAGAGGAAATTTTCATGACACATGTTATTTATATAGACTGTTGTTATGTTAAGATATAATAATGCATCTATTATATCTAATGCATGAAATTTAACTCTATTTATAAAAATCTATACTATGATACCATTTTTTGTTTTTGTTAACACAGTATTATAATCAGTGAAAAGAATGTCTACTTTTTCTAAAAACATGAGTGTATATTTTCAATTACTTGCCTAAATGGACATCAATTTGCCTCTTGCACTATTACCAGATACAATATGCTGAGTGTTTTCCTTAATGGTATGTGAAGAGCTACTACATCCATGACACCATGTCTGCCTGCCCACAGAAACATGTGAATATCAAAGTGACTATAACACCTGAAACTTACTCTCTCCTAAGACATGAATTAACAAAATGAAGGTATAACTTTTAAATTATGATTTTAAGAAAATGTTAGGCCATTTAAAAAAAAAATTAGACTATTCTGTCCTGCAATTGAGTTGAGGCCGGGGCTTGCTAACAGCCATCTCAAGGTCCTACAATCAGGCACATTAAACAAAAAAATCTATCCTTTTCGGTAAGTCTATTGTGCATCCTCCCAAATATAGCAAAGAAGCATACAGATTGACTTTTAATTCATGAATAAATACTTTGCTATATTTGAAAATAAAACAAAACTCTGTAACAATACAAAACAAAAACCATATATATCATCAAATATCTAAATATCTAACTTACTTTGTCAGATATAAAACAAAAGATGAAAATAATAGAAAACCTCCACCTTTAAGTTTCACATGGAAAAATAGTAAATTAAATGCAAATTCTGTGATATGCATTTTAGTAGTTTGTTCATATGCTTTTTCTAGTTAATTTAACCTCAACAATTGGATGAAATAGCACTGCTTACACACTGTGGTAGTTGGAATGAGAATGTCCCTCATGGGCTCCCAGGTTTTGCACATTTTGTTCCCAGTTGGTAGTGCTGTTTGGGAGGTTGTAGGAGGTGAGGCCAAACTGGAGGAAGCAGTCACTGGGGGCGGGCTTAGAGAATATACAGCCTTGACCAGTTCTAGTTTGGCTCTTTCTGCTTCTTGTGCCTGCTTGAAGATGTGATCACTCCACTCTCTGTTCTGCTGTCATTGTCATGCCTCCCCAACAATCATGGACTTTGATCCTCTGAGCCATAAGCCAAATACATTCTTCCTTCTATAAGTTCCCTTGGTCACAGTGTTTTAACACAAGAGAAAAGTAACTAATATATGCACCCATTTTATGGATGAAGAAAGTGAGATTCAGAGGTGTTTTGACTCATAGTTCCTAAATGGGACATCATATTCATCTACAAGAAAGACGTTTGAAAGCAGTGACTTCAACAGAGAGCTTTCATTTGGCATGCCACTAGCAGTTTCTCTGAAGTCACTTCAGGCATGGCACAGTCACCTGTGGATGCCAGTTCCTTCTGGAATGTTCTTTCTAGAAGTTCAGCCATCATGACCTGTTTTATCCCACCGGTAGAGACTTACCTCTATTGGTTCTTCTACATTGGGAGAAGAAATAAGGAAAATTCAAAATACAAATGCTGTTATTTTATAGAGCTCTCTCAGAAATGCCAGGCAAGTCTGTGATCTGATTTTGATTTTTCAGGAATTTGTCATATAAATTTGAACATACATTCATACTTTGCTATTATTAAATATACCATAAAACTACAAAATTAAGTAAAAAGTAAGAATTTGGAAGTGTAACTAAATGCCTTGTCCTTTCCTAAGTTGCTAAGAAGCAGTATTTCAAATCTGAGTCATCTCATTTCAAACATAGTGATCTTGATCTCTATTTACATAATGTCATTCTCTCTGGTAGTCAATAAAGTTAAGAAATAATAGGGTGCTCTAAAAAAAATCTATTAATGTTATATTATGTGGCATTACATAAATATGTAAATGTATCTTTTTCATTAAGAATGGAGGGAACTTAGTTGAGAAGATAAGTAAGCACATCGAACATATTTGAATTTTCATTTTAAATTTAATTTTTATAGTATTTTTCAATAATAACCCAGAGGAGCTTTCAATTTGAAACATTAACTGTTCTTCAATGAATTTCAATGTATATTTCCAAAGGCCACTTTAAAACATCAAAAAGTGGAGCAGTAGACTTTGTAGATATGACACAATTAACCCTTGGTATTTAATGATGTAACATAACTAAAATGGCCTCTTTTGAAATCATTGTGTTACATTTTCCTCTTGTTGCAGAGTGCAGACATGCGCATCTACAGAATAGCAGAAAGGCTCAACAGCTGGTTGCTTTTTTCTGTTTAGTTTTTTGGTTTCGTTTTATTTTGAGACAGCGTCTCCCAGTAGTCCCAATTTTTCTGGAACTGCCTATGTCCACCAGGCTGTCCTGGAACTCATAGAGATCCCCTTGCCTCTGTCCCCTGGGGTGCTGGAATTAAAGGCCTGTGCCACCATGCCCAACCTGTTTTCAACTTTTGATTTACTGAATTTCGGTAGGAATTAAATAATTTGAGAACAATACTATTGATTGCCGTCCTCAGATTAATTAGTGAGACTGGGTAGTAGGCAGCAGTAATGCGAGAATGAGTTGGTATTTCCTACAAAATAGAAATAAATACACTAAAAAGAAATCATTTATCCAGAACACGACAGTGTAAAGAACCAGCAGAATTTTTATCCTCTTAGAAAGGAAATCTTTTGGCAATATTTGTAAATCTGAGGCAGTATTAGATTAAGATTGTCTAGTTGCATATGTCTTGTTCATAGATTTTAAAGATTATCTTTGTGAAATTGCTAAAATTGTTGCAACATTTTCAGGTGAGGATGATGTTTGTTCATCACACAGAATTCATAATAGTCAGCACTGGGTCAGCAGGAAACAGGTGAAGGATGAATGTGGGAAAACGACTAAGTGAAAGTTATTAAAATAAATTAGAATAAAGATGCAATATTCAGACTTTTTAATGATTCTCAAATGAAATTAGCCTGGTTGCTATTTCTTCTTAGTAAGATATACTACTTTCCATGACCTTTTTAAAATCTTTTTTTGTTTTTTGGAGGATTTTACATGACTCGTAGATATACATCATTTCCTCCCCTCCTTCCTGTACCCCACTAGCTTCTCCCCTGCACGCTCATCACTGCCTGTTTAAATTCATGACTTTTCCTTTAATTATTACAATAGATATATATTATACTATATAATACCAGTTACTTTATGAAACTTTAGGTAGAAGTTAAATAATATGGCTCACTATTCTCAGATTAACTAGCTATACAGAGAGAGAGAGAGAGAGAGAGAGAGAGAGAGAGAGACAGAGAGAGAGAGAGGAGAGAGAATATACAAACTCCACCCACAAAAGAT
>NW_008329521.1:575534-586767 GCF_000622305.1 Nannospalax galili
CAGAGACAGAGAGACAAACTGTTGAATCCATTTAGTGTTACTCCTATGTTCATGTTTTGTGCTGTCCACTTGGGATTCGACAGCTTATCAGAGAAATTTTCCTCGGGAGGGGATTCACCCTCTCAACAGCCATTGATTATTTATAGCTCTTTATCTTGAGGTGTGACCTTGTGAAATTTACCATATCCACATTGGCATGTCAAATGGCATATGCAGGCCTACAATACAAAAAGACTCACTTTCCTTCTCTATTACTGTCATAGCTTATAAACAGTCTGAGAGTTCATCTGTGATAAATACACTCTATTTAATGCAACAGGACAGTTTTTTAATTTGTGCACCTAGATGAGTGTCACCCCCAGTCTCCTTCTGTTGATTTAATTAGCTAAAGCTCCATGTTAATCACTTTACAATTAAACTCTTGGAGTCTCACACTAGAAAAATATAATCCTTCCACAAAACAAAAAAAATTAATATGAGCTCAGCAATAAAAGTAATTTGCATTTTTCACAAATGTGTTAAATAGCTGATGAATTATTCAACACTCAGTGTTCATTCTGCAAACTTAATGAATCTCTCTAATTTGACTTCCATACAAAATTATAAATTTTACCCCATGTTTAGGAATTGAAAATTGTTCATTAGCAAAATGTATTCATCAATGTATGGTATGTTGTTCAAAAAGCTTTTAAAACTTTGGGGCAGCAAATTTCATTCTACCACTATAAGCAGATTCATTCAGTGATAATAAATAGTTCCCTTACAATGATGCATTTTATTAACATATATTCTCATCAAAACATAAGCGAGACTATATATATTACTGTTATGATTTTGATTTGCTTAGATATTCTTTACACTACTGTGTAGAAGCCAGTCGTGCATATTTCTCTAGCAGGGGTTTATTTTAAAGATTCCTGCACACATGCTGCCTAGAGTTATTTATTCCTAAGAGAAGCATTTCTCAATCCTTGCATAGGTCTTCATTTTCTAGCAACAAAGGCAATTGTTACCATTTATCATGGAATAAAATTATCGTTAAGGTGCTAGAAAGATGGCTCAGTGGTTAAGAGCGCTTGCTGCTCTTGGGGAGAACCTGAGTTCGGTCTTCATACCCGTGTCAGGGTATGCGCAGTGTTTATTAGTGTGTCAGCATCATAACCACCTGAACAATAGACTGAGTCTTAAAGTAAGTTTTTAAAGTAGCCCAGATTCACAGGGCACTGATTCCCCTAGTTATCTATTAGAACTGTCTGTCTTCTAGAACTTGCCAGTGGATTCCCCTTGTCCCCTCAAGCTGTCTGTTTCCTCACCCTGTGCCAGTGGGACTGTCTCAGGGACCCTGCTTCTCCCACTGTCTGTAACCCTCCCAACCTGGCCCGGTCAAACCATAATTTATTCAGACTGGTTTCTCCAGCTTCATTGAGGAAGGATCAGTATCCAGTCTTTTCACCCCTAGTTCCATCCAGGGCCACATGTCCTTCCCAACCTCCAGTGTGGCCAGTAGAGACGAGGGGGTGTGCTGCTTGCAGCACGTTGATATGTCATTTCTCTAGCATACCCACATTGGTTGTCTTTCTGGGTGGATACCAAGCTGAGGTTGCAAAGGAGACACCCTTGTCTTCAGACCTAAGAGAGGATGCTTTTGTTGGAGTTAATTAAAAGTCATTAGTCCTGACTATGTCCCTTATGTCCATTAATAAAATTGATTCCCACAGGCATGTAGCACCCTCCTTTGGTCTCCATGCACTGCACTCACGTGCACAAGCCACACACAGACATACACATACAAAAATCAATTTTAAGATAAAAAATCATTAAAATAAATAGTAAAAGTTAAAAGGTAAACCAAAAGAGATACTTATCAGTATGTTTTAAAAAACTCTGAGTAGCATTTAAATTGCAGCACAGATATCGATAAGTACCTACTCTATGCTGCCAATGTCTTCCTTAGACATTACTGGGTGTTTATACTTGGCTTTACTTATGTCTGCTCTATATAGGATGCATTCATTTATTTGAGGACAAGTGATGCTGGTGTTATTTATATTGTACCATCTCATGTGCTGGAAACTGAGGTTCAGAGATGAGTCAGTGTCCCTAGGCTGTTAATGGAACAGATAGACATTCACTCTCCAGTCTGATGCCAAAGTCTCCACTGGTAGCTCCTGAGTACCAGTACCCAGTCTGAGCTGTACTGGCCACACTTCTGCAGAGCTTCAGCCTTTATCCACCCCCGCCCCTGTCTCTCTCACAATAGTACCTTTTCTTTTGTTACTTGCCTGGATGTTTTGCTCAATATTTGAACTCTATTGTCTAAGGAAGACATTGGCAACATAGAGTAGGTACTTAGCTAAAGATTTCTCACTAAATGAACAAATGAGTGAATATAGATATGTGATGGTTTTACACTTTAGGGATATGGTCTTTGTCCTCTTTTACAATAGTATCTTAACGAAATAGTCACTGAAAGAATCAAGTGCATTCTAATGCCTTCCAGAGGGAACAAGGCTGGTCATTTAATGCATTATCTGATGGCAGTTAACTCACATATAGTAAAGAGTTTAGAGTTGTTTTCATGAAAGTTTTCCATATGTGTTTGATTCAGGAACCATTCCCATTTTGTCAGGAGTGATTCTGATTTAGTGGGTTTCTTATATATTTTTTTTCTGCAAACAGAGATTTGAGAGATTAATGAAAATATAAACATAGTTAAGTAATAAGATAAAGGAAGTGTATCTCAAATCTTATTGTAAAATTTAGATTTAGGATTTTCTAAAGTAGCCAAAACCTACTTTCATCTTTTTATGTTTTATGTAAAATAAAAATTGTCTCTTGAGACCATATCTCAACTGAACAATAAGAGCTCAATACATCCCAACTTCTTCCTGCCTTCACTATGTTCTCTCTAACAGTGTTGGCAACAATGCATGTAGTTATTATTTGTATAATTTGATGACATCATTCATTGCATGGGTCTAGAAAAACGTGAACCTTACTCTAAAGGTTTATTTTATCTTGCATGTATTTGTGCATTTTAAACAAAATTGGTGATGCATAAGTTTTAAAAATATTTTCTTATATTTATCTTATCTGCTGTGAATATCTGACTCATGAGAGTGTATAAAAATAATGTCTTCTTCGGGAGAGAAGACCTAGACCAGGCATATGAATTTGAGTTTAGGGGGTTGAGATGAGAAGATGTCTGATCAAACAACTGTGTTCATTCATTTCTCAGACTGGATGGAAGCAGGTGTTCCATGGGTTTTTCTGCAATCAGCTCTTACTTACCTTTAAGTATTGTCTCCTTGTCTTCTGAGGTAGTTCTTAGAATTCGCTATAGACATTACTTTATATACATGCATGTCTGTACATAGATGGATGATGGATGCCTGATAGATGGACAGGGAGATGAATGACAGATGGATCAATACTTCACACTTCAGTGTTTATTGTCCTTTCCTGTTAAACTTAACTTCATGTGGATCAGAACATTTATATACATTATACCTCTTCTCCACCAGCTTGAGCAATACCTGGGGATCTTTCTCTTTCCTTAGTAACAGAGCGTTCCACTTGTGGGCTTTTAGGATCCTTACTTTTAGGATCCCATTCCAGACTCCTCTGCCTGAGACACAGCCACAGTGTAAACATGTGCATTGACCTTGCCCTTTATAGGTCATATTACAAGAACCCCAAACCACAGAATTCTTGACCAGAAGACCCAAGCCTGTTTTTACAGCCTGCATAGGTCAACTTCTGTTTGAACACCTGGACGTAGGTCAGGAAAGAGCAGAAAACCTCCCTGTATGGTCTTGCCAAATATCTGAAAAAATATTTGTTCTTGCATCATTCTCAGGTAATAGAGGCATAAAAATACAGTTAAGTATGTTATAATATTAACATAGTATTAAATATGTTAGATATATGTATTTATGGCCATAGAAGAAAAATAACAGGTCAAAAATCCACTAAAAAATCAGGATACTCTATGTGGGAGTTGTGGATCAAGATACATAGCTCCTATGAATGAAATTTCAAGGAATAAGAAAATATTCTATTTAAAAACCAGGGTACTACTTGATTCTTCCTGTGGTGGTTTGAATGAGAATGTCCCCAGTAGACTTCTAGAATTTGAACACAGTCCCCAGTTTGTGGGGCTGTTTGGGGTGAGTCATGCACCTTCTAGGATGTGTGGCCATGCTGGAGGAACCACACCCCTGGTTGTGCTTTTAGAGTTCTTAAGTCTTGCCACATTTCGAGTCTTTCTCTGCTTCCCATGCCTGCTTGAAGATGTGATCATTTTGTTTTCTGCTCAGCCATTTCTGCTGCCATTAAGGACATTAACCCTTTGGAGTCATTGTAAGCCAATTAAACTCCTGCTTCTGCAAGATGCTTCGGTCAGTGTTTAATCATAGCATGAAAGCAGTGAACACAGTCCCTCAAGTTATGCATCACTTCATGGCACGATAGGCTGTGATTTCTCCTAAAAATGTGTGAAATTAGGAGATGTGAAGAAGTAAAGGCAAGAGTAGTTAGCATTACAAGTTCTACACACAGAACCAGAAAAAAGTCAGAACAAGGCAAATTTCAAATGGTCATATCAGAGTGCACTGGAATTTCTTGACAAGGGCTTCCAAAACTCCCTCTATTGGGTTCCTCCTCATTTTTCTTTTGTCTTCCAAGGCTGGACTCTAGGGTGATCGATTCAGGACTTACTTTCAGGTACTTTGATAGTTGTTGGAGTGATTAGAATCAGTGTCAGTTCCCTCTCAAAGGCTTCTAGATTGGGGAGAAACCATATAGTTAGCCCAAATAAATCAGTTTATTTTTACTTTTGAGGTTGTTTGAGGATCTGTTCCTCAGGGGTCACATGGGCTTGGAAGGAGCCCCTGGCTCTTTTCTTTTACCAGTTCCATCTATGTGAAGATAAGTAAAGGTCCTGATCGACCATGTCTGGCTTCACTTGGAAGCATGGAGGAAATGTTTCCTCTGTGTTGACCCTCCTCTGTGTAGCCTGGACACTGGTGCAAGTCCATCTAGTGGGGTCTCCATGGCCTCCCTGAACAAGAAAACAGGTGACTCACCACAGTTACAGGATGTTTTAAGAGATGCTCCATAGTTCCCTGGAACTTAGTTGACCTAGGAGGGCAAGGGGAAAAACTGTCCTTTAAGTTCCTCTGACCAGATTAGTATAGGCCTCAAAGAATGGCTGTTAAACATCCAATAAGGTTAGTTCCACCAGTCTGGTACTTTTAATTATCTTGTGCTATGATGTAGATAAGGCTTGGGTAAAAAAACAAATATTCTCAGATAAACCTTGACTAGATGTATATTTTGTTCCTTAAGCTAGTTGACTAAACTATGACCATAGAAATTTTAAGATTATGTGTACATTATTTTTGTCTCATCCTTTATATATCATAATAATCCTACACAGACCTTCATCAGTTGGTTAGGCTTTTAATTTTTTCTGTCTATTTCGGAAAATATCTCCATTCTCATATCCTTTTAACATCTTTTGCATTCTCATTTTCTTTTTTTAATAATTATGAGATATAATAACATTAAAAAATAAATTTTCCATCTGTTGTGAGAATTCTTTTTCTGGTGATACTAAGCAATGCTTATTCCCTTTTAAGGTTCTGGTGTCAAACCAATGTTTGATTAATGCTTTACTGGGGATACAACAAATTTACTGAGCTTACTTATTGAGATAACTGAGGGGTCGCTGAGGTGTAGATATGACCTGAGGGTATGCACACTGGAAACTTTCACCCAGCATGGATCATGCCTTCTCTTCCTAGCCTTCCCTAGAATATATACTTTAGCCCTCCCCAAATCCATGCGTTCATTAGTCAAGGACTTTCTTTTCTCCCTACAGATAAGAATTATGCAATTTGGGAGTCTTTTAGATAGACCCACTGAAGGGGTACTCCAATTGCCTCATCCTGTGTCCCTGTTCAGCATGGAAGAAGCCAGAGCGGTCTGCATCCCTATTCCCTATCGGCAATTTGGGTATCTCCTTCAGAGGATGGCATGATAAGAATAGGAGGTAGAAATTGGCTAGGCAGTTAGGGTAAAAAGACCCCAAAGAATAATAGCCAGCTTCTTGGCTAAAAGTCAAAATGTCCTTGGGCCTCTTAGCAATATACTCCATTCATAAGGCCAAAAATGTTGAAAGTATTTGGGAGCGCTTATGTAATCCTTAAGATATGTTACAGTTACCTCTTCAGAGGGGGAATGTTAGTGTAGCAAAAAGCCCCATAAAAAAAATAAAAGAAGAAAGAGTACATGAAGTTATCAGAAAAAAAGTGATGGGGAGATATGGGAGGTGTTGGAGGGAGGGAGTGGGCATGGACTTGATCAAAACACCTTATAGGAATGTATGAAATTCTCAATAAATTATTCTTAAAAATGTGTGAAATTGAGGGATGAAGGATGCTTAATTTTTGTATTATTACTAGAATTTGAATATGTTAGTCACAGTCTGTCAAACAGTTTCTTTTGAGTTTCACTGAAATTCTGAAAATGGATATGTTATCTACAGCAGAGAGTGACTGTTTATATTGACAGTTTCCCTGAGGACTCAGCTCCCTCCCAGTATCCGTGTTATAACTCAGAGAGCACTGCTGATTCTCTTAGAGTTGTCTGTACTTTCAAGGTCCAAATTCCTGTGTATAAAGAGCAGAGCTCATCAGCCAAGTAGCGAGCAAGGTGGCAGAGGGTTAGAGAGTCTTGGCAATGGGCTAAGTCAACCCACTGATCACTTACTTCTAATGTAGACATGAGTTAAAAGATCTCTGGTCTACCTTTCTGTCATCTGTCTCTATCATCTGCCTATTATCTATCATCTGTCATCTATCATCTATCTATGTATCAATCTATTATCTATCATCTCTCATATTTATCATAAACTATCATCTACCTGTCTGTCAGACTTATCATCTGTCTTATAAGTTATGTCTGACCTGCCTCCTGTGGGCTGCATGAGGATTTATTTGGCAGAGGATTAAATCTGAACACAGTCCAACATAAGATGGTGACTTTACCTAAAACATTAAGTAGTTTGCTTTTAGGATTGTTTGTTGGTTTTGTGCAACAAACTACTCAATTTTGTAGTTTGGAAATACCTGATCTATTTATCTATCATCAATCTCTGTCAATCTATGTAACCATCATTCATCTATTGTCTATCATCTTGGATCCATCAGTCTATCATCTGCATATAGACACATATGTATGAATGTTTATAGGGAATCATAAGAACCAGTTCACGGGATGAGGTTGGAAGAATCTGGAGGATACAACCAGAGATAGCATAAGGTACTGTAAGTGATGCTTTGCATGTTAACCTGGTGAGGGTTCAGGAGACAGAAAAGTGAACAGTGAAGCCATGGCAGTGAGGTATAGGGTGAAAATGAATGCCATATTGGACTGGCACGGAGGTGGTTGTTGTTAGGCAGTGGCAGGGACAATGAGTGCATTTTGATCATTCCCTGAGGCTGGAAGGGAAGTTGAGCTTTAATGTGCCGTCCTGGTTTTTCTAATGGAGGAAAGTGTAAGGCAATGGTGTATCAGCTACTTTTCTCCTTCCCATGACAAAATACTCATCAGTAAGTCCCTAAAGGGAAGAAGAGCTTATTTTTGCCTGCAATTTTAGGGCATACCTATCAAGGCTCAGAACATGTGGAGGCAGCTCCATGGTGACTGAAGGGAGCAGCTGGAACCCCTCATCTCACATGTTGGCAGAGCAAGAAGCAGAGAGCAGACAGGAGCTGGGACCAGACCATCAGAACTCAAGTCCACCACAGTCACTCGCTTTGTCCTGCTAAACCCACAGCCTGGTGGAGACCTGCTGGTTTACCACAGGAGCCTGTGGGGGTGCAGGTCACACTCGAAATACTGCAAGGAGTGTTAATGAATGCTTTTAGCCAAATTGATGACAAGAAGAGGAAAATATAGCAGAACAAAATTATTCAGAAATTTTATAGCTGGACTAGAAATGAGCAGTTTGTGAGGATGCAGCCAGGAGGATATGGGCTATAGATCTGAGAAGCCAGTACAATAGACAAGATGCTTGCAGGCTACTTCTGAAGTCCACAGCACCACCACAGTCATCACAGGTCCAAAGGATGCAAATACAAATGTAGTTTAAAGACTTGGGAGGTTGGCATCATTGTAGGAGAGAACGCCATCGAGCCCTGCACATGCTCAAGACTATTTCAACATTAATGACCTCTGTGTCGCTCAGAAAGGTGCTTGGAGGACACGGCAGCCATGATTCAAGCAGGCCTCATGCTGAGGTAGACCCAGGCATCACTCATCTTCCATGTGGCACTGGTTTGCAGGCAATGTGGAATGCAAGAGCTGTGGAGCCTCAGTGTCTTCCACCGCAGTGAGGCCAGGAAGTGCCTGCAGGGTGGGAGTCCCTGTAAACAGTGGTGGGAGTGAAGATGGAGGTACAGGAAGAAAGAGGTCCTGGCAATAAAGAACAGCCACCAAGGGAAGTGGCTCTCTGAGTAGTGTTTAGTTTGTCTTGAGACAGTGTCTTACATTAGAGCCCAGGCTGTCCTTGAATTGTGATCCTCCTGCCGCAGTCTCCCAAGTGCTGGGATTAGAGGCCTGTGTCTCCACACTCAGCCTATCTGTGCAGCCTGTTTTTCTGATCATTAGAACAGTGTACGCGTGTGTAAATGTGTAGAAGATCCCCACAAAGACCCTTTCCCGAACTGCACTCCGTGTCGCTGTACCTCCTTTCTGTCCATCTAGTGAAACTGTTTGACAGCCATCCTCAGCTGCCATCAGCCAGCCTTTGTACTGAGCCTGGCTTGTGGGTCGATGTGTCAGGCTCAAGGTGCGTTTCATTAAGTCATCATTTTATATCATCCTATGACATTGCTGAAATCAACAGAAAGGTTCCAGGCTTAGCATGTTCCCTTCCGCTCTGTACCTCATAACCTGTGCTGTTTGTCACACTCTTTAACAATGTTTATCTTTTTAATTAATGATATTTTTCTCAAAGACTCTTCAAGTTTATTGCTGGTCATTACTGAAAAGAATTTAAGAGTCCCTATGAATACTTTCTAAGCTGAGAAACATGACCTTGACACAGGCCAATTTGCCTGTATTGACCAAGGTCTTTTTTCTTATTTTTCCTTCTGTGGTTGTTTTGAGACAGGGTCTCATTGTGTAACCCAGGCTGGCCTGGAACTCATGATTATCCACCTGTCTCAGCCTTCTAAATCCTGGGATTACAAATTGGAGCCATCACGCCTGGCATCCGGCTGAACCTTTAATGCTTTCTGATTACATTTTTTTTTTAAATTTTGTTCTTTTTGAGACAGGGTCTCCCTGTAGCCCCAACTGCCCTGGAACTCATTATGCAGACCAGGCTGCCCTTGAACTCACAGAGATTCACCTGCCTCTGCCTCCTAAGTGTTGAGATTAAAGGCATGGGCCACCTTGCCCGGCTCTGTGGTCACATTTTTAAAATTTAATGATTGGCAGTCCACGGACAAAAAGTTAGCCAGTGGACGATTACTCACCTTCAAGGGAAGAGACATGACCCACAGGCACAATTTGAACAATTTTTAAATGACCTTCATTCACCTCTTGCTATGCATCCTGAATTTTTAGTTTACTTTTTAGACTATGTCTAGTAAACCCACAATGCCATTGTGCCTCCTTTCCTTTCTCTAACACCTCTGTTGGTGTGTGAAATGACTGACACCGAGGGGACAGAGTCAGAAAGGACCCAGAGCTTCCAAAGTCAGTTCTTGCACTTGCGCTGGAAATAGAAAGATCTACTGGAAGCCTGTGTGTTCTGGTTCCCACCAGTGATGGATCAAACTCCTTTTACCCACATTGAACAAAATGATTTCATGTCACAAAAGCCCTTTCCACTTCTGCTCTCTGATCTCGAAGTCCTCATGATTGGCTTCAGGGTTTTCACATTTATGAAATCCATGTGTCTATTGCCTTAAATAGAAGAATCTATATTATTCTCAGGCATAGTGAAAATATTTTAAATATTTGAATTTTGGCCCTACCACATTAGGATACTATTTGTTCATTTATTTGGTCTTTTTTGTTGTTCTGTTTTTTGAGGCAGGATCTCCCTGTAGCCCCAGCTGTCCTGGAACTCTCTTTGTAGACCGGGCTGGCTTCCATCTCACAGAGATTGGCCACATTAGCATAATTTCTATAACTTTAATTTCAAAAGCCCTTAACCTTTCGAAGTCAGATTTTACTGTAATAATTCTCTTTTTTTTTTTTCCATTTTGGCTTTTTAATACAGGGTCTCAAACATGCTATGCCGTCGTGAACGCCCTTGAGCTTCTGGTTCTGATTCCTCTGTCTCCCAAGTGCGTGGATTACAGTGTAAGCCACTGTGCTTGCTTCCTTGTAAAGCATGATCTTGTTTTCCGTTTAATAGATGTGACCTTGTGTTCAAGCCTAAGGAATCAATATTCTATTTCGTATCTGACAGAAATCTATGGACAGATTAAGCAGGACGTTTTAGTGGGAAAAATCAAACACATGAAATTACAGAGAATTGCTATCCTCACCTGAACCTAAACACCAATCCTGCATTTCCTATTGAGAAATAAGTAACAATAATTCCTTGGGGATATGTAATTTATTAAAACTTGTTTTCCAGAATATGTATAATACCAGACCAAATTCTTCAAATTCATTTAAGTTATCCATTTATATGAATTCATGTGTTGAAACTGAAATCAGTTCTGAAAAGCTTCCTCTGAAGATTGGTCAGGCGAACAGGGCTGAGTCCTCTGCTTCATTTACTGTCACAAATGTGGTTTAGAAAAAATCAGTAGAGAGAGGCTGTCCTGTCAGTAAATGACAAATATATATCATGACTCACTTTCCTGCAGCTCTGTATATGTGTGTGTATATATATAATTACTACTTTGATTTTATCGTAAAATCTCTTTTCATAGGCATGGACCTATCTAGAATTTCTGCTGTGTTCAAACACGTGTTATCATGATCATGTTTTCAATTACATATATAAAATCTATCAACTGTGAGAACAGAACCAGAAAGTCTTGAAAGATCCAATTGGTCAGAAGTTGGATTTGGGACTGCACAGAGAAGAGATATTAATGTTAATAGGAGCAGCTGCTTTTCTAATGTCAGAGATAAACAGAAACAAGAAAGGGAGAGAGGGAGAGGGAGAGGGAGAGGGAGAGGGAGAGGGAGAGAGAGA